>NC_134711.1:299895948-300199698 GCF_049634645.1 Pelodiscus sinensis | reverse complement strand
CCACAAGATGCCCAGCGCAAACACTTTCTAAAGGTTGTTTCTCTCTCGCCGATGCAGCCTTTCTGTGAGCACAAGCCGAGCGCTTTAACAGCTCCCACAAAAGGCGCCAAGCAGCCTCCAGCTCCCCTCTTCTCCTGCGCGGTTTTATCACTGGCGAGGCTGGGGAGCGAAGTTCATTTGGCTAATTTAACTTTTCCCCCATTAATTCTGCACCTGCAATGTCAGAGGGTCAGCAGATAATAAAATGTGGCACCTTTGAAACTGCTCAGCCACGTGAAAACGCCTGTAATTGATCAGATTAATTCCATGAAGCCCAAATTATAGGCACGATTTAGGGTGGGCGAATGGAGCTTTGCTCTGGGAAGCTTCAAAAATACGTTGTAATTTTGTTTGTCCTGATTTTGGAAGTTGCTGAACACACTTAAATAACCCTTATATCACACACACACACACGCACGCACGCACACAGCCTTCAACCATTGTGAGCTTTCTGACCTGATAAATGCGCTTGGCTGGCATCAAATAGTCCAGCTTTGACCGTTCCCATTTAAATATGTGAATTAGTCATGAAGCATGACACAGCTTGGTGAACTTGCTAAATTGCTGGACTCTATAGGCGAAGGGGGGCGAGCAGAAAGCCATTCAGCAGTCTCAGTGAAGTTGGAGAGATGAGAGCCCTCAAGTTTGGTGATCGTTCCTGACCCCCGCCCGCCGTACACAACTCCCATACTTTCTCCCATAAAGTCAGAGAACTATAAAGGGCAAGGTCCTGCAATCCTTATACAGGCCAAACTCCTATTGGCTTCCAGGGTCCTGGGGTCTGGTCCATAAGCAATACAGGCGGAGGAGGAATGGGACGAGTCTTTGCTTTCTGGGTGTGTTTTCTTGCTTCATCGTGAGCAGTCAACATTTGCATCTAATGCTACCATGAGCAGGGCCATTTTGATGACAATTCCTGCTTTTTGAAAACAAGCACTCACCGCTGCCTTCTCCAGGCCTCTTTGGGGCGCACCCTGTCCCCCTGCGCCCAGCAGCAATGTGTTACACTCTCTGCGGCAGAAAGGTCTTGGAGAGACAAGGCAGGGAACACAGAGGGGCTCCGAGTGTCTCTCACCGACAGAAGCAGGCCCAATAACAAATGTGACCTCACCCATCTTGCCTCACTGCTATTTTGAGACCCGCCTGGTTACCCCAGCACTGCACACAACGAGCGAGGGAGCTGGCAGCCCTGCAGTACCAGCATGTCAGGAAACGCTCCTTAATGGCGATATTCGCTGCCTTCAAATAATTGATACTTTATTAGCACCAGAGGACTAAACAACTAGCCCAGGCCACTTCCAAGCTAGATCAGTGGAGGAAAAGGCAGCCCATAGGCAATCAGTTTTGAGTAGCATCTTGGGGCAAGGTACAGAAACGGCACACCCCGGAGTAGCAACAGGAAAGCTTTTATCCCCCTCCGCTCTTTGTTGGCAAAGGACTTAATCTTGACTCAAGCGAATCTGCCTGAACAGTCAGTGGGAATTTTGCCGGAGGAAGGACTGCAGGGTCGGGGCAGGCTAATCAGAAGAGAATACCCGCCGATAACGTACATAACAAAGGTCAGAGGTCGGGGGCTCTCTTCTCCCAGTCACACCAGACTCCTTTGGGATGCGATCCGGCTCCCACTGAAAATCAATGGCAAAATTCTCATTCTTGTGAAGGAGAGCAGGATCGGGCCCTTGCTCAGCTGTTTAGCGAATGCCTCCTATTAGTTTACATGGTTCCAGAGTTGTGACTGGCGAAAGAAAGCGAGACCCGCAAAAGCTGTGTTACTGGAGTATTGATTTGCCAAGAATAAAACAGCCCTTGCAACTGCAGCCTGCGTCCTGCCAGGCTAGTACCAGGCATAATCGATTGCCTGACTTTGTGTCACAACTGTCAGACAGCTGTTGCAAGCAACAGTGCTCCATTTCAAATCGTGACCCTGAGCGCTGGGCCTTCCGTGTGACTGACGTCCCCCGAGCTCAGTGTGCCTCCCGCCTGGCTACGCCTGCGAGCAACACAAAGCGCATATCTCCCCCTGAGCACAGCGACACACACCACACGGCTAAGTCCCACCACCAGCACAACGCGGGCAGACCCTGGAAACTGTGAAGTTGTAGCGCCCCCTGCCAGTTTATTGCATGTATGGCAGGCGAGGCTCAAGGCTGCCTGTTGGGTGTCCTATCACACGAGGTAAACCTTCTCGCCCATTCCCGGAGGCTGTGCTATTAAAGTATTAACATGTTATTGTTAGTTTATGATTCGATTTATATCTTTGTGTATTTCACACTTTGGTGCTGTTGAGGCTCCAGAGCAATCCGATCAACTTTTAGTTCTTGTCTACAGACTTACCTCTGCAAGACTTCCCTGTTATTGCACATTTGCTAGTTCATCTTTACTTCAGAGGGAGGGAACACTTCAGATAATGGCTCCTTGACCTCCCTAGGCTATTTGACTTTTGCACTTCTTTAAAAGTAAAACATGTTAGTGGTTTAAAGATCTGTCAGCTTGCAGCTGGAAGGACAGGGCTAGCCCTAGGCATTTGCACTGTAAGTACAGCTCATATTTTAAAAAATATCTCTGTTCTGCTGGTTTTGGCATAGATAGTCCGTTCTGATCTTTTAGGTTGACTTGCCCTATTTACTTACACAACAGCTTTTAAACTTGTACCTCTCTCCAGATGGTACAGATAGGGCTCAGGGCATAGCTATTATATAGCCCTTTGGACAACCCCAAGCATTCAACAGTCCTGAGCCAGGCTCCTGTTTATCATGAGATCAGCTTAAAAATCATGAGAGATTTTTTTAAATGTTATATTTTGGTTCCTTTGCCTTTTGATTCTGAATCCGTAGGGTGCACAAGTGGGTCACATTTCCCTAAGCTTTCCTCCACAACTATAATGGCCAGAAACTTTTTTTAAAATGAAAGCTGTGATGTTCACATATCCGCTGACTATAGGGATATGTCTACACTGCATGGCTATTTTGAGATACCTGAAGTATCCCGAAATAGCTACCCTGTATCTCTATAAGCTGCCCATTATTTTGAAATATTTTTAAAAATAACGGGCATGCTATTTTGCCATCCCAGTAAACCTTGTTGCACAAGGGATAAGGGATGGCTTGAAATAACGCGTTATTTCAAAATTTGGTGCTGTGTACATGCACCAAATTTCAAAATAGCCTATCTTAAAATAGATTTTAAATAAGATATGCAATTTGCATAGTTCAAATTGCATATCTTATTTCAAGTTTAGGGTGCTGTGTAGACCCACCCTCGGAGATGTGGCTTTAGGGAAAACCCCAGGCATTGAAAGGCTCACAAGGAGTTTCACAAGAGATTTTTCTCTTGGGCTATACAAATCTTTGAAATATACCTGACAGAAGAACAGGAGCTCTCCTCCCCTTTCCTTCCCCCTCCCCCAACACACAAATGTCAAGAAAATTAAAAGAACCATACCCCCATGTGGGATAGAGCTGATCTGGGGCAATGATGATCTTGCTGTAAGTAAAATACCAGATCCCATGGGAATAATTTCAAAGATGAGTTAAAGGTGGTAGGAAATTTGGGGTATGTCTACACTACAAAATTAATTCGAACTAGCGGAGCGCTTAGTTCGAACTAGGTAAACCTCATTCTACGAGGACTAAGCCTAGTTCGAACTTACTAGTTCGAATTAAGGGGTGTGTAGCCCCTTAATTCGAACTAGTGGGAGGCTAGCCCTCCCCAGCTTTCCAACACCAGGGAAACTCTATTGCCCCCCTCCCGGCCCCGGACTCCTTAAAGGGGCACGGGCTGGCTACGGTGCCCGTGCCAGGTGCAAGCCTGCCAGCACCCAGCTAGCAGACCCTGCACCTGGCATGGCTCGAGCCAGCCACCTGATGCCCCCAGCCCTCTCCCTCTTCCCGGGACCAGGCTGGAGGCTCCTGGGAGCTTGCCCGGGACCGCAAGAGGCGGGCACCCGCCTGGTCTAGTGCGGACATCGTGGACCTCGTCCACGACCTCCGCACTAGGCAGAGGAAAGTGGCCGTCTAGGGCAGGAGAGCTGCCAGCCTGGCCACCCAGGAGCAGGTTTGCATGAAAATCAAGGTGGTCCACTGAGACCCCCGACCCTGAGCCCTGAGCTTACAATGGCTGTACTGGGTCAGACCAAAGGTCCATCTAGCCCAGTAGCCTGTCTGCCGACAGCGGCCAACCCTAGGGACCCTGGAGGGGATGGACGGAAGACAATGACCAAGCCATTTGTCTCGTGCCATCCCTCTCCAGCCTTCCACAAACTTTGGGCAGGGACACCACTCCTACCCCCTTGCTAATAGCACTCCATGGACCCAACCTCCATCACTTTATCTCACTTCTCTTTAAACTCTGTTCAAGTTCTAGCCTTCACAGCCTCCTGCAGCAAGGAGTTCCACAGGTTGACTCTTTGCTTTGTGAAGAACAACTTTCTCTTACTAGTTTCAAGCCTGCTACCCATTCCTTTCCTTTGGTGTCCTCTAGTCCTTCTATTATGGGAACTAATGAAGAACTTTTCTTGATGCACCCTCTCCACCCCACTCATGCTTTTATAGACCTCTATCCTATCCCCCCCCGTCTCCTCTTTTCTAAACTGAAAAGTCCCAGTCTCTTTAGCCTCTCTTCATATGGGACCTGTTCCAAACCTCTGATCATTTTAGTTGCCCTCCCCTCTCCCACCTCCTTTTCCCAGTCTCCCCAAGTTTTGTTCAATAAAGAGAGATTCTATTTTTGACCACACGTTTTCTTTATTTTGTACATCAGGAAGGGGGGCTAGGGAAGGGTAAGTGGAAGGAGGTGAGGGAGGAATGGGGTACGAGCCCCCGATGGGGAGGACTGGGCTGGCTCTGCCGGCTTCTGGGGGTGGAAGCTCTCCTGCAGCCCCCCAATTGCCCCCTCTCCCCAGATGGCAGCCTGCGGCAAGTGCAGCTGGTCTGATGGCTGAGTGCTGTGATGTGCCCAGTGTGGGCACTCAGGGCACTCCAAGCCAGGACTGCTTTGCAAGCGGTGCACCCCTGAGAACTGTCTGTCCGGGGTGGGGGTCAGGTCCCTTTAAGCACAGCCCTCCGCTAGACTGAGGCAGCAGCTCCACGCTCTCAGTCCTCATCTGATGCCCTGCCGGCACTGCTTCCAGCCATCCTTAACCCCGGTTCAGGGTCCACTTAATGTGGACATGCTAGTTCGAATTAGCAAAACGCTAATTCGAACTAGTTTTTTAGTCTGGATGCGTTAGTTCGAATTAGCTTAGTTCGAATTAACTAATTCAAACTAAGTTAGTTCAAATTAGCGCTGTAGTGTAGACATACCCTAAGAGAGGTATATTTAAGGACATTAATAAAATCATATTTGGCTCAATGCAGGAGACGACAGGATAACATTCTACAGTAATACAGAGTTGGAGGTGACCGTCATGTGAGAGCTATCAGAGGATTTTCCCTCTCAGCTAACTGCTCCTGTTTGCAGTGGTTGCAGTGAAAGTGTTTTGTGAAAGCACTTCGAAGTAGGAATAAGATCCTCCGGAAAAGGGCGCTTTTTCCGGAGGATCGGAGCCAGAGTAGACGCTCTTTTCCGGCTTTTCTAAAAGCCGGAAAAAAGCGGCAGACATTTTTATTTAAATGCCGCGGGGGATATTTAAATCCCCCGCGCATTTCCCTATTGCGATTTCAAAAATTACCATGCCCCTTCCGGAAAAGGGGCCAATGTAGACGTAGCCAGTGTGTGTAGGGTCAAGATGGGAGCTCTTCAAGAAAGGGCCCTGCAGGAAGAGAGAATGCTGATGCAATAGGTGGCATTCTTCCCTCTGAATCAGAAAAGAAGCATTTCTCCAGCATGATGGTCTGCGGCACATTCTTTGGTTGTACTTATTATGAGGCGGATCATGTTCCCCCATGTGACAAGGAAGTGTTAAGGATACTTGCTTATCACGACTTAGAAGGGGACTGCAGTCAAGGGTGTATCCTATTTCTGGGGGCTGAGAGGGGCTCAGGAAAAGCCACTGTAGTTTGCAGCCCCTGTTGGTTGGGAAATCACTTTGGTATTTTTGTGCTTCTCAGGCAACTTCTGTTTTGAACCTTTAGAAAATTAATGAATTATGCCCTGCAGTAGGGCCTGAAACAGACTGTGGCATGACACTGGTTCTTCTCTGTGCTGCTGAGCTCTCGCCAGCTCACTGCCCTGGAGTTATTCTTCCCTGCCAATCTCAGGTCCATTCTGGAAAGCACCCTTATTCATGAAACCATGTGCTTAACTTCCAACATGTGCCTAAGTCCCACTGAAATCAAAGCTAGTTGTGTGTACATGATGTCCTGAGTGGAGACAGGTGCTTTCCTGAATCAGGGCCCAAAACGGATGTGCTGTTTTGCTGGGTCTTCTTCCATCTCAAAGTTGGGTACATTCCAATAGTGGGGGTAGCAATTCTTGTCCATGGTTATATTTAAACTGCCTTGGGATCCATCTAGATTCAAGGAGCTACCATCATTACCATCAACATAACACCATGAAGATATTAATGTGACAACAGAACCGTGTATGATGAATTATCCTGACACAGGAAATTCACGAGAGTGGTGATACTCCAGCAATTATAATAGCTTAGAATAAGGAAACTGTGTATTTGTATGTCAATAAAATGACACTAACAGCAGTAGAGACAACCTCTTATCAATATTAACTTGACATTAGCTTGTCAAAGACAGATAACGCAAAGATTTAAGATGGGATTGTCAACAATGCCTAAAGTTTGCCTGCCTCTGCTCCCATTGAAGCTAATTTGAATTTTATCAGTGTCTTCAATGGAAGCAGAATTAGACCAATGATCAGCACCTTTGACAATTCCACACGGGAGCCACAAATTACGCTCACTGACTTCTGATGATTTCTCGACTGAGCCCAAAGGCAGGCCAATCCCATGGGTTCCAGTAGGTCTAAACTTTGTAACAGTCATACTTTTTTCCTCTTAAAATATTTTTGAAGGTCTGCAGTAAAGCAGGAATCCAGTTTAATTCCTGGTTGCAGAGAGCTCACCCCAAGCTCTTCTTCACATCTTGCTCATTTCAAGCATGGAGGCAAGTCAGGCAGCTGGTCACACAGAACTGGGATTACACCATCACTAATGTATCTTTGCAGTAGATGGTTGTCATCACTTTTGTATTGTCCCCTGATGTCCAAGTTGTGGGTATGGTGCACTTTGTTCTCTGATTGGCAAAATATCATTATCATATAATGGAGCAAATTCTCTACCCCTCTCCACTACTTTGGTACCATCTGGATTAATATCTAGGGCCCACACCTTAGATGAGATGACTCAAGGGCCTGATCTTCATTCAAGTCCCCTGGTATTTTTCACATATAGTTTTTTCTAACTCTTTGTTTTGGTCAAGCAAGAGATGGGTTAATTACCTTCTGCCTACTAAACAGATGTTCCTCCCATATGACAAGGTATGGTTATAGTATGTCTACACGCCTCACTTGGAGCAGGGTCTTTCCCACAGACAGACAGAGACAACTGTAGTACATATGGCCCCTGATTGCTCCTTGGTCTAGCAGCAGGTTTCCTGCCTTAGCTGTGGAGCAGCAGCGGGGTTCTTTTTCTCCCATCCCAGGAGAAGCAACTGGTAACAGCAGAGAACCCCACAATACTTATCCCAACAGTCAGATGAGTCTGCTTGGGTGTGTGAGTGAGACCCACTACATTCTTCTCTCCCTGTTACACACACAGTTCTCTGCTGAAGTCATGTTCGGGACAGACTGTAGCAATGTGGGGATGCTGATGGGGGAGGTCTAAGTTGGATATTAGGGAAAACTATTTCACTGGGAACGTGGTGAGGCACAGGAATGGGTTATCTAAGAAAGTGGTGGAATCTTCATCCCTAGAGGTTTTTAAGTCTCGGCTTGACAAAGCCCTGGCTGGTTTGATCTAGTTGGGATTGGTCCTACTTTGGGCAGAGGCCTGGACTCAATGACCTCCTGAGGTCTCTTCCAGCTTTATGATTCTATTATTCTATGGTGTTAGCACCCCTCTACCCCCGCCAAGATGGACAGTGTGGTTCACTCCTCTCCAAGCTGTTATTGCAGGCTTTCTACACACTCAAGTAAACATCACAGCACCATTGCTCTAGGGGGCTGGCCACTTCCTTGTAAAAAAAAAATCAACCCCCACCCCTTCAAAAAAACCCTGAGATACTAGATACTTTTCATCTTAGAAAAGAGGAGACTAAGGGGGGGATATGATAGAGATCTACAAACTCATGACTGGTATGGAAGAAGTGAATAAGAAAAAATTATTTCCTTATTCCCACAATATAAGAACTATGGGTCACCAAATGAAATTAATAGGCAGCAGGTTTAAAACAAACAAAAGAAAGCTTTTCTTCACTCAGTGCACAGTCAAACTGTGGAACTCCTTGCTAGAGGATGTGGTGAAGGCCAAGATTTTAACAGGGTTCAAAAAAGAGCTAGACAGATTCATGGAGGTTAGGTCCATCAATGGCTATTAGCCAGGATGGGTAGGAATGGTGTCCCTAGCCTCTGTCTGGAAATGAGTGGCAGGGAATGGATCACAAGAGGATTACCTGTTGTGTTCCCTCCATCTGGAGCACCTGGTACTGGCCACTGTTGGCAGACAGGATACTGGGTTAGATGGACCGTTGGTCTGATCCAGTAGGGCTGTTCTTACGTTCTTAGAGTAATTCCCCGAATCCAGGAGCACATAGTATCTATGACTAATTCAGTCTTCTTCAGGACACCAGCTTTCACATTTCTCCTCACCAAGAGTTCTTATGCAATGGAATTTTGGTAGCTGTAATAAGCGTTGTTTCTCATACAAAAGATGTCACCATGGGAATGCCAGCAGCACTTTGGTTCCGGAGTTACTCAGAAGGAAAATACCATTTCTTTCTTCAAATACGTTTTCATTAGAGGGTAAGTAATTGTCAAATCTGATCTTAGTTAGCATTAACACTTGATGAGACAGCAGTGCAAGGCACTAATAAGCAGTTGGCAGAAATGTATCTTTCTCCCCCTGGTAACAAACTCAGATATACAAATGACAAAAAATGAAATGGTCACACGAGTACATTCAAGTGTGTGAAACTGAGAATGGAGAAAAGGCACATAAATTCCAACCACATCTGCAGTATCACACTTCAATTGCCTCTCTTAAAGAGGTGCTAATTGTACCTCTCCACTAGCTGCTGATTTTCCATACATGTATTTAACGGGTCTTTGCCCAATGAACAACATAGGTGATTTCTCAGCCCCCACATCCAGAGATGTAAGCTATAGTCTGAAATCCAGTTTCTCTCCTTGTGGGTCATGCACTGTGATAGTCTTATACAGTGAAAGGGCTTTTGGGGTGTAAAGTGCTATTTGTTGCAAGTAAGCATACGACAATTCGGCCCTTTAAATCAATTTCTTGTCTCCACAATCGTCGAGTTTTCCTCAGACGCTCACAGAAGTAGCGGTAGACGTTGGAAGCGACTGGGTAGGTTGTTTCCATTAGAACAGTAACTCTTGGCATTGCAGTCTCAGTCCATCCCCAGCACACTCTCCTGTGGTACATGCAAGACTGGGCACAATCTATCCCTAATTTAGCCCATTTCCACTCAGAAATAAACAAGCAACATTCTGCCTAGCACAGAGAAAATGATGTGTCTTCTGGGAATGCTGAGAGAGACTGAAGTCAAAAGGCCATGTCATTAGCTGTTGTTTGGAGCTTCAGCGCACTGTGGGTTGGACTGCATGCCATATGGCACTTGCTTAGGTGAGAGTGAATGTATCTGTTATTGGCAAATCAATGCAAATGGCCCCCTTTCTGAATGTTGGCATCTTCATTTCAGATTCAAACCTTGATAACACTCCCCTAGCTTCTGAGCCTCCCTTCTCCTGCCCATTTATCGGCCTATACAGCCTGCATAACTATGCTTGCCAATTGTTCCATAAGTACATGTTGTTCCCCAAGTGGCCTCTAAAAATGTCCATTTGTGTGCAAATAATTTGGAGGTGCAATAATTGAAAGATTCAGTTTGGGGAGGTACAATCAAAGCCCTTCATTTGAAAACAGGGTTCAAAAACTGCATGATAACTTTATTTTTCAACAGAAAATAAAAATAGGTCATGTTTTTCAGTCCTTTTTTCTGTCTGTCTCCATCTTTTGTCTTTTATCTTGTATTAGATTATAAGTTCTTTGGGGCAGAGACCTTCTTTAAGCTCTCTATTTGGATAGCACCTAGTATAGTTGTGTCCTTGTCTGTCACTGGGCCTCATTACAAAGATAGGGCTGGAAGGGACCTTGAGAGGTCATCAAGTCCAGCCCCCTGTGCTGAGGCAGGACCAAGTATGCCAAGACCCATCCTTGATAGGTTTTTATCTATCATGTTCTTTAAATCCTTCAGTGATGGGAATCCCACAGCCTTCCTTGGAAACCTATTCCAGAGCTTAACTACCCTTATAGTTACAAAGTTTTTCCAATGTCTATCCCTTGTTGCAGAATAAGCCCATTACTTGTTATCCTATCACCCAGCAGGAACATTCTGTCCTACGGCAGGAAAAACTTTTTAATATATGTAGAGAGAGAGAGAGATGATGATGATGATGCAACATTGGCTTGCTTGCACATTTATATCAACTGAAAGAAAAAACACCATCACACAGCCAACATACATCGTAATTTTTTTCAGTGCAAATAGAACAATTTAGACAAATGAAAGCATCAGATAAGCAACTCTGCTTTTATATGTGTCTATGCATTAAAACAAACACTTTCAGTCACCCCTGTGAACTACTAGGCTATATCTATACGGCACAGTTATTTCAAAATAAGCTATTCCAGAATAGTTATATTTCGAAATAGTACATCTACACTGCAGGGAAACCTCAAGTTAGTCCAAGGCACGCTTCCCTAATGTAGACGTGCTATCTTGATTTAGAGCCCCAGGAGGGATAACTTAAAATGGCCCTGGTAATGGGCTATTTTGAAATAGCAGAAGTGGAGCATCTACACATGCCTTATTTCAGAATAGCTATTTCAGAATAGGTGTTATTCTTCATAGAATGAGATTTACAGAAGTCGAAATAAACTGTCTGTTATTTCAAAATTATTTCAAAATCACAGAATTGCTGTGTAGATGCTCCCATAGTTATTTTGGAATAATGGCCGTTATTCCGAAATAACTTTGCTGTGTAGACACACCCCTAGAGTCCCTCTATTTACTAAATGTTACCTGATCTTGAAGGCAAGCCATAAGAGACTGAAGAGTCCAGCTGTACTTTGGCCTTTCTTATTCAGAGACAAGTTTGATTCAAAACTCTGCTGCTTGTTATAACATGGGGGAGGATTCTCCCCTAAAATGTTGTTTTTTAAAAAAAACCCTCAAAATTTTAGGTTTTCGCTTTAGTAAAAAAGTGTGGGTTAGGGGTTTGCAATTTAAAAAAAAAAACTTTTGAAACTGGTCACAGTCCACCAAAATATGAGTCGTCCCCCAAACCTAATTTTCCACTGAAAGAAGTTTGGAGAAAAATTTCCAACCAGCCCTACAAAACACAAGCTCTATGGCAAGCAGCACAAGAATCACTTTGAGCATAGGAAGGGCTTCCTCTCTAAGCAGGCCAGAGGAATCACTTCAGCCCAAGGGCTGCCAGAGGATTCAATTAGAAGTATTATGGCTATTTAGGAGAGGCCTCTTCTACCTCTGGCTAGTTGCCCTGACTGCTCATCTGCGCAGTTGGTGAGGCTCTTGGTCTTGATTGGCTGCAGCAGTAAGTGGCCCCTTTACTTCTGATAAGTGGTGGATAACTCTCATTTAGGGGACAGCAGTCAGCAGAGATTTCTCTAACCCACCCTGAATTTCCCCCATACCCTCCAAGTTGGCAACTAGTTACATCACAGTGCTGCCAGAGTAGTCAATTTTAGCTGGTGTTGAGTTACAATACAAATCACTTGAATTCTGAGGTAATGAAATGTTGTTATCCTTACTGTATGAGTAAAGGGCAGCAAAACTGTACTTAGCCTCTCCTGACTGTGGGTGACTCCCTCAGTTGAAATGCCAGATCCCAGTCAAGAGAGGGTGGGGAGAGGTGTTTTGCTTCAAGGTCTGCCTAAGAATCACAAATGCTATTTGATCTGCCCCTCACTAAAGGAGGTGATTAAGCTCCATAGAAAACCAGAAGACTCTCTAAGTGACCACTTTAGAGCTCAAAGGCTTAGGCCTGCTCTGGCACAGTGTGTTTGTGGAAGAGGCAGCCCAGCTTGCACTAGCAGTGAGGTTCCCTCATTGAGAGCTGAAATCTCAAGAGATCAACTTTCAGAGGTCACAGTGGTAGGTGGCAGCAGAAGGTGATGGAGCAAGGCCATCAACACAGTGGTGGAGTGAACAGTGCACAACAAACAACAGCAGCTAGAGTGAATGATGAGCATTTGGAGGAACAAGCAAAGTGCCTTCTCCCTCCGCCAGAGAGGTGAGCTCATGTGAAAGCACCTTTGAATTCTGAGACTCCACTAAGCAAGGGCAATGGTATTTGGGCATGCAGGAGGGAAAAGTGAAGGATGTGTCCCAGGGACTATGTACTATGTTTATTTGACTATGTTTTAATGACTTTGCTCCAGAATGCTAGATTTGTGATTAGGAAACTTATATAAATAGATGTTGATGAGTAGGCCAAGATTTTTAAAATGTATTTTTTGTTATCTTACATTGTTGCAGAGGAGTTTCTGCACTACACAGTTTTATTATTATAATTAATTTTTACATAAGAACAGCCATACTGGATCAGACCAATGATCCATCTAGCCCAGAATCCTGGCTTCTCACAGTGGCTAATTCCAGGTGCTTCAAAGGAAATTGTCACAGGGCAGACTCACCACCATGGTACCTCCAGCTGGTTACTCTGGGAATTAGCTTGACTCACTGGACACCTTCCTCTAGCTGGTGTCTCCCTGTGTTCTCACTCTTCCCTCTAGTCCAGACCCGTGTCACTCTTTGACCACGGCATCCTCTTCAGGACACTGCTCTCTAGCAGTGCCCACTCCAATCTCTCTGTGCCCCCTTTAAGGGGGGAGGTGTTGTTTACCCAGCTGCGCACTCCAGGGTCCTTCCCTTCCAAGGGACACCCAGTTCTCCCAGGCTACGTCTACATTGGCATGATTTTGCGCAAGAACTCTTTTGCGGAAGAGTTCTTGTGCAAAAAGTCTTCCAGAAGAGTGTCTACACTGGCATGTGCCTTTGAGCAAGAGATGTGTTTTTGCACAAGAGCATCCATGCCAATGGAGACGCTCTCTTGCACAAGAAAGCTCTGATGGCCATTTTAACCATCGGGCTTTCTTGCACAAGAAATTCATGTTGCCTGTCTACACTGGCCTCTTGTGCAAGAACAGTTGTGCAAGAGGGCTTATTCCTGAGCAGGAGCATCATAGTTCTTGCACAAGAACTCACGGCCAGTGTAGACAGGCAGCAAGTTTTGGCACAAAAGCAATTGCTTTTGCGCAAGATTGCACCAATGTAGACACAGCCCCAGGGAACACCCAGTTCCCCCCTTGCCTCAGTGACCCACTGTCAGTCTCCAGCTAGACCCTGTCTCAGGGGCAAACTGCACTCTATAATGGCCACTCATCACTGGCAAAGGGGTGTGGACCTGCTGCCCCTGCCTACCATGGCTGCCCCTCATAGTCCCAATAGCTTCAGGCCTTGCAGCCTGGGGGCTTGCTTGGCCAGAGCTTCCCCGGACCTGCCTTCCTTTCCCAGCACTGCTCTGCCTCCAGGAAGCCTCCTGCTTCCCAAGCAGTCAGGTCCCTCCTGCTCTCTAGCCAAAGCAAGAGTGAGCTTCCTCCTTGCCTTCAAAGGGCCCTTCTTTATATAGCCCCCAGCTGGGCCCTCATTATCCAGAACTGCCTCAGCTGGGGCTTCGCTCTCAGCCCCCCCTCACGGCTGGGTTTTTGCCCTTAAAGGGCCAGTGCAGGGCAAGCGCCCTGTCGCAGGAATGAACAGAACAGGCAATCAGAACAGGAGTTTGAAGCCGCTCAGTCTCTTCCCTTCCAGTGCTCCAGAGCCACGGAGACTGGAGCATGTATGCACGCTGACCCTCTCCCATCTCTTTCCCTCCCCATGGGGGGAGGTAAGCATGCTCAGCATGCTGCCCCGCCTCTCCTCCCCATAGGGGGCCAGAGCCTCAGCAGAGGGGGCGGGGCTGTAGGTGGGGCTGGGGGTCCCATTCTCCAGGAATTGATCTAGTTCTATTTTTAACCCTATTACAGTTTGGGCCTTCATAGCATCCCCGGCAAAGAGTTCCACAGGTTGACTGTGTGTTGTGTGGAGAAATATTTCCTTTTGGTTTTTTGAAATCTGTTGCTTATTAATTTTGTTGGGTTATCCCTAGTTCTTTTGTTGTGTAAAGGATTAAAAAACATTTCCTTAGTCACTTTCTTTACATCAGTCGAGATTTTATAGACCTCTATCATATCCCTACTTAGTTCTCTCTTTTCCAAGCTGAAAAGTTCCAGTCATTTTAATCTCTCCTCTAGTTTCATATCCCTAATTATTTTAGAGGATTTACATGGCAGTGCTTGGGTCCCTGTGGGGCCTCAGGGCAGAAGGTGGAGGGTGCAGGAATCAAGGCTAGAAGGTCTGGGGGGGACCACCCATGGCAGCAAGTGTGGCACTGTTTTGGCAATGGTGGCTCAGTAGGCCATGCTGCCTCGTCGGTGGCTCCTCTCAGGGGTGGGGTGGAGACTGCACTGCCCACCCATTCCACATCTCCAGGGGGACACACTGCCTAGCCTGCAGCTCCTCGAGGGGGGGGGGGCTGCATCTCCTCCAGGTGGGTACCTGGCCCATATCTCCTTGGGGGAGGGGTTGGGGTTGCACTGCCCAGCCTCAGAGGTGCTCTTGGGGGAGCTCTGGTGATGGGGTCCCCCCCATCTGGCCTTTCAGTCAAGAGCTGTGGGGAGAGGATTGGAGCAGGGAGGCCACTTATCTGTGGTCGATGGCCAGCAATACTGAGACCTTTGGCCCCAGTTGGACACTCTCTTCCTAGTATGGCTGCTGCCTGTAGTCACACTTCAGTATAGCTAGCCCCTGCACTTGTTGCCCCCCAGTGGTCATTGCAACGTATAACTGTCCCCGCTCTCACCCCTTCCCTTTCTGTGTAATGGAAAACGGTCCCATTTCAGGCACTTCCCATTTTCCTGGCACAACAAAATCCTGACATTGCTTTAAGTTAGGATCAGAGGAAGCCGAATACCAAATTTGGTGGTCTTAGCTCTTATCATTTAGAAGGAGTTCTTGAACAAATGGACACATGGACAGATGGACGGACTCATGGACAGAAGCACAAACTCTCTGAGGCTATGTCTAGACTGCAATCCTCTTTTGAAAGAGGCTTTTTCGAAAGATACTTTAGAAAAAGCCTCCTTCGAAAAAGAGCGTCTAGACTACAACCAGTACTTCGAAAAAACAAGCCACTTTTTTGAAAGAGAGCACCCAGGCAGTCTGGATGCTCTCTTTCGAAAAAGCACAGTTTGCATTACATAGCGCCTTTTTTCGAAAGAGCACTTTCCAAAAAAGGCATTATTCCTCATAAAAAGAGGTTTTCCGCGGATGAAAAAACTGCTGCGTTCTTTCAATTTACTTTTGAAAGAATGCAGCAGCAGTCTAGACGCAGGGGACATTTTTTTTTTTAAAAAGGCCCCTTAAAAAAAAACCCTGTAGTTGAGACACCCCATGATAGATAGATAGATAGATAGATAGATAGATAGATAGATAGATAGATAGATAGGCTGGAGTGACCAGTCTACACACAGTATGCAAGATATGAGAATACCATGGATTCATATAGAGGCTTTATGATATTTTCTGTCTTATCTGTCACTTCTCTAATGCTTCTTACAATCCCATTAGTTTTTTTTTACTGCCGCTGCACACTGAGTGGATGTTTTCAGAGAACTATCCACAATGGTGCCAAGATCTCTCTCTTGAATGGTAACTGCTAATGTAGACCCCATCATTTTATATGTGTAATTGAGACTGATAAATGCAAAGTAGTGCACATCAGAAAACATACAGCCCGCCTTCACCCTCGCAGTCTCACCCCTCACTGGGCCTGGCACCCTTCATTAAATGTAAACTCATACACACACGCAAATTTCATTTCTCAAGGAAAACATTGGGGCTGTGTCTACATTGGCACCCCTTTCCGGAAAAGGGATGCTAATGTAGACTTTGGAATAGGCAAATCCGCGGGGGATTTAAATATCCCCCACGGCATTTGCATTAACATGGCTGCCGCTTTTTTCTGGCTTGGGGAAAAGCCGGAGAAAAGCGCCAGTCTAGACGTTATTCTCCGGAAAATAAAGCCTTTTCCGGAGGATTTCTTATTCCTACTTGAAAGTAGCAATTTGCCTATTTGGGCAATAATGTAGACACAGCCAATGTAGATACAGCCTGGGAGTTAGCCAAGGATGAACCCACCACCATTAAAATGTCTACAGATGCGCTGAGCAGGTTGAGCCCAACCCACAGCAATGCTCCCTAGGATGTCATTGCCACATATGGCAATCAAGTGTGAAGAAGTCACAAACGCTACTGCTGCAAAAGTTAAGCTTAGGTGGCCTTAGACAGCCCACATTGGATGCTATGCAGTTGCTAATGGATAAAATAGCAAGCCACCACAGTAGCTGAAGAGCCCAGGGGCTTATGGAGATGTTATGGCTTATCCTGCTGCAGAAGCAAAGGGTATGTCTACACTAGAAAGTTAGTTCGAACTAACGGACGTTAGTTCGAACTAACTTTCCTATGCGCTACACTAGCGCTCCGCTAGTTCGAATTTGAATCGAACTAGCGGAGCGCTTAGTTCGAACTAGGTAAACCTCATTTTACGAGGACTAACGCCTAGTTCGAACTAGCTAGTTCGAACTAAGGGCTGTGTAGCCCTTTAGTTCGAACTAGTGGGAGGCTAGCCCTCCCCAGGTTTCCCTGGTGGCCACTCTGGCCAACACCAGGGAAACTCTATGCCCCCCTCCCGGCCCCGGACCCCTTAAAGGGGCACGGGCTGGCTACGGTGCCCGTGCCAGGTGCAAGCCTGCCAGCACCCAGCTAGCAGACCCTGCACCTGGCACGGCACAGAGCCAGCCACCCGATGCCCCCCAGCCCTCCCCCTCTTGCCGGGACCAGGCTGGCGGCTCCCAGGAGCTTGCCCTGGACCGCAAGAGGCGGGCACCTTCCTGGGCTAGTGCGGACATCGTGGACCTCGTCCACGATCTCCGCACTAGGCACAGGAAAGTGGCCGTCTAGGGCAGGAGAGCTGCCAGCCTGGCCACCCAGGACCAGGTGTGCATGAAAATCAAGGGGGTCCACTGAGACCCCCGACACTGAGCCCTGAGCTTACAATGGCCGTACTGGGTCAGACCAAAGGTCCATCTAGCCCAGTAGCCTGTCTGCCAACAGCGGCCAACCCTAGGGACCCTGGAGGGGATGGACCGAAGACAATGACCAAGCCATTTGTCTCGTGCCATCCCTCTCCAGCCTTCCACAAACTTTGGGCAGGGATACCACTCCTACCCTCTGGCTAATAGGACTCCATGGACCCAACCTCCATCACTTTATCTCACTTCCCTTTCAACTCTGTTCTAGTTCTAGCCTTCACAGCCTCCTGCAGCAAGGAGTTCCACAGGTTAACTATTTGCTTTGTCAAGAACAACAACTTTCTCTTACTAGTTTCAAGCCTGCTACCCATTCCTTTCCTTTGGTGTCCTCTAGTCCTTCTTTATGGGAACTCAGGAAGAACTTTTCTGAATGCACCCTCTCCACCCAACCCCTGCTTTTAGAGACCTCTATCCTGTCCCCCCTCCGTCTCCTCTTTTCTAAGCTGAACAGTCCCAGTCTCTGTAGCCTCTCTTCATCTGGGACCTGTTCCCAACCCCTGATCATGTTAGTTGCCCTCCCCTCTCCCAGCCTTTCTCTTCCCCTCTCCCACCTCCTTTTCCCAGTCTCCCCCAGTTTTGTTCAATAAAGACAGAGTCAATGTTGGAAGAAACGTTATCTTTATTTTGTACATCAATAAGAAGGGGGGCTAGGGAAGGGCAAGTGGAAGGAGGTGAGGGAGGAATGGGGTACGAGCCCCCGATGGGGAGGACTGGGCTGGCTCTGCGGGCTTCTGGGGGTGGAAGCTCTCCTGCAGCCCCCCAATTACTCCCTCTCCCCAGATGGCAGCCTGCGGCAAGTGCAGCCGGGCTGATGGCCGAGTGGTGTGATGTGCCCAGTGTGGGTACTCCGGGCACTCCAAGCCAGAACTTCTTTGCAAGCGGGGCACCCCTTAGAACTGTGTGTCCGGGGTGGGGGTCGGGACCCTTTAAGCGCAGCCCTCGGCTAGCCTGAGACAGCATCTCCATGCTCTAAGTCCTCCTTTTATGCCCTGCCGGCACTGCTTCCGGCCATCATTAAGCCCTGTTCAGAGTCCACTCAATGTGGACTTACTAGTTCGAACTAGCAAAACGCTAGTTCGAACTAGTTTTTAGTTCTAGATGCGTTAGTTCGAACTAGCTTAGTTCGAATTAACTAATTCGAACTAAGTTAGTTCAAACTAGCGCTGTAGTGTAGACGTACCCTACGTGTTCTCAGTAGAGCCGTATGAAATCTGAGTGTCTCTGGGATTGGGATGGGCACCAGAGAAGAAAAAAAATCCTTCATTAATGCTGAAGTCAGTGCTTTCTCCTGGAGATTGCAACAGAGCTATGAGCCTAGCACAATGATGTTTTGTCGATGATTGGGGCCTGTTGGCACTACTGTCATATGAATAACAGTTATTATTATTAATCCATAACAATACTACTATACTGTGGGGCTACGTCTAGCCTGGCATGATTTTCCACAAAAGCTTTGCGCAAAAGGACTTTTGCCCGAACGGGAGCAGCATAGTATTTCCGCAAGAAGCACTGATTTCAGACAGTAGGAAGTCAGTGTTCTTGTAGAAATTCAAGCGGCCAGTGTAGACAGCTGGCAAGTTTTTCCGCAAAAGCAGTTGCTTTTGCAGAAAAACTTGCCAGTCTAGACACAGCCTAGCTGTTCCTACAGAGGAAAAGAGTTGAAAAACCAATTTGTAAGAAGATTTGAATGTTCAGAAGCATGGAAGCCTGTATCTTGTCATGCTAAAATTGCACCTGCTGTAACCTTTTAAGCAACAGGGCTTATTTCAAACAACAGCTACTTGCAGGTGCTATTTTAAGCAGGAGGAATCAATATATTTGATTTTCCCTTAGCTATTCAGCTGCAGTAGCTAGTCACAGATGAAGCCACATTAATTTTCTGTCCATTTGTGGCACTTCTGCCCCAAAAGAAGACTGCATGCACTGATTTGAGACATGCTTGCACTATGATGATTGAATCATGACGTTCTTACACGATGACTCAGAAACACTCCAGTAGACCTGCTCAGTTAGAATTCTCTCTGCTCCTTGGTAGCTGCGCAGAGGAAGCTGCTTTAATTCTTGGTCTTGGAGTTACTTTTTTGTACTAATCTAGAAATTGGACTCAGCTTCAGAATAAAAAAAAGTATGAACGCCTGAAAATTATTGAATTCCTTAGGAATGCTAGTAATATGGAGCTCAAAAATTTGGGGCCATATCTGGACGACAGCCATTAGGAAACTGTCAAGAGTCTTTAGGTTAAGATTAGAGGTGAGAGCAACATAAATGTTGTCATAGTGGGCATCTACTCTAGACCACCAGACCAGGAGGATCACATAGATGAGGCTTTCTTCCTACTACTAATAGTAGTTTCCAGCTCACAGGCCCATGTCTCATGGGGGACTTCAATCACCCTGGGTGCATCTACACTGCCCTGTAGGTCAAAATGAGATACGTAATTTGAGCAATGCAAATTGTGTATCTTATTTCAATGTTATTTTGAAATACCTTATTTAATAATTTGGCGCTGTCTGCACAGTACTTATTTTGAAATAAATCACTATTCCCAATCATCTCTTATTCCTCATGGAATGAGGTTCATAGGGACATTGGAATAGCAAGCCCGGTATCCCGAAAAAGTGCTGCAGTGTAGACGTAGCCCCTGACATCTGCTGTGAGAGCAATGCAGCAGGGCACAGACAATCCAGGACATTTTTGGAGAATGTTGAGGACAAATTCCTGGTGCAAGTTCCTGAGGACCCAAGTAAGGGTCATGCTCCTCTTCACTTGCTGCTCATAATCAGGGAAGAATTGGTAGGAGAAGTAGATATAGGTGGCAACCTGGGCAGCAGTGACCATGAGATAAGCTCTGGATCCTGACAAAAGAAAGGAAAGAGAAGGAATATGGACCGTAGACTTCAGAAAAGCAGACTTTGACTCCCTCAGGAAACTGATGGCCAGGATTCACTGGGAGGCTAATTTGAGGGGAAAAGGAGTCCAGGGGCATATGTACACAGCAGGGCTAAAGCCAAACTAATCTATGCAACTTGAGCTATGTCTATTGTGTAGCTTTAGTTGAAATAGCTTATTTCAGCTTTTGGCACTGTCTACACAGCAGGAAGTCCAAGTTAGAGCACTCTCCTTCTGACCTCCCTTAATCCTCATTCTATGAGGGTTACAGGAATCAGAGTAAGAAGTCCTCCAGCTCAACACTATTTTGACATTATGTTGAAATAACTGCTTGTAGTGTAGACACGGACTATGTTATTTTGGAAGAACATCAGTTATTCCAAAATAACGCTGCTGTGGAGACATAGCCCAGGAAAGCTAGCTGTATCTTAAAGAAGTCTTATTGAGGTTTCAGGAACAAACCATCCCAACGTGCAGAAGGAATAACAAATATGGCAGGCGACCTGCTGGGCTTAACAGAGAAGTCTTTGGTGAGCTTAAACATAAAAAGGAAGCTCACAAGAAGTGGAATTTTGGACAGATGAAGTAAGGCTGAATATAAAAACATTGCTCAAGCATGTAGGGGTATTATCAGGAAGGCCAAAGCGCAACTGGAGTTGTGGCTAGCAAAGGATGGGAAGGATAACAAGAAGGATTTCTACAAGTATGCTAGCAACAAGAAGGTGGTCAGCGAAAATGTGGGACTCTTGCTGAAAGAGGAAGGCAACCTAGCAATAGATTATATGGAAAAAGCTGAAGTACTCAATGCTTTTTTTGCCTCAGTCTTCACAGACAAGGTCAGCTCCCAGACTGCTGCAGAAGGCAACACAGTGTGGGAAGAGCCCTTAATAGTGACAGAACAGGTTAAGGACTATTTAGGAAACTGGACATGTACAAGTCCATGGGGCCACATCTAAAATATCCAAGGGTGCTGTGAGAGTTGGCTGATGTGATTGAGGAGCTATTGGCCATTATCTTTGAAAGCCTGTGGTGATCAGGGGAGGTCCAGGACAATTGGAAAAAGGCAAATGTAGTGCCCATCTTTCAAAGGGGAAGGAGGAGGATCCAGGAAGCTACAGAAGGATCAGCCTCACCTCAGTCCCTGGAAAAATTATGGAGCAAGTCCTCAAGGAATCCATTTTGAAACATTTGGAAGAGAGGAAGGTGATCAGGTATAGTCAATTATGGATTCACCAAAAACAACCTAATTGTCTTCTATGATAAGATAGCTGGCTCTGTGAATATGGAAAAAGAAGTGGATGTGATATAGCTTGACTTTAGCAAAGTTTTTGGTATGGTCTCCTACAGTATTTTTGCCAGCAAGTTAAGTATAGCTTGGATGAATGGGCCACAGATAGAAGCTGGTTAGATCATCAGGCTCAATGGGTTGTGATCAACAGCTCAATGTCAGCTCAATGTCTAATTGGCACCTGGTATCAAATGGAGTGCCCCACAGGTTGGTCCTGAATCTGATTTTGTTCAATATCTTAATTAATGATCTAGATGATGGATGGATGGATTGCACCCTCAGCAAGTTTGCAGATGAAACTAAGATGTGGGAGAGGGAGAGGGTCCAGAGTGACCTAGACAAATTGGAGGACTGGGCCAAAAGACATCTGCTGAAGTTCCAAAAAAGACAAGTGCCAGGTCCTGCATTTAGGTCAGAAGAATCCTATGCACTGCTACAGGCTGGGGGTTGAATGGCTAAGTGGAAGGTCTACAGAAAAGGACCTGGAGATTACAGTATACAAGAAGCTGAATAGGAATCAATAGTATCCCCTTGTTGACAAAAAGGTTAATGGGATATTGAGCTGCATTAGTGGGAACATTGCCAGCAGCCTGAGGAAAGTGGTTATTTCCCTCCCTTTGGCAGAACAAGGAGTAATGGTCTCAAGTGGCAGTGAATATTAGGAAATATAGGATGGATATTAGGAAAAATACTTCAGTAGGAAGGTGGTGAAGCACTGGAATGAGTTACTCCTCCAGTGGTGGTGGAATCTCCATCCCTAGAGGCAGGGCCGGCTCTACAGAGTGCGGGGTCCGATTCCGGGGGTGGGGCCACACATGCGCGGGGCCCCAGGCGGCATGGTGCATGTGTTGTGCGCCAGAGGCACGACGCATGCCCCATGCATCCCGGACGTCACAACGCATGCACTGTGCGCCCACACATGTGCAGTGCCCCAGGAGTACAACGCATGCGTGGCCCCCTGGGTGCACGGCGCATGCGCCCGGGATGTCATAACACATGCGCCGTGCACCCGGGGGCCCCGTGCAAGCGTCATGCTCCTGGCGCACTGCACATGTGCCGTACCCCCGGCGCATGGCGCATGCGTCGCTTCCTTGGGCACAGGGCCCCATGCCAGGGAATAGGCTGAATTGGCCTAAGGCCGGCCCTGCCTAGAGGATTTAAGTCCTGGATAGAGAAAGCCCTGGCTGGGATGATTTAGTTTGTGGTTGGTCCTGCTTCAAGCATGGGGACACACTTTGCCCCAGATCCACAATGGTATTTAGAATCTTCTAACTCCAGGGCTGTGTCTACATTGGCACCCTTTTCCGGAAAAGGGATTCTAACGAGACAAGTGGCATTGCAAATGCCGCGGGGGATTTAAATATCTCTGGCGACAGAGGCATGTAGTCTAGACGTACCCTTGAGACATGGTGGGGCTGAGGCAGAGGTGGCCAGATTCATTGTTAAACCCACTTCTCAAAAATCCACAGCACTCTCAAAATCATATTTTCCCCCCTGGTCTGCTCCTGGGGAAGGGCATCTACTTACCATGCCTTATTTCAGGCAGATAGTTATATCTCAGTCCAGTCCATCAGCTGTCCATGTGGGAGCTTAGGGAAGCATCCATGTATCACAAAGTAGCCAAAAATACCTTAATTAACCCTTCCTATGATTCAAAAGTCATCCAAAGGAGGAAGATTCTTTTTATTAAAATGTTCAGAAAATCCCCAACAGTCAAACCCAAGCTAGCCTAGATCTTGGGAGACATGAATTCAAATCCCTGCTCTGTCTCAGACTTCCTGTGTGACATTGGGCAAATCATTTTGCCCGAGATCCACAAAGATATTTAGGCTTCTGACTCCCATTGATTTTAATGGAAGTTAGCAGCCCAAATATCTCTGTGGATCTGGACCTTATGATCTGTGGCTCAGTTCCTCCATCTGTAAAATGGGGATAATAGCACTTCTACACTTCACAGAGATATTGGAAAAATCATTACATTAAAGACTGTAAGGTGCTTAGATGCTATGGTGGTGGATTTATATCTAACAAGGGACATAAAAAGTAATAATATATTAGTTGCAAGAGAAAAATGAAGGAAAATGTAGGTCCTTTACTTAGCAGGGACAGGGGGCTAATAACTGATGACATCAAGATGGCTGAGGGGCTTAATATCTGTTTTGCTTCAGATATCCAACACAATTAATTAATTAATAAGGGGGAAAGAAGGTAAGCCAAATGAGGGAAAGAACAGATTAAAGAATATTTTGAAAAGTTATGTGTAATCAAGCTGGCAGAGTCTAAATGAAATTCATCCTTGGGCACTCAATCTATCTGAAGCATTTAGTAACTATTCACAGTTATTTTCATGGAGGATAGGTGAGGCTCCTGAGACTGAAAAAAGTCAGACATGATATCTATATTTAAAAAGGGAAACAAAGAGGACCTGAATTATAAACCAGTCAGCCTAGCTTCAATACCTGAAAAGATACTGGGACAAATGATTAAAGAATCAATTTGTGGACACCTACAAGATATTAGGGTTGTAGGGAATAACTATCAAGGATTTGTCATGAATAAATCACACTGAACCAACCTAATTTCCTTCTTTGACAGGGTTATGGGCCTAGTGGATAGTGACAGTGGGGAGCAATAGACATGAAATGGCTTGATTTTAGTAAGGCCTCTCTCCATCCTCTTTGGAACCCCCTTCAGGAAGTTGAAGGCTGTTATCAAATCCCCCCTCACTCTTCTCTTCTGTAGACTAAATAAGCCCAAATCCCTCAGATTTTCCATCTGTAACCATGGGCACCCACCAGTTACTTTCACAATATATATATAAAATTTAAATTGTTATGGAAGAAAAAATACTAAAATAAGGGATAATTAACAAGGTGCATGACCCTGCACCCACCCACCCTGAAAATCACCCAGCTTGGCATCCAGTCTCATTCTTATCCAACCTTGCTCCCACCGCTCCTGCATCGATGGCTCCTCAACCCTGCACCTCCATCCTGTGCACCCTTTTTGTGTTCCCTAACCCTAACCTTTTCCCCCCAACTTCTGCACAGTGCCCCCTTCATCCCAACCCCTGCGCTTGCCTCCCACCTGTGCACCCCAACTCCCACCCTGAACTTCCAGCATGTCCTGCCACACTGCCCTCCTGTCCAGTACCCTTCGTCCCTTTTGCCCAGCAACATCCATGCCCAGTTCTCATCATCCTCTGGCTATGATGCCCTGAGCATGGGCCCAGTTTTCACAGTCCTAAGGCCAATCCTGCAACCGGGCAGCTACCACATGGCCCCCACCCCAGAGCAGCTGAGCAGTCACTGCGAGGCTCTGCTGCGGAGGCAGGTGGGATTCAAATTCTTTGTGTGTATCCACGCAGGCGCACACCTTAGAGGGAACTATGGATCAAACCCCTAATCATTTATGTTGCCCTCCACTGGACTTTCTTCAATGTGTCCACATCCTTTCTGTAATGGGGGACCCAGAATTGAAAGCAATACTTCAGGTGTGGCCTCACCAGTGACGAATAAAGGGGAATAATCACTTCCCTAGATCTGCTGGCAATGCTCCTCCTAATGCACCCTAATATGCCATTAGCCTTCTTGGCTACAAGGGCGCACTGTTGACTCATATCCAGCTTCTCATCCGCTGTAATCCCCAGGTCCTTTTCTGCAGAACTGCTACTTAGCCAGTCGGTCCCCAGCCTGTAACAATGCTTGGAATTCTTCCGTGCCAAGTGCAGGACTCTGCACTTATCCTTGTTGAACCTCATCAACTTTCTTGTGGCCCAATCCTCTGATCTGTCTAGGTCACTCTGGACCCTATCTCTGCCCTCCAGTGTATCTACCTCTCCCCCTAGCTTAGTGTCATCTGTGAGCTAGCTGAGGGTGCAATCCATCCCCTCATCCAGGTCATTAATAAAGATATTTAAAAAACCAGTCCTAGAACCAATCCTTGGGGCACTCCACTAAAAACCAACTGCCAACAGTCTAGCCAGCTTTCTATCCATCTTATAGTTCATTTATCCAATCCATACTCCCTTAACTTGCTGGCAAGAATATTGTGGGAGACCGTATCAAAAGCTTTGTGAAAGCTGCACAGTTGCTAGGCATCTCATGAGAAGGATTCGATCATCAGGCGCAGGGGACAGGTCATTCTGATATTGTTGAGCCACAAATTGTAATTATACATTATGGATTTTTTTCTGGCTTTTAAAAAAACAAAAACCTCACCACCTATGAAATTTTCCCATAAAAACTATGCTAAGAGAATCTTAAACTCTGAACTTTCAAAAGTCAGGCATTACTTTAACTCTGGCCCCTAGTGCTTGTGCATTGACACATTACTTAATTACTTGTTTATGCACTATGTCTCAGTTAATACAGTATAACACAATACGTCTACAACTTTAGATTCACATATTTAGCATCTTAGGCTACATGTAGACTGCCACATCCAAGGAACATGTCCACTTCTCTGAAAAATGTTTTGGAAAAGTGGATGCGTTCTTTCACCATCCCCGTAAACTTCATTTTACAAGGAAGAAAGGATGGCTCGAAAGAGGAGGTTTTTTTTCAGAAATTTGGCGCTGTATAGACATGCCAAATTTTGGAAAAACGTCTTTCAAAAGAAAAGCAGAAAAAGATACACAAATTGTGGTTCGCAATTTGCATATCTTTTTCCAACTTTTCTTTGTAGTGTAACCGTAGCCTTATAGTTTCATGTACTTCTCTGTGTACATCAGGCAACTAGTTTCCATTACAGTAATGTATATGAAAAATACACATAAAACATAAAGACAGAATAAATATGGCAACTTATATAATTATATGGAGCACTTCTAGGAAGGAAGGAAGGAAGAAAGAAAGAAAATCAGCTAGTTGCTACAACTACAATAATATATTCAAAGCAAAACCGAACTGTTATTCTATAAATAAATATATCAAAACTTCCAGTCTTACTGAACTATATACTAATGGTCTGTGATTAATGGGAGGTGTACTACCTAGCCATAACTAAATTGCCTGTAAGGGTAAAACCCATAGGCAGTGAGTCCTAGAGTGCATTTACACAGCACCCTTACCTCAAAATAAGCTACACAATTTGTGCAATGCAAATTGAGTAACTTATTTTGAGTGTATTTCAAAATAGCTTATTTTGTAATTTGGCACTGTCTATGCAGCACCAAATTTTGAAATAACTCACTATTCTGAAATGCCCCTTAACCCTAGTGGAATGAGGGTTACCGGGATGTCGGAATAAGCCACCTGTTATTTCAAAATCTATTTCGAAATAAGAGGCTGCTTCAATATATGCGGAATATATATTTCAGGATACTTCTGGTATCCTGAAATAGCTCTGCAGTGTCGACGTACTCCTAGAGAATCTCCAGGAATGCTAGGGAAGGAGGAAGTGTTGGCAGGAATCCAGGAGAGCTAATGAAAACAGAGAGTGGGTTTTTCAATGGGAAGCAGTGGTCTTCCTGCTGCAGTCTTTGTGTGACCCAAACAGAGCTGGGAGACATGGATTAAGCCAGGGAGCAAAACATGGAATTTCTAGCAATATCCATGCCTAGGGAAGAACAAAACCTTGGAACAACAGATATATGAGTAGAACAGGGAATGTTTAGTCAGACAAGATAAGATTATTTTCTTTATTTTGAGGTTTATTGGACTTCTCTGTGCTGAGTGGTGATGTGAGGTGAGAATATTCTCTGGAGCATATTCTCAGAGAATGAGTATATTCTGAGAATATTCTCCAAAAGATTATTTCCCGAGAATTTTTGATAATTTTTTAATTTTTCATTTCCTCTTGAAATAATATACTGTGTCCAACTTTTAGAACACCCTGAATGTTAAAGAGCTTTCTTGATCATTCAAGATAGTTTGAGAATGTTATAGAATGTTTCAGAATGTTATGGAACTTTCTAGAACATTCATGATTCAGGAATTCTGACCATTATGGAACTTTCTGGAAGCATCACAAAAAGTATATAAAGAGGCAATAACACATTTATTCTCTTTTGTGAAAGGTGTAATTGTTTTTTCATCAGTATGAAAAGAAGAACTAAGCCTAAAAGTGATGTTTGGGATTATTTCCTTCATAAAACAGTTAAAGACAAAGTGTTATATGAATGTAAGTACTGCAAGGCTGAATACATCAGAAATGCGACAATGATGAGAAAGCATATTTCCAATTGTTTGAAGACTTCTGCTTACATCAAGGAAAAGGCAACAAAATTCTCAGAGTCCAGAAGCAGATTACCTCAACCATCAACCGCATTAACATCTATAGAACACTGTGATACTGATAG
Source organism: Pelodiscus sinensis (assembly GCF_049634645.1). Taxonomy (NCBI): domain Eukaryota; kingdom Metazoa; phylum Chordata; order Testudines; family Trionychidae; genus Pelodiscus; species Pelodiscus sinensis. The sequence goes on along the minus strand of NC_134711.1, from coordinate 300,171,777 downwards.
TGAATTTACATCATCACCTTCCACATCTAGTTCAGCCATGGTGTCTCACTCTACTTTGTCGCTACTTTGATTCTATGAATGAAACTGAAAACAAAGTTTTGGATGAATTTTTTGCACAAGCTATATTCTCATCGAGATCGCCTCTTTCACTGGTTGAAACCAAAGATTGGATTACTTTCATGCAAAAATTAAGACCATCTTACAAGATGCCATCCAGGTACACACTTTCTAACAAACTTTTGGAAGCTGAATATCAATGTGTTGATGCTCTTATAAAAAAAATTGCTGAAGCCTCTTCTCTTGCACTGCAGTGTGATGCTTGGAGCAACCGAAGAAATGAATCTGTTATAAATTGTATTATATCAACACTCCAACCAGTGTTTTACAAGACAGTGGCAACCGATGTTGAATGCCATACTGCTGAGTACATGGAATTCTGTATGGAAGAAATAATGACAGAAATAGGCACTGAAAAATTTGGAAATTTGATGCCATTGTCACTGATAATGCTGCAGCAATGGTGAAATCCTTATCAATGCTTAATGAAAAATACAATCACATTGCTATGTACACTTGTGCTGCTCATACTGTAAATTTGATAATTGGTGACATCAGAAACTTAAAATCTGTTCAAGAAACTGAAGCTACCTGTAAAACTATTGTGAAGGAAATTAACAAATCGCAAGTTTTACTAGCTCATTTTCCTGCATTTCAAAACGAGGAAAATCAAACATGTGCACTTAAATTGCCAGTTAAAACTAGGTGGGGTTCCATTTTATTTTGTTTGAAAAGCTTATTGGAATAAAAAAATGTCTTAAAATGCCTTGCTGTCCATGAAGATTTACAGACTAAACTGAGCAAATGTACCAGGAATTCAATCCAGGATGAAGATGTATTTTGGGTATGGGTCCAAAAACTGCATGCACTGATAAGTCCTGTTGTTAAATGGATTATGCTGCTTGAATCTGACCAGCCAAAAATGAGCAAAGTTCCTGAATGTTTCAGGGAATTAAACAATCATTTTGATAGGCTACTTCCCGAAAGTCCATTTACCAAACAAGAAAAACAGGATGTGATGAAAAGTTTGAAAAAAGAGAAGACATGGCTCTAAAAGACATTCACTATGCTGCAAATATTCTAGATCCAAAATTCAATGGTGAGCGCCTTACAAGAAATGAACAAATACAAGGAACTGAATTCATCGATAAATTAGTCACAAGAATGTATGGCACTGATCACTCAGCAAAAGTCATTGCAGAGCTTGCAGAGTATCATGCTAAAGAAGGTTTTTTTGGAAAATCATGTGTAACAAAATCAGCTGGCTCAGTAGATGCAGTAACAGGGTGGAAAAGTATTTGCTATGGATCAAAATTAGGGAAAGCAGTGATCAACATATTGAATATGCCACTGTAACGGAGGGGGGGCCTATCCCTGCCCCACTCTCCGTTCCTCTCTTAGTCTTTCCCCTGACCTCCAGTGTCCATTAATTGATTTCAGTTCCCTCACGACGAGAGGGTAAGGGGGTCCGGGCCCACCCTCTCTCCCGGACCCCAGCCCAGGACCCTAACGACAGGATCAGGCGATCTTGCCCTACTGGTGGGGGGGTTTCCCTAAACTCACCAGCACGCCGGACCCTCTGTCCTGCCCTGGGCTACTTCCTGCCCCCTCACCTTTGTCTTCTCGCTTCCTCTGTCTCCCTCCTTCCTTGTCTCCCCGCTCTCTTCGACTCGCACCTCCTTGTCTCCCCACTCTCTCCCTCCTCCGGGCTCCAACCCCTTTTTAAAATGCCCGCCCCGGCGTCTGACGTCACAACGTCAGATGTCACGCACGCAGGCGCCGGCCGCCAGCACCTCCCCCGGCTCTGAATCTGTTGCGCCGCCGCTCACCTGAGCGGCGGCGGTGGAGCATGCGCTGCACCTCATCCCCCTGCCCCGGGCCATCCCGAGGAGCGTAAGGGCTACCGCGGGCGCAGTGCGGGGTGGGTCCGCATCTGCGGGCGAGTGGAGGCGGCCCGCCCTGTCACAGCCACCAACAGTGGCAGCAACTGAAAGAAGTTTCAATACTTACAGTATCACTCATAATGCAAAAAGAAACAAGTTAACACAAGAAAGGGCAGGCAAGCTGACATTCATAGCCCATAAAATAAAGCTTCTTAAAAACCCAAATGATGCTCCGCTGAAATCCCCAGGAGAAAAAAGGAAACAGAACCAGAGAAATGAGGAAGAAATTGATGATGCTTAAGAGAAAGAAGAAGAAGGCGAAGAAAAGGATATGTATGAGGAAGAAGAAGAGATAGAAATATATGGGTCAGATTCGGAAACTGCAAATTCTGATAAGACTTGTGTTCAATCCAGAAAGTTAAAAATATTTGTATCCTGCAACAGAAGATTTGTAATAAAAGTTCTAGTAATTTAAATCTCTGCCTTTTTTTCTTTACTTTCCCGAATTTTCATTTTAACAATTGGAAACTTTCATGATTCTTGAAGTTTTATTAAAGAAAGACATTATTATAAATAGTAAAAATATTTAAAAACTATTGAACAAGTATTTAAGAGAAAATTCTCAAATTCTTGCATTGGAGAATATTCTCAAGAACAGTCTCAAGAATATTCTCCAAAAGTTTATTCCCGAGAATTTAACATCACTAGTGCTGAGCTCATGTGGCCTCCTCCTCCCTCACCCTTCCCCGTACACTGTAACTTTTAATCTGAATCCCATGGAAGCAATACTTTGTGTTTTTAATCCTTCTTTTTTCAGTTGCTCTGTAACACTTAGCAACCAAGTAGGTTTTACCAAGTATGTTTTCTTTGTTTTGTTAATAAAATCACCGTTGTAAGACCATGATCTGATTTCTGTGTCCTAGAAGGTAGGAGGTTCTGTGTGTACATGCCTAAAACTGCAAAGTCAGCTATTAAGAAACTACAGAGGTTTTTTAAAGCTCTCTCCAGAGGAAGGATTAAAACCTCACAGGAAGAAATTTCCAAATGCATCTTCCTGGGTCCTCAAAGGGCCAGGGGTGGACAACCTAAGGCCCAGGGGCCAGATGTATCCCCTGACTTACCTGAATCCAGCCCCCAAAGCTCAAAGTTCCTTCCCCTCCTCCCCCCAGCACTGGGGAGCCAATATGCATAGCTCCAGCCCCCTTCCCCTCTGCCGCCCCACCACGGGTCTGGAACACAAAATCTATTAGGCTGGGCCTCCCTAGGCTCTGGAGTGCAAGGGGAATGTGGGGAGTGTCTTTCTCTTTCTCAGCCAGGGGCCATGTCAGTAAGGGGAGTTGTCTTTCTTCTCACTTGTGTGTGGCCCCCACTGATTTTTCTGTAGGTCTGTGGCCCCCAATCTGAAAAATGTTCCCCTTCCCTGTTTTAGTGGCAGAGTATTTTAAAGTCTTGCAGACCCTCACCTTTTGCACTCAGAGTGACAGACTGAGGAACAGCCTTGACAGAGCCAAATCCTACTCTGATCATGCATATCCAGAACAATTCTATTGACTTCACTAGAGTTACTTTAGATGTACATCAGAACAACTGAGAGGAAAATCTGGTCCTCCCTCCCTTGTGCTTGCTTTATCATTTCATGGTCACAGCTAGTGAAATAAATGAAAATGTCACCAGAGCTATCTTTGATGCATGAACATCTATCTTAAAACTTTCTTGTAACTTTCTCAGCACTCTTTGGAAATTCCTACACCTCTTTTGATTTAGGGATGTTAATGAAACCATCACATTTTAACCATAGCAAAATCCAATAAAAACAAATGAAGGTTCTTCATTCTAGTAGATATTAGGAGAATAGCCCATTTAGATGGAAGAGACTCTTCTCTCATTTCTTTGACTCATAAAACATATTGGAAATTTGACTTTCCTCTTAAATCTCATTGCTCTGAACAATATCTAGGTTGAAGAAGGTATCACTCCTATACATATTTGGTAGTAAATATTAATGTATAGGCTTTGTGCCCTTGTAGTATCATGTATTTATTGAGTTTAACTTTCTTACTTTTTTCCTTTGGACCTTAAACATACTTTATTATATCAAATAACAATTAACATTCCTCTGAGGCGAAGGTAGCTCTATGGCGTGTTTGCTGAGGCAGCCAGCTGTCGCCACTTGGCAAGCAACTTTTATCATAAGCTGGTTGAATTTAACATATATCAGTATTTATCAGCCAAGACTTTGTCAGTTTTATAAACGAAAACTGAGGGACAATAAATCAGTTGGTGCCCAGGTGATACAGTTCATATAATAGTGTATTTGGCAGTCCGGGTGTATTCTTACAACTAAAAGGCAAGTAAGGTTTTGTTTTATTTACTTTTTATTAAACGCAATTGTTAAAGTCTTTGTCCTGGTTTACAAATGGCATCAGTGAAATCTAAGGGTCAGATCTGACTGGACTTTTTTTCTGCTTGAATCGCAATTCTTACTCATGCTGTGTATCGCTCTGGTAAGTAGTTCCATTGACTCCAATTGAATTGCTCGCATGACTAAGCGTTGAGCATATTCATTAATTATCTATTTAATTTTGTTTCTTTGTGGATGAGGCATGAAACTGGGGACTTCAGGGCTCAGGTAAATACACAATTAGACATGGCAATCCCTTATTGGAAATAATCTTATAAAACTATTGCTGTTTATTGCACGCATATGCATTACTGTGAGCTGAACATCCAAGCATTGAATATTATTGCCAGTGACCATAGCAAGCTTCCCAAGTCTATTTTCAGCTCATCCAACACAATATATTCTTTACCATTCCTTTATGGTTTTCCACAGCCTAATACAGTAGTAAAAATTTCCCTTACATTAGTGATTCCCTTTGTCTGGTATGTGCTGACATAAGTACGGTATTTTGAAATCTGTAGTAGGAAGTTGAGCAGGAGGGGACTGGCCAAGACTCAAGATAGAAGCTCTACTATGAAGCGCAGAGGGACAATGTAGTTTTAGGGAAAATACTATTTTAAGAAATTCCCTTGTTCAGTGTTAGAAGAAATCCGCTCTTTCTTTGATTCTTTACCATTGGCACATGAGACGGTGCCAAAAGTTGCTGTGCCATGAACTAGAATGAATAAGAGGTAAAGAAAATGCCAGAGTTCAACTCCTCCTCCCCCGGTAAAACTTTCAGCCTGATAAGCAGAATGACATGAGTGGGTGGAGCTCTTCGCCAGATTCTGGAGCTTGGCACAACACAGAAGTTTAAATGAAATTTCCAAAATGGGAGAAGAATGGTTTTGTTCCTGTTTAATGCATCAAGGCAGAAATGTTATCAAGAGACTGAATTTCAGAAAAGTCACTTAGTCTCACATATGATGGCAGATGACATTTAAACAGGCAAATCTTAAAAGCACTCATTATTGGCTGGAGTCTGGGCCCCCATTGAGGTGAATGGGATTTTTGCCATTGATTTCATTTAGTGCAGAGTTAAGCTAGCGCTGGGTGCTTTGGAAAAACCTACCCACCATGGCATGTGTCAGCTCATTCACTCACTGTGGGCAGAGGGAGGGCGATGCTGAAGTACATATAAACTATTTGCCTCCATTGTGGAAAGAGAAACAAATAACCATGATGTAAGACATGGGCAGTTGGAAAACAGCAGCTGTCACCTCTAGCCCCACCCCTTCTGCTAAGGCCCTGCCCCCTTTGGGGAGGCGGGGCAGCATGCTGCATGCCCCTCCCCCCACCCAGAGGGAGGGGAGTGGGCGGGCATGTGCTTACCTGAGCCTCCGAGGTTGCAGAGCACTAGGGAGGGAGGAGGCCGCTTGGCTCCAGCCTCTCCAACCCAGAGCATGGGGAGGATGGGTGCTGGGGGCAGCTACACTCCACTCCCAGAACACCTACAGCAGGTGTTCTGGAAGCTGAGTGTAAGCAGGGCCATTCCTGGCAGACACCTATGATGTAAGCCTTTAAAAGGCTGATGAACTTCCCATTCCAAAAAGGGATGTAATACCACGGAGAGAGTGCTCTGACCAAAGGCAGCAAGAGCCCAGAGAATGCATGAAAGCTTTTGACGTGGCTCAGTATGAAAATAAGGCTGAGACCTTTGTATCAGTGAGGAAGAACATGCAGAAGCTTGCCTGATATGTATAACTTTAAACAAGGCACTTTCAGAAATACTTTTAATGGCCAAGCTAACTCGGGGACAGGCCGCACAGCTGGCCCCGTAGTCTGAGCTAGTGAAAATGGGAGAACAGTGTGACGCCAGCTGACCAAATGTCCCTTCATGCCAAGGTCTCCAGACCTCACTGAATACTGACAGATGCATAAGCTGGAATCGCTGTGACTCACCTGGGTGTTAGTATAGTTACACTAGATATTACAGGTATAAGAGTGTGCTTGGTGTTCAGACTGTATTGAATGCTTTTGAGCTGCTTCATGCATTAATCTCCCTTATATCACCTGTATCCCATATTGTAAGATAATATTTAAACAGGCGTAGCTAGGTATCACCACACAGGAGAGAGACAGTAACTAGTGTGAAGTGCCAATCTACAGCCAAAGGGCTTATGTCCTGCTTTACAGAAAAGCTCCAGTGACCTCAGATGAACGTGGAACATTAAAGAGGACAAAAGACTTTGTGTCCCTGCTCTTCCCCCCTCCCAAAGACGAGTGATGCAAGAGGGTTCCTACCATAAATTGAGTTTGTGCTCAGAGCACATGGGAAGAGGGGGATAAAACCCCTTGACAAGAAGGGATGGAGTCTCTAGGCTGCTTGAACTCTGGGGACAAGGTATAAGTAGAGTCCCACTTAATCCACATGCCGAGGGAGGTTTCGGCCTACAGGACACACCGAGCTGGCTGACTACAGAAGCTTCCGTTACTTTGTGAAATGTAAGATTGTAACTCATTTGTGCAGGTATGTTCACCTGCTATGACCTTTTCCTATTAAATAAATCCTCAGCTAGCTTGTTATATGACTGGCAATAAGCATTGTCTTTGGTGAGAGAGCTAAGGTGCAATTGACCCACTGTAAGTGACTGGACCACTGGGACTGGAAATAACCTGATCCATGGTACAGATTTATCTGGATGGGAAGACAATGGGAGTGTCCAAGGGACTGGCCGGGACTCCATGATTAGTCTGTTGTAGTGTCTGAGGTGTTCACTGTTGGTAACTAATTGATTAAATCTAGATATAGAGCTCGTAGCCTTTGGGGGGGGGGAGGTGTGCCCTGTGGGTGAGGACCTGTGGCCCACAATGCACAGGAGGTCAGACCAGGACCATGATGGTCCCTTCAGGCCATAAAGTCTCTGAGATTCTCATTACCCCAGACTGAGTCGGGGAAGTGATAAGGGTGGTAACCATGCTCTTGAGTTTAATACACATCGCACAGGCAGAGGAGGAGGGAGTAGCCCAGCAATGGACAACTCAGGCTAGTGAGTGAGCCACAGGAGTGGCCCTCCTTCATATCAGTGGGCCCCAAGACAGCTTCCCAGGACAGAGTAGCTTTGCTAACTATGCTTGCATACTAGAATGTGCAGGGTGTGCCAAATGGACTATAGCAGCACTATGATTGGATGCAGAGGGAGCACACAGCTCTCACAGCCAATGTTGTGTGCAGTCGGCATGCTCCTCACTTCACGTGCCTTTGCCTTAGCATGTGGCACTTTAGCAATACCGGTAGGAAAAGGCTTGTGCAGATAGAAACCAGTGGGATCTGTCCACCCTGCACAGCCAACAAACAAAATGGGGCCATAGACAGAACCCCAATGGGCCATATGCGGCCGAGGAGCCACAGGTTGCCCACCACTGGAGTAGTTCCTCTTTGGTGGCTGTCCAGCTGCTCCTGGAGTGGGCAGTCACCCACCACATGGCCCCACCCCCAGGAGCAACTGGGGCCACAGCCATGTGGGTCTGCTGAGGGGGTGAGTGGGAATGAAATTCTTGGTGCATGTCTGCTCAGGAATGCACCTTACAGGGAATTCTGATCCCAACTATACATAGAAAATGATGTGGAGTAAATTAGCTGTTAGCACCCAAGAGAGAGATTTTGGAGTCATTGTAGATAGTTCTCTGAAAACATCTACTCAATGTACAGCAGCAGCCAAAAAAACAAACAGAATGTTAGGAATAATTGAAAATTAATAGATAATAACACAGAGAATATCTTATTGCCGCTATATAAATTCATGGTATGCCCATATCTTGAATACTGCATACATATGTGGTCGCCTCACCACCAAAAAGATATCTTGGCATTGGAAAAAGTTCAGAAAAAAGAAACAAAAATTATTAGAGATTTGGAATGGCTGTCATATGAGGAAAAATTAAAAAGACTTGGACTTTTCAGCTTAGAAAAGAGGAGACAAAGGGGGATAATGAGAAAGTGAATAATGAAAAGTTGTTCCCATAATACAAGAACTAGAGGTCATCAAATGAAATTAATAGGTACCAGGTTTAAAACAAACAAAAGAAACAGAGTATTAGAGGGGTAGCCGTGTTAGTCTGTAACTTTAAAAACAGCAAGTGGTCCTAACAAAAGTAGAGACTAACAAAAATATATAAGATCATGAGCTTTCATGGGTAAGACTCACTTCATCAAATGAGTTGGAGTGGAAATAACAGGATCCAAGCACATACATAATAGCAAAAGAAGTGTCTGACCTGTGTTAATGAAGCTAATTAAGTGGGCTGAATGTGTCCCATTCATAGCTTTTGATGTGAAAATGTGAATGTGAAAGGCAGGGGAAACTGGCTTTGTAGTGCCGTAACCTGCTAATGTCTTTATTCAAGCCCAGGGTAAGAGAGTCAAATTTATAGATGAACAGCAATCTCTCTCTGAGAGTGGGTGATGAAATTCCTTTGTAGAAAAATGTATCTTAGGGCGTGGCTATAGACAATAGATCATGTGATGTGTCCTGGATGGAAGCTAGTGGCATGTAAGTAAGAATAGTGGTCAGTAGGTTTCTGGTATGGTGTTTCTGGTATGGTCAGTAGGGTGGTGTTTATGTGACCATCATTTATTTGTACTGTAGTATCAAGGAAGATACTTGATGTGCTGGGACTGGAGCCGGTCCATGGTGAACTACTCCAGGCTGAGGTTGATAGAAGGGTGGAAACTGTTGAAATCTCTGTGAAATTCTTCAAGGGTCTCCTCCCGTGGGTCCATATGATGAAGATACAGGACCTAGCTTCCATCCAGGACACATCTCATGATCCGTCCTCTACAGCCAAGTCCTCAGATACAACCACATTTTCTCCAATCCCACAGACAGAGACAAACACCTACAAGATCTTTATCAGACATTCTTAAAACTTAAATACCCACCTGGGAAAGTTAGGAAACAGACTGACAGAGCTAGACAAGTACCCACAAGTCAAGTACTTCAAGACAGGCCCAACAAGGAAAATAATAGATCATCACTAGTCATCACCTACAGCCCCCAGCTTAATTCCCTCTAGTACATCATTGACAATCTACAATCTATCTTGGAAAATGATCCCTCACTCTCACAGGCCTTGGGAGACAGGCCAGTCCTCGCCTACAGACAACCCCCTAACCTGAAGCAAATACTTTCCAGCAGCCACACACCACACCTTTGATATACTCACTCAGCCTATCCCTGCAACAAACCCTGTTGCCAACTCTGTCCACATATCTATGCTAGTGACACCATCACAGGACCTAACCAGATAAGCCACAACCTCAAGTGCTGATACAACTGCACGTCCTCTAATGTGATATATCCCATCATGTGCCAGCAATGCTCCACTGCAATGTATATTGGCTTATGTCTCCATGACAAAAGATAAATGGACACAAATCATACATCAGACATGGTAACACACATAAACCTGTAGAGGCACATATTAACCTACCTAGACATGTTATCATGGATTTAAAAGTAGCCATTCTTCCACAAAGGAATTTCACCATCCACTGAATATCTTGGATTCTGTTATTTTCACTCTAACTCACCTGATGAAGTGGATCTTATCCGCAAAAGCTCATGATCCTATATATTTTTGTTAGTCTCTAAGGGAGTGTCTAGACTACATGCCTCCTTCGACGGAGGCATGTAGATTAGCCAGATCGGAAGAGGGAAATGAAGCCGCGATTAAAATAATCGCGGCTTCATTTAAATTTAAATGGCTGCCCCGATCTGCCGATCAGCTGTTTGTCGGCAGATCGGGGGAGTCTGGACGCGATGCCCCGACAAAGAAGCCTTTCTTCATCGACACAGGTAAGCCTCGTGAAACCAGGTTTACCTGTGTCGATGAAGAAAGGCTTCTTTGTCGGGGCATCGCGTCCAGACTCCCCCGATCTGCCGACAAACAGCTGATCGGCAGATCGGGGCAGCCATTTAAATTTAAATGAAGCCGCGATTATTTTAATCGCGGCTTCATTTCCCTCTTCCGATCTGGCTAATCTACATGCCTCCGTCGAAGGAGGCATGTAGTCTAGACACACCCTAAGGTGCCACAGAACTGCTCACTTTTTTTAAAAGGAAGTATTTCTTCACACAACACACAGTCAACCTGCAGAAGTCCTTGCCAGAGGATATTGTGAAGACCAGGACTTTAACAGGGTTAAAAAAAGAGCTAGATAAATTCATGGAGGTTAGCTCCATCAATGGCTATTAGCCAGGATGGGTAGAAATAGTGTCCCTAGTCTCTGTTTGTCAGAATGGGTGATAGTGAAGGGGTCCTGTGATGATTACCTGTTCTGTTCATTTCCTCTGGGGCATCTGGTATTGGCCACTGTTGGTAGACAGGATACTGGGCTAGATTGACCTTTGATCTGACCCAATATGGCCTTTCTTATGGTCTACTCTAGAGGCTCTACATTGGTGCAGCTGCTCTGCTGTAGCACATCTGGTGAAGATGGCTCTGCAAGAGGCAGAAGCTATGTCAGTGGTGGGAGAGCATTTCCCACCAACACAGCATGAGTGTGGACAACACTTAGTTCACTGTAACTTGTGTCATGCTGGGAGGTGTCCTTTTTACACACCCAAGCAACATGTTACATCAACTCAAGCAGAAGTGTAGACCTGCCCTCTGGCTTGTTTACTTCTTCCTCTCCACTCCCTCCTGTGAAAACTATAGAGGCTCCACACCTCATCTTCTCCCCTGCTGATCAACGGAGACACACCTGTAGGCTCTTGGCTAGCAGGGCTCCTTCCCTGTTTGCTTCCGTGTAGGAAAGGAGAAAGACAAGTAGCATCCAAAGGTCTCCTAACTCACCAACATCCCTGCAGCGTTGCAGGACAAGAAGGCTGAACAATCTCCAATGCATGAACATGGGAATCTGCACTCCACTTCAGCTGGTCCCTGGGGGAAACCCAAGGTTTTAAGCATGACAGCAGGAAGAAGGGTTTATACCAATTTGAAGGTGTAGTAGTACATAGAGAACAAGCACAAGCCCTGAAATCTAATCACAGACCTGATGATCTTTCAGTCTGGGGCCTTCATCTAGATTCTTGGTGTGTCGTTTTACTCTGATAATTGCCATTGTAAAAATGACACCTTGGTACTGACCGTGCTCATTGACCCCTTGTCTGCAGAATTGTAGCTCCTTTCTTCATGTGAAGAATGGAGATATTTTTCTGCGGTGCTCTCCTGTTAGTCCTTCAGAATTAACACAGCTCTGGGAGCATGGGCAGGTCTCTCATCCTTCTCACCCATCATCAGATTTTTTAGCTAAGCTCCCTTGTGCTCACCTCTGCTTCCATGTGCAGGGGGAAGCCACTGGTCACAGGTTGGGATGGGAGCCATCCATCAGAGGGGAAATGTCACCACCTCAGCATCCACCTAATTTCCCTTTCATGATATGAGTTTCTCTTGCATGGTGTTTCATGGAGCTACCCCTCCATGAATGAGATGGGGAAACGGTAGGCTGGTCAGATCTACTACCGGAGGGGGTAGATGAGATGCTGCGGCCAGCAAAGCACGGGAGGTCAGACTGCAACCATGTTGGTTCCTTCTGGCCTTAATGTCTGTGAGTCTCTGAGATTCTCTCTCCCCCAAAATCTATTGGGGAAGCCATAACACACGATAGCAGAGTGTCTGGAATGGCTCCAGCAGTCTGGGATCCTTCTGAACGGTTCCAGGAATTCCTGTGCCCTGTCACCATTATTCCTATAAGGAACATGTTGTCTGTGGGAGTTGGCAGGCTGGGCAATAAGAGCAAGGCCTGTGCTAGAGATTTGGTTTCCTAGGCCTTTCCTGTTGTAAACTTCAGGGGGAGGGGGATGGCCAGCATCTGGGAGGTCTGTTGGAAAGTGTAATTCCCAGGCACAGCTGTGGGAGGAATGGAGCAGGTCACTCAAATGTTGTGCTGGGGTAGGGAAATGCCAATCCATGATGATGTCTCTATAAGCTGGTAGCATCTGGCTGCCACTGCAGGTGCTGAGCTGCAGTGGTGTATTCCCAGTTGATAGAGAAAGATAGGGGTCCATCTAGGCTGGTAGCAGCCCTAGAAATTCAATGCCCTAAGAGGCCCAGGCACAGCCCCAGATCTACACAAAGAGGCTGTCTATTAACAGCCTCTTTTCTGGAAGGAGGGTCAGAATATTTGAGCTCCAATAGGTCATAGGCTCCCTGGCTTCTTCCATGGGGGATGAACTCAACACCCAGGAAATTCCACAACTCAGATAAGGGAGACTCTGACCCTGAGTTCCAGTGGCAGGGCCAAATCCTACCCTGAGTTGTGCTTGCAAAACAGCTACTGGAGACACTGGGGACGCACAGCTGTAACAGAAGGCAGAGGCCACAAACCGTGGGTTTGCACATGTGTTGCAAGGAGCCTCTCTTAGCATAAGTGGGAGTAGCCTATCCATGTGAGAACAAAGCTCAGAGTTCTTCGGCTGTTGTCACTGGGCAATCCCTCCTATCCATGACACCTGTGAAGTGCTAGCTGAGCAGAAATTTGTTCCAATACTGCCTTAACCTGCAGAGAAGATTTAAGCAGGTGAAATGAAATTACTCTGATCATTATTTGGCCCAGAAAGCTAGAGCTGAGAATTTCTCTCTTATGAGAAGTGGTGTACAATGGGTTTTGGTAGAGTTTTGTCATGACGTCAGTTTTATACTTGACCTGGAAAATGTCACCTCTGGAAGCATGCCAGAAGAACATGCTAGGTATTGGCTTACTCCTGGCTTAAAGAAATAAGTGCCCCCTACTGGCCCATCCGTAGCATTTCTGCATCAACTTCCTGCTCTACCCAAGGCCCTCTTGGCTCCTGAGAACTACAGAGATCGCAACGCAAGGTTGTGTGGCTGCAACATCAGACAGAACCTTAGAGACAAGTTCCAGTTTTATACAAGTCTAATGCATCATCCAAGGCAAAGGGTTAGATCCATCTAGGCTGTTAAAACAATAAAAACAGGCCTGAATTTATAACAGTTCATGCGCAGAGCATCCTAACAATTTAATGGGGAAAAACACACAACAGTTTCAAGCTTCAGGAGTCTAAGTGGGGTGATTTCATACAAACTGCTGAGATGTTATTTGTTTATCGGGCAATCCAGCTCTTTATGTTGTTTGTCTGGCTATATAATTTTATGTGAAAGCTTTTTAGCATAGGGGTGCTGCTGCCAGGACTTCCTTGTGCACAGGTGTCTGCTCCAATGCGCAAAGGAAATAAACCGCTAATTGCTTTCTTACCAGTCTTGCACTTGTGCCTAGCTCCTCAATAAATTAACAGATCCCATTAATTGACAGGGCACCCATGTATTAAGCAGTAAAGAGGATGTTTTCATTTGAGGTTCACTTCATTAAAGAGGTTGATTTCAGTTGCTAATATTTGTAGTATTCACTTATGGAGTTGGAGAGTTCCTGATTTTTCACTGAGGTAAAGGCAGTAGAGTCTAGTGGAGGGGACACTGAACTAAGGGCTTGTATACACAAGCACTTAAGTTGGGCAAGCTGCAGTGGTATTCTTCCCAACACTGGCCTGCTGAGCATTAAGTGTTCATGTGGACACTGATGCCCTGCAATGAAAGTTCCTTAGTATGCTTTGACCTACTCTGGTTTCAAAGCAGGGTAGAGCCTAACAGCTTCCCTTATCTAGCTTACTCCTGCCACTCAAATGTTTATCTCTTACTTAGCTCTACTATGATATTTCTGTTCCAGAAGGCATGCTGTTTGTCAGGCATAAGGACAATGAGTTTTATAAATTCAAATGAATTGAAACTGACTAGACAGGAATTTCTTATTTCCATTGTTGTTCCATATTTCCCTGGCTGCCTGTCTTATCACAGAAAGCATAATCCATCTGCAAGAAGTTATTCCATCTTATGTGCAACTTTCACCAAAGACTACTTATCCATTCTCTGCTCTTGCAGTCTAGAGAGGATCTTTATAAGAATAGGCACTGTATGTCCAAAATTTTAAGACATTTATAATAGGACAGAATAAAAACCTCTTCTCATCTGTTTCTTCTTGACTAAACAGAGCTAATCAGTCTGTGGAATTGCATTGAATGTTCTTTGACAGCCTTGTTCAAAACCTTCATTTATTTCCCAGAGCTTGGACCTAGTTAATGATTACTGGGTAGAGTTTCACTGAAAATGTTGAGGAAACAGCATTTCTCAGCATTCTAGCCATTCTGAACAGGATATTCAATCAATTTCATTGTCCTTGTCATTCAATCCATTGAATGGCATGTAGATACACACAATCATTCTGAAGGTTCAGACATGCACCATGTGTTCAAACGATCATGCAAGACCCTGTAAAAATGGTGGGTGTGTTTAAGGGAATGGCAGAGCTACCAGCTGGCCATGTCAATACACTACCTCTAGTGCATGTGTATGTAAGAGATTGGGTCTGTTTTGGTTTGTTCTGTGACTGTATTTTTAATATAGGTGGCAAATACACCTAGAACATGGGATGGTCATTTCTTTAAAATGTGTTTATGATGCCAGCAAACCAGGTGCCGACTCATACCAAGGTGTCCATGCCTTAGTTGACCACTGACAGATACACAGCTGGAACCTGTGCATTAATATTATTAAAGCAGATGTTAGAGTATAAGAATGTGTTTGGTGCCTAAACTTCATTGAATGCTTATGTGTTGCTGCACACACTCATCTCACTTATAACACCTGCATATCATATTTAAACAGTTCTATTGGAAGCCTTTGTGACTTTAAAATCACCAAGAGAGGAGAGAGTAATTAATTAGGGCTAAGGGCTGATCTTCATAAGGTGTTGCCCCCATCCCAATGCAAAAAATCCAAGATAGACTATTGTGGGATATTGCAACTGGAATTTCCCTGGGTATCATCAATAAGAGCATAAAATACTTCTGTTGTTCTGTGCCTCTGCCTGTTAAAAGGAGTCATGCAAGTGTGTTTCTACCATCAGCTGAGCATGCAGCTCAGAGTACATGGCGGGATGGGACTAGAACCTCTAAAAAGAAGGAACTGATTATTTCTGTGCTACTTGAACTTGCGTGGGGGAGGAGGGTAAAGCAAGATATTTCACGGCATAAGCAAGAGATCCCTAGCTGTTTAGCCGAGGTTAGTCCTAAACGACAAATAGAGCTTACTGATGTTATTACCGTTTGAAACTTAATGACTGTAATTAATGGTGTGTCTATATTGCTTGCTTTAACCACATACATAACTCTGTAATATCTTTTGCTATTTAAACCATATGAAGATTTATTATCATTGGATTGGCTACAAGCCTTCTTTCATATGAGATCTAAAGTGCAGCTGACCTGGGGCACGTGACTAGTCCTTTGGGACTGGAGGTAACCTGTGATTCTATGCATCAGGGACTATCTGTCAAAAATTTATGCTCCCCTGGGTGGCAAGATAGATCAGAGAGGGACAGGGTACTGTCTGTGACACCATGGTTAGGCTGTTATAGTGCCCGAGAAGCTTATCTTGAATATTTGATTGGTAACATCTAAGTATAGCATTCAAAATCAATTTGTGGTTTATTCCCTGGATTTAACAGTCTGCTCTCCTGCTCTGGAATCACTGCCGGTGACATTGCAGTATTATTGATGTAATGCATAAACAAATCTAAACAAATGAAAGCCAGCACAGGAGAATACTAGACCGAAACACATTCAAATCCTGCTCTGAAAGCAATATTATTAATTTCCTCCTGGGCTTTTCTCTGATGGTCATCATGACAGTATCTGTCCATCCTGTGCACTAAATGAGGCCAGGGTCCTGTGGGGAAAATAGATTGTGATCATGTAATTAATTAGACTGTACCATAGTGCATATGTGCAAGAGGACTATAACCTCAGTAATGTTGTTTTAACACATTTGGGTGTGTAGTTTCCTAGGTTTTTGAAAAGCAAACTGGAAAAAAAACCAAAAATTCAATCATATGGATTCATATGTACGTCCACATAGTTCCTTGGTGGAGAACTTTAGACCCACTGCCCTTCTGCTGCCATTTCATCTAAAGATCTGACATTGGTAGGCTCCCATTCTCTCTGTGGACCAGCAACTAGCAGAAGATGAGACACACACTTTCTCAATGGCTTTCATAGGCATTTGCTGGCAGCAGAAGAATGGTGAGACTCAGGAAACTTGGAATATACCTTGAGCTGTAAAGAGGAGCTCTCTATAGTAGTCCCAACCCGTTCTTTCCTGTTCCCTTAGCTTCTGCCATCATCTCCTTCTGCCTGTCCCAGTCCTTTCTGCTCCTTCCCCCAACTCCTCATCCCAGCCCCAGTTTCCTTGCCCAACCATTCTGAGTCCCACCCACCTATCAGCTCCCTGCCTCAGTCCCTCCCTGCCCCAGCAACTTCCATCCAGTCTCACTCTGACTCAACACCATCATCACCTTCCTTCCATCTCTCTCCTTGCAAACCCTTCCAGCTTCCAGTCCCTATCTCCCCACTCATACTCCTTGTCCCAATTGATTTCCCATGCTTGGCTCCTGGCCTCAATCTCCTCACCCAGCCAGCTCCAGTCTCAAGCCAGCCAGTCAGCCAATATCAGTCTTTCCTCCATCCCTTCAAACACATTATCCCTCGCTACTCACACCCCTTTATCCCCACCCCAGTCTAGCTCATGTGCATTCAGATCAGACACTTTCTCCCAGCAGAACAAGCATTAAAAGCACAGGACAAACGACCTGCTCTCCTTTCCTGTGCCTGGCAGTGCAATGACCCACAGATACAAGGCCAGCTCAGCCTCTGCAATGCTGGCTTGGAGCATGCTCCCTGTGCAAGTACTCTGGAAAATTTAGCTGCTGAACTCTAACAAGACTCTATAGAGTATGTGCAACCTGTGATTTTTCACAGGCTCATAACTTGGCTAAATGTGCACAATTTTGCACAGAACACTGAATGAAACAACACCCTGACACTTGAGTGAATCCCTGCCAAATTTCAGATTTCCACATTAAAGCATGGATGAGCTGGTGCTTCTCAATAAAATGCGTGTGAGCATTTTTTAAAAATGGGCAAAACAAATATTTTTAGCTTTGTTCTCAAACCTTTTTGCTGAAGCTTTTCAGAAAGTTCAGGCAGATGCCCTGCATGGATTATTTCAGTTTAGCAAAGTTAAGCAACTGAAAACAGGGTCTTATAATGGGAAGTGTCAGGCAACCTCTGCTGTAGGAGATGCTACCAGGGCACCTGTATTACACTTGTGCCTAAAGACGTTGATCAAGAGTAGGGCCCCATTGTGTTCAGCAATGTAAAAACACATTTAAAGAGGCAGTCGCCCCTGAAGAGCTTACACTTTAAATACAAAAGACGGGATGGAAGAAAACATTGTCCACAGTGTACAGATTTTACTGAAAATCTGCATTTTTCATTAACATTTTGATAGGATATTTGTGGGAACAGACGGTAAAAAAGGTTGTAAACCCAGTAAGGTGAAATAGTTTAAGAATTCAATGAAAATTCACAGAACTCTTGTACTATTCATTCCGCTCTGTCTGCTTACAATGCAATACAACATTATTTATCTGGTGGTTTTCAATATACTTACCACCAACCAGGAGTTAAATAATGCTAATAGCCATTGTGGGGAGGGATGGAGAGGGAAACACCAAGGAAAGTAGAAATAGTATGAGTCAAATTCTCTCCTGTCCTGAGATCTGTTCAGTGTGGGAGAAATGTGGAAGTTATCTTCCCTGCAACTCAGAAGGATCCCCACTGACCACCATTTTGCACACACAAACTGCATCAAACTCAGCTCAGGATCTGGTCCTATATCTAGATCTATCTGAAAGATCAACTTAAAATGACAATGTGTGGAGGGGTTGGATGCAGCAGGTTGATGGAGACCAGAAAACTCTTCCTCTAATGTTGTTATCCCAGTAGTACTTTAAGGCAGCTGGAGTGCTTACGCGCTCTAGTTTGTTTTTATCACAGCTCTCAGAGGGTAAGACAGCTTTGTTTTCACATGGTTATTGATAATTAACCAGCTTTGTGAGAGGTTACATTTCTTCTAGATAGAGCCGTGTGGGGGTTTTAAAAATCAATTCCTGGGAAAGCTCCATTTCCCAGCCACCCTTTCCTCCTCCCACTTGGGCTTTTAACAGTTTCCCTGTGTTGATTTGAACATAGATGGGGGGAGGACATTATATTTAATCGAATCAGGTCATATTCTTTTCTCACCAAAATTTAAACCGTAGCAACACCAGATATTTAAGGGGAGTTTACCGATCCCTACAATTATTAATGAATAGAAAACAACCCAGCCACATCATTTGAACTAGGGATAATCAAAACCTCACTCTTGCTACTTTCGACCGATATGATGGTAGTCACAAGAGAGGAAACAAACAAACAAACAAACAAATAATGTAACTTTAAAAGGACTGAACTGATTTATAAAATCACATGTAATTTGCATTGAAAGACAAAAATTGTGTTTGTTGCATTTTCTATAAATAAAACATAATTGGGTTCAGAACAGTTTACATTTCATTGAATCAGCTTATTGATAGCTTGAACTAATAGATATCAGAAAGTTACTGGGAGGGTGGGGGGAGGCGGCATGGATAAGATTTTCATAACCCAAAACCCAATAACAAATATTAAGGTCCTAAATCCAAATTTAGGCATTTAAGGCTGGGTTTTCAAAAGTGCCATTAAATTTCAATAGGATTTGGTGCTTATATGTTTTTGGATTTATTTGTTTATTCATGTTGACATTCACATATATTGCTCCTGTGTTACTTCTCCACCTTTATAATTCCAACCCTAAAAATGTAACCTGAATTTAAAAAATGCTAAGCATCCTATTTACATTAAGGTTAAATTAAAAAAGAAGATCAACCATGTCAAGCTATGGAAATATATTATTAAAATTATCCTTAACTGTGCCTGGTAGTGACAGTATGAAGGGAGAAATCAGGTTCCAGTTTAATCCCATATGGGCCCATAAATATGCCTTAATTATAGGTATATTATTATTGCATGATGTCACATATTTCCATTACTTTTAAGCACACCTGTAATTCTGAAATTCTGGGTTAGTAAAGCTTGATTTTGAGATTAGTATATAACTGTGTAATGTTTTTATCGTTAAGATGCTGATGCTGATTGTATTTGGGGGTTGTTTGTTTCTTGGTCTTGGAATAGAAAAAAAAGTCTTACGAAAAGGTCTTTACAGCAAATTTCAAGTGGATAAGGATGTACGGAATGCGATGATCCCCCAGAGAGGTACTCTGCTACAATCGTATACAGTCTAGATCGCTATGTTACCGTCAGTCCGAGCTGTCGCTTGATTTGATGTTTATGAGGAGCCATGCACACGGATCAGAGGTAGGGTATAACTTTTAAACCCAAGGTTTCCATACACTCTTCAGTCAAACATGACTTGTTTAACCCATACGTATGCCCAAACTGCGTAGGTTCTACCGAAGTGCGCTGAGCTACATTTTGTAGCCAGAAAAGTCCCTGGTCTTAGGTGAAGCCCACAACGTCTAGAGCCTATCTTCTTGAAAGGCATTCGGTCTTGGTACAAAAAATCCAAGTGAGAGAGAATTGGCCACAGTCTTTAGTAATCCGACCCGGTGGTTAATTCGTGTCTAATGTGCCCCTTAGTTCCGATTCGAGTTTTTTTCCCCTGGCTTCCACTTCCAGGCCTTGGAGCTTGGTGTTTTTAGCTGCTAACTTGGGAGTCCTCTAGTATTAACTATATCCCCTCTTACGCAGACGTTTGTAGAAAAGGATCAACTCATCTTAACCCTTGCTAAGGTACTCCACCTTCGGTGTTATTTCTCCTCGTGCTGGGCTTCCCAGACATGTCAATCGTTCTGGGGGGGAAGAGGGGCGGTGCAGCTGCTGGAGCTTGTTTACAGCTCAGAAAAGCTGTTTCGGTGAGATGTGTGCCGAGCCCAAGCGAGGTTCTGCTCCTCCTCAGATGGGCTTAATTCCAGTCCCACGTATCTTATTAGAACCTCCCAGCCTCAGTTTCCCTGGCCGGATGGTCTCTGCTACAGCCGGGGTTTACACTTAGCCCATGTCCCCTTCACTCGGGGACTAGGAAGAACAGCGGGTTGGCCGCCGTTGCTAACATCAGCGAGAGCTTTGCCGTGGCCTCCCACCGGAGTCAGACAGAGGCAGGATCCTGCCGCAGGGAATAGACCTGGGACGCTTTCCTGAACTTGGCTTGCTCGGGTGTTGTTAACCAGCGTCGCGTTCCCTTATCGCCTGCTCATGAAGGCAGAATGAAAGAGAATTCGCTGCCAATTACATGAAATTCATTTACTCCGAAGGGAGATTGTTTGTTCTCGTTAGACCTGCTCGTTGCAGGGAGAGGGCTGCATTAAGGCACCGCTTAATGGCTCTGCCTGGCGATGAAGCCATTTGCTTTGGCTTTTATTGCCCTGCCTGGACTTGCAGCCGTCTCTGTGTGTGGAGCCACGGGGGCTGTGCGCCTGGCCTCGCTTGCTCCGCGCACGCTGGCTTCGGGCAGAAAGATACCCACGTGAAACCGTCGTTGGCGTCTCAGAAAGTCAGGGCCGGGTGTCCGCGCTGCACAGAAATGGGCATTCTGAGCCGCTGCCACGGTGATGGGCGCTCGTAGGAAGCCCTAGCAAGGGGACTGGTATTCGGGGAAGGGCAATGCGGATGTTCAAGGAGGCCCATTTTCTGAAATCAAAGGTAAAATTCCACTGACGACCATGGAGGCAGGATCTGACCCAGAGGTTTGTCTACGGCAGGGGTGGGGAACCTCTGGCCCGGGGGCCGGATTCGGCCCGCGATGCTCAGCCTTTCCCCCATTGGGAAGCCTGCACTGAAGGTCCAGCCCCACCGCAGGCTGGAGAATACAAACGCTCTGGGGCTGGGCCCCTAGGGCTCTGGTCTCAGTCAGGGACAGTGTCCGTGAGGCGGTTTTTTCTCTTCTCACTTGTGTGCCGCCCCGACTGATTTTTCTGTGGTTCATTGGCCCCGACACAAAAAAGGTTCCCACCCCTGGCGTAGGAGCAAGAAGCCACCCTTGCCTGACCGTAGGTCTAATGAAGGGGCATCAGTCTGGCCTTGCCTTTGATGTCAGTGGGGAGGCCACTGATGCTGCGCCCGGCAGGTGGAGGGAAGGTCCTCCAGAGCAGGAGTTCAGCAAAGGGTTTTCCTGCTGAAAGTTGTGCCTTGTGCTGAATCCTGGGAACTACAATTCGAAAGCTGCCACCACCAACTCCCGTTCCTCCCCTCAAACTCTGGCACCGCAGATCGTGAGCAGCCTGCCACAAACCTTCAACCGAGAGATCCTCCTTTCCTAAAATGTCACCCACCTGGGCCAATGTCCCAGGAGCTGGCCCTAAACGTGCGGAATTCAGTGACCCACACACATGGGCTTTTCACACCAGACAGTCCCCCTTCTACTTAACATCGTCAAGGAAGAGACACACTTTGTTTTAAACCTGCTACTTTCAATAGCTTTAATAGCTGGAATAGGTAGCAGGTTTTAAACAAACAAAAGTAAGTTTTTCTTTATGCAGTACACAGTCAACCTGTGGAACTCCTTGCCAGAGGATGTTGTGAAGACCAGGATTTTAACAGGATTCAAAAAAGAACTAGATTAATTAATGGAGGCTTGGTCCGTCGATGGCTATTGGCCAGGATGGGTAGGAATGGTGTCCCTAGCCTCTCTTTGTCAGACTCTGGAAATGGGTGAGAGATCACTTGATTACCTGTTCTGTTCAATCCCTCCAGAGCACCTGTCATTGGCCACTGTTGGAAGGCAGGATACTGGGATAAATGGACCTTTAGTCTGACCCACTATGGCCATATGTTCTTATGTTCACTTAAGACAATTGTAGTCCTAGGCGCTGTGGCGGATTAAATGCCTGGAGCTTACATCTTGTATTCCGGGGCTTTTTGGTTGGGGAAAGGGTATGGTGCGGGTGAGGAGCCCAACTAGCAGCCGTGTCTATCAGTAATTCCTGCTAATAAAATACTTTTTCACTATCCGCGCTATAATTGGTTTACAGCCTTTTTTGTTTATTTATCCATAAGAGCTGCTGTTAAATGGCTTGGGAAAGCAATTGCTTAATGGCTCAATATTGAATCAAATGCTCCGTGTGCTTTTTAAGCGGGGCGGAGGAGGGAGCGAATGGATTCATAGCGGAAACTCGTTTTAAATGTAATGGACTTGGAGGTTTTATGATCCCCGGGAACCCTGTGTCGGAGCAATAGACCAAGAGCTTTTCTGCTCAGCGGCATTTGTTTCCGTTGTCTGCCACGCACAGAACATCTGATCCCCCCCCCCCCCTACACTCACACACCCATGCGCGCTCTCTGTGGGGCCAAAAAGCAGGTCCACGGACACAGGCTGTATCTGTCAGCATCCCAGTGCCCTCAGTGTGCCCCCTCCGGCCTGCGCCCGCCCGGAGATAAGGCAGGTAGCATGTCGCCGCCTTGGCACCCGGCCCCTTTATTTGGTGGTAAAACCAAACCACCCGAGGGGAGTCCAGGCAAAGTTTGCGCGGAGACCGCTTTGCAGAAGCGCCCCCCGAGGCGAGACGCGCAAAGCAAGTCTGAAGCGTGTGTGGGTCCGTATGTTTGTCTCTGTGTGTGCGTGTGTGTGAGAGAGAGAGAGCGAGCACACGGGCAGGTAGGGAAATGATCTTTGTCCTCTTCGGTAGCTCTCCGCCTCCTCATAGCCTCGTCACCAAGTCAACCAGCACCAACTTAGAGAGCATTATCTCCAAGGGTCAACAAGTCTCTGCCAAGTTGCAGAGAAGTCGCCCAAACTCCCCTTTCGGGAATCAATGCGTTCGCTATCGGTCACTCTCCTGATAGCATTGCGCTCTTCCACGGCCAACTAGTCTTTATTCTCTCCAGCACAGGGAAAGGTCGCAAAGAAGGCAAACCTTTGCTTCTTTTCACAGTCTCCGCCAGAAGATTGCTGCACAGATGGTCTTTTTCCCTAAGGAACTCACACGCGCGCGCCTATTTCTCTCTTTCCACAGCTGTATGCCCACATCTCGCACCTCTGGATACTAACACATCTGCAGAGGTGTACGCAAACACATCGGCGCAATTTGAAGAGCATCGTGTCCTAAAAAAAGACGTTAGGTTCCCCCGGTGCAAAGAAATTGCGACATATTAACAACACAACACACAAGAATAAGGAGTGAACATGAAAGGGACACAGAATGTCCACCCAACTTTCCGAGCAAATCTGTCTACCCAGTGGTCACATTTTCTTCAGTCGTTGGGGAAGAGGGCTGTGGGTGATGCTGTGTCGGTGATGTTATGGGAATCAAATTGCGATCGAGAGTAGCTCGCTGCATGGGTGTGTATTGGACGCCTGCGTGGGTGGGCTGCGATGATAGCTGTCTCTGTGTGCGTAGGCAGCAGCAGAGCTCTCCAGAGTCACCCACAAACGCCGAGGGCTGGCTGCGCAGAAGACAGCGAACCGGGGGCTCGTCGAGGCGGCTCGGGAAAGGCTCCCTTCCCTTACCACTCGCATGCTGGGGCCGCACAGTGACGATGCGCTAAGCACCGAGCCGCCTTCCTAACCGATCGCCCCCGCAGACAGAGGTTCCCAAGGGGGAGGCTTAACCTGCAACAGGCCGGGCCGTTCGTTGTTGACTGAGCCCAGAGACGCTGCAGTGAAAGCCCAGCCACCTGCGCTGCCCTAATGCACCCGCGGACACTCACTGCCCCCTCCCTAGCCCGCGTGACGCACGGCTGGGCGCCCCGAACCCTCCGCGGCCCCGCGAGGAAGGCGCGAGACGCTTCCTCCACCTCAGGCATCCAGGGCTACTTCTCGTGGGGAACGGCCCCGCCCCGAGGGAGCTCACGTGGGGTGCCGCGGAGCCAATGGGGAGGCAGCTCTCCGCCGGCCCCGGCTGCGTTTCATCAGCAGCTCCCGCAGGTGAAGGGACCTGTCAAAGCAGCCGTGCAGCCTGGCCGGAGCGGGCGCGCCGGATGGTTCCCGAGCTCCCAGCCCCGGCTAGCCATGAACACTGAAGAGCAGTATTATGCCTCGACCCAGCTCTACAAGGATCCGTGTGCGTTTCAGAGAGCCCAAGCCCAGGATTATAACCAGACCCCCCCAGCCTGCCTGTACATGGGCAGACCGCAGCAGGCACCTTACGCTAGCGCTTTAGGGGCGCTGGAACAAGGCAGCCCGCCAGACATTTCGCCCTACGAGGTCCCCCCCATCACAGAGGATCCAGGGGTCTCCCATCTTCATCACCATCACCACCACCCTCATCACCCCCAGCTTCCTCCCCACCAAGAAGCTATGCCTTTTGCAGACGGGGCTGACACGGGGGCTATAGAGGAACCTAGAGTTCAGTTGCCTTTCCCGTGGATGAAATCCACCAAATCTCACGCCTGGAAGGGACAATGGACCGGTAAGATACTCGCCTTCTGCTGCTGCCGCTGTCGCTTCCTCTCCTTCTGTCTTGTACAATGTCCAGGGAGCCTTCTCATCACTAACAAGCCCATTTGGGGGATAACCCCCGCGCCTCCGCCCAGTGTGTGATTATTGTCAGAGAGAGGCAGTTCCCTGCCACTTTTGTTTCACTAGAAGTTAACCAGGCTCGGCCAGTTTCCTCAGGAAAAATGTGTCTTCTCTTCCACTTCCTTGCAAGTCCTGCTCTGGGAAGTGTATTTGTGTGTCTGTGGCGGGGGGCACTAGCAGGAGCACCAGTTTTAAATGGGGAGGCTGCGTTTAAATGTCCTGAGATCTCCGGGCCCGTTTGTATTTCAACCCGGCCTCTGCAGTATGCTCGGGTCACACCCGTGTAATAGAAATACGTGCCCTGGATCCGGAAATATGGACCCTCGTCCCTTTCACAAGCCGAGAGAAAAGCTCAGGAATAAAAGCTTCGGGTTTATTCGGGTTTCTGCTGGGCGAAAGCAAAGCAGCTGCACTTACACTTAGCCCCTCTGCTGTTCTTTACTGCTTCAGAACACTGAACAAATACTAACTCATTAGTTTAACTAATTAACTGACTAGCACTAAGTATCAGGCTGAAGTTGATACGTATCTAAGCTAAACACACCGTGTGCCGCTGTTTCCACCCACCTGACCAGGTGCTTGCAGCACAGAGATTTATACTGATCTCACTGCCGGGCTGGTAGTAGTAAAAGTCATCCGGTCACTGGGAAATATTCAGTCTGTTGGGAGACTGTCCGGTGGCAGCCCCAAGCTCCCCTGGCAGCCAGCGGGCTGTGCAAAGAAGTCAGGGCGGAGATCCATACCTACCAGAAGGGATACGGAAAAAACAAGGAACTCCCTCTTGCTCCACTTGCAGACAGGCAAGGTGAAATCCCGGCCTTACTGAAATCAATAGGAGCTTTGCCTTTTGACTTCAGGAGGTCCGGGATCTCACCCTGACAGCTGCACTGTTAACGGCAGATCTGAGCTGGAAAATGCAGACTTTGCTGTTTGTATCAGCACTGTACCCGTAGGGCAGAGGGAGCGCCTGGTGGGCAATGGACAACTTCCAGTGGAAATGCGCAGGGCTACTAGCAAAGTCCGATCCTACTAAAAGGCCATGTTGTGCCACCGCGTTGGGACTCCCTCGTTGATTTCAATGCGTAAAAAACAGAAGGCCCAGAATGTCCTGCAGGTCTCACAGCCAAGTTTCAATCTGAAAAGTCCTTACAATATACAGAGTCAACTAAAAGACTTTTGAAATGAACATTAAACCCTACATCGTTTTTTAAATAACCGGACAAACCCGCCTACCTGGCCATTCCATTTTTTCCTGTATTCCATTAGGTTTTTTGCCTTTCTTTACTGTGGAAACCATTTCAACCTGGGCAGGGGACACAACCTGAAAGAGCTGCCTGCCCAGCAAGAGGAAGAAACTATCTGGACAGCAAGTTCCGTTGTAGAACAATATTTCTGTCTCTCGCTGCACAATGTTATCTTGCCCTGTGCCTTGTGCACTCTGTCACACCTCGACTGCAAATATTGCATTAGTGGTTCTGTTCAGACAGTTGGAAAGGTAGTGAAATACTGAAATAATGGTGAAATATTCACAAGAATCAAAAGGTGTTCTTTGCTCCTTATCCAGACAATCTGAAAAGAACAGAAAATACTGCAATCAATGGGCGTCTTTCCTTCCCCCCACTTTAAAGGAAAATGTAGTCGAAGAGTTTTTGATCCAGGAGATAAAATAATAGTCATTTCAGATGCGTTTAATACATAGAAAGAAACCACACGTGCCCTCTTTTTTCATAGTATAGTATCGAGAGAGAGAGATCTTTAAAATTAAAATAATTATTAGATTCTCCCAGACTGACTTTTTCAATTAAACTTAATACCTTCCTACATAAAAGCTTGGTTCAGAACATGTGAGTGATACTAACTTTAATGTGTGTGTGTGTGTGTGTGTGTGTGTGTGTGTGTGTGTCTACATAGCACGTTTTGATCCAAGCTTGTATGTATTTATGTAATTTATATAGAGTTTCTATTTTAACATTTCTCTATAAATGCACCTAGGTGCACCTGTATATGCACACTACGCATGCTCCAAGTGTGCATAATTGTATGAATGTGTACTTATATTTATAAATAATTCTTACAGAATGAAGCAACAACTTCCTTAAAACGTATCTGGAATTAAATTAATTTGTTATTCATGGAGTAGCTAGCTATTTGCCTATGAACTGGCCTCAAATTCTTAGCAATGCTGGGATTCGGGGAATATCCGCAGAGTCATCTTTATTAAATGGTGACATACCTGTAATAGTAAATATGGAATCAAATACAGCTGACATACAAATACCCGTGAGCAGCCTGAGCCTTCTCCCATTGCAGGCCAAGGGCATTAGGACTAATCCGCAGCCAGCCGATTAAGGAAATCCCAGCCGATTAAGGAAAGCGCCTCTTTCCAAGAATCGGCCTTTCCTTTGGTAACGTCAACAGTGGATGTGAAGTTTGTTGGAGTTACAAGCACAATGTGGTTTTTGAACTTCCATAGACTGAAAAGAGCCGGAAGCCATTCACGGCAACGGAGTTTGAGGCCAGAAGGAGTCTCGAAATTAAACAGAGTTTAGCGGCTAAAAAGGCGTAAACATTTGCACGCGAATTGTTCCTGCCTGTAGGGCGGAAGGACCCTCATTAGCTGAAGCAAGTTTTTAATTAGAATTTACACAGTCCACCGAGAAGCAACAGTGGGGCCGGGCCTTGCCCTCACATTTCTCATGCAAACTGCCTCTAGAATTCGCACGGGGCATTTGCCTGTGTAAAAACGTGATTCTTAAAACGCACCAGGCCCCGCACGCAGAGTTTTGGCGTTGACCACCCAGGCTCCGGAGCGAACACTCACTTCTGCTTCGAGCTTTGCAACGGTGTCCAAAAAACTCTTGTTTTTCTTGACACAGGTGTTGTAATGCCTAGGCAAACGGACAGAGTAAGCACGCGATCTCCCCACTCTTTTTGAAAGTCCTTGCTCCTTTGAGTGTCACTCAGTCGGAGAAGGGTTTTTTTTGTTTTGGTTTGTTTTGGTTTTCCTGCACGCAGTTGGTTTTTGGTTTGATAATGATGGGCAAAATAGTATTAGCTTTTAAAATGGCCCTTTAACGATGAGTGGCGTGATAAATCGAATGGCTCGGGTTATTGCAATGCGTAGTAAAGTGCCCCCCTCCGGATAATAATAATAATTAATTCATAATAAATAATGTAGACAGTAGCTTTCCACTTTTGATGCCTAAATATTTTGTATGTTGTTAAGGCTATTGATTTAAAACGGCAATTAATTAATTACTTAATTAATTAGATAGTTCTACTTGTCTGAAGCCTGTTTAACCCTACAACGCCCATATAAGACACTCATCGGCCAGCAACCCCCCAGAAAAAGAGGGAGGTGTCTGAAAACTGGGTATCTGTCCTTTAATTGTCTGGGTGGGCTGTGCGCATTAGCTGTCGCACCAGACACAACAAACGAATAAGTCACAGCTTTTATTACGCTATGAAGGCTACATTCGACTTCTTGCAATAGGGCCCGATCCGGTTGAGCGCTCTACTTCAGTCACTGGCCAGGACTGTCTAAGCCACTGCCAAGCCATAAGTGTTCTTGTCTCTTTATTGTTTTTGCTTGTTTGTAGAGTTTTTTTTAAGTGTGACTCTTACCATAGACCAGTGGAAAATAGTCTCTGTGAACACAACAAACTTTTCCCCCCTCGGTTCCAGAATCTCCGGGAATTGTATTTGCCTTTGTAAAGTATTTGGGATGATGGTTGGTTTAGGGCTAATCCGTAGCAAATTCCCGAGCGATTAAGGAAAATCTCTCTTTCCAGGAACCCGCCTTTCCTTGTGTAAAGGCAAAAGTGATGTTGAGGTTTTGAGTGACAGCGACAATAATGTTTTGCAGCCCTGTGATATGAAAATAGCCGGTAGCCACTGACTGCCAGTGGTGGAGATCGGGGTGCTCCAGGGCAGAAGGAGGAGCCTCTAGATTAGACGGAGGCTATCGGGTAAAAAAAGCTTTACACCTCTGCACACGAGTTATGTCCCCGGGTTCCTGGGGGCAAGGCCGATGGCCCTTCATTTTTGTGCGGTAGCCGTGAGGCGGCAGGGCAGTAGTTCGGGAGTTTGCATTTACACACAAACTGGTGGCTTTTGTAATTCGAAGGCAGCTCGGGTTTTTACGAAGAGTGTAGTTTATTAACAGCCCTATGCCAGTACCCATCAGCCACTGGCACAAATTTCCTGGAGGCACCGGCTGTAATATTTTTCCCCAAGGAGCCATAGAATGTCGCCAGTTACGCGTCTTTGTTCTCCTTGGCCTTGCACTCACAGCACCTATGGACCAGTGTGGCTTTTCCTAGAGTCCATTCAACACAATGCGCACTTTGTTAATCCAACATGGATTTACAGGTAACACGCGGGGCAGCGTCGGGCTGTGTCTTCGCCCGGTGCTGGTGTTTCTAAAGAAACAGTCTTAAACACTCACCTCGGCCCTGGAACGCCTCTCTCTTGTTAGTTTCAGTCTTCAAAGGGCAGAATCTATCCCCCTCTGAATTTCTTGGACCGGATTTATAACCCTTTTGGGATCCAAGCAGGGGCGCTGCAATATGGTGGGGGTGCTGAGAGCCATCGAACCAAACTGTAAACCCTGTTTTCACCCCTTCAAGCCGAGGAGTGCTGTAGCACTTCCCCCTGCCTCCAGTCCCAGCACCTGTTAATAGATTTGCGCTGGGCTTGGAGCTCTCTCTGTTCTGTTAAAACCCTACGCCAGTGGTTTCCATGTTGTCTCGAATGTCCCCGCTGCATAACCCCGCGGTGCGAACAAGGAGAAGGCACCTACCTCCCTGCCCTTACGGACAAGACCATTCTACCAGAGTCGCTGCAGGTTAGGTGGGGCCCAGAGGTGGGGGAACCTGCTAGCCCACAGAAATATCAGTCTGGCCGCACACAAGTGAGAAGCAAAAGAAAACCAAAACAAATCCTCACTGACTGGCCCCCAGCTGAGAAGCAAAAAGAGCCTCCCCACTTCCCCTCGCTCACCAAAGCCTAGTGAGGCCCAAGCTAGTAGATTTGGTGTGCTGAGAGGAGGGGGGAAACTTGGGGCGGAGAGGCTGAGCCGTCGGGGCCAGATCCAGGCAAGCCGGTGGCCTTCTGGTCCGGGCCTAGGGTTCCCCACCCCTGCGTGGATCGAGCGTCCCCCTCCGCCCCGAGATGTTTCTCTCCGGGTAGATTTTCAACTCTCGCTTGTTCTTAGGTGGCTCCTATGCGGTAGAGCAGGAAGAGAACAAGAGGACGCGGACCGCCTACACCAGAGCCCAGCTGTTGGAGCTGGAGAAGGAGTTCCTCTTCAACAAGTACATCTCCCGGCCCCGGCGCGTGGAGCTGGCCGTCATGCTGAACTTGACCGAGAGACACATAAAGATCTGGTTCCAGAACCGGAGGATGAAGTGGAAGAAGGAGGAGGATAAAAAGAGGAGCGCGGGGGGCGGCGGCGGAGGCAACAGCAACGACCCAGAGCAAGACTGTGTGGTGTCCTCGGGGGAGCGGCCGGGGAACGAGGAGCTGCAGCCCTGCCACGCGGCCTCCCGAGAGTTGCTCCCCTCCAGCCTCGCTGCCTCCCCGCAACCTCCTGGCGCCGCCCCGCGCAGGCAGCAGGACGCGCGGTGAAGGACCGTAGCCCCCCCTTGGCAGGCGCCGCGCGGAGGGGTAAGAGTGAAAGGAGCGACGCGGGGGCCGGGATGCGCAGCCTCTTGTGTCCCGTGGCTCCTCGCCAGGCGCCCCAGGGACCCCCGGGCTGTTGTCCGCGTGGCAACATTAAAGGCGTTTGGCTGCAGCAGCGCTGGGCTCGGTGTGGTTTGTGGGGCGGGCGGGGATCGCTGCGGTGTCCTCGCGTCAGCCGGCACCTGCCTTGTCATAGAAGCTGCCCTATTCTGCAAGGGGGGACTGCTGGGGTTCAGGGCACAGCAGCTGCTCTTGCTCCAGGCCTGCTGGCTCGCAGGGGGCAGCCCTCCCCGCGAGCTCAGCGGCACCAGGTGCTGCAGCACCGCACGGAGCGCCCCAGCAAAGGGGCATCTTCGAGTGCGCGCCGCGGGCTCCGCTCAGGGTTGGTTCGAGTCATCGGGGCCCGGTTCTCCAAAGGGGCCGAGAGCCCCGAGCTCCCGCTGACTTCATCTGGGCTTGTCCCTTCGGAAATCCGGCCCTGCTAGCTGCAGTGAACGGGGGCTTTCAAGCAAGACGCATGAAGCGTTGGTCCCTTTCCTGCCTCCCTTCTAAACCGGGCGTTTGCTCTCCCTCTGAGAAAAATTGCCCCAAACTTGCTGCGGTGGGGGAGGACTTGTTGTTTTCTGAAGACCCGGGGTCAATGACTCGAAGCGTCAGTTAGTGGCTGGCTGGAGTTTTTCTGGAGCAAGTTCACCCGGGGATGTGGGGTTGGGGGGGAGGTCTCCGTGACTCCAGGATCCATGGCACACCTCTCCTTCAGGAGTGTGCGTCTCCTGGACAAGCCTATGTTTGGAGCAACAGACGCTGCGTGTGTCTGCAGAAGAAGGGGACCCCAGGCATGGGGCTTTGGCGACTGCCCTGGGCCTATGTGTGTCAGTGATGCGTGATTTGCAGCAACCTTGCGGTGCCGCACCGCACACCGTGGCACGCTCCGAGATGCGGGAGCGCGCATCTGGGTGGAAAGCATCCCGGAAGGCATTGCGAACATGGAGGGCATTGGGAATCGTACCATCCCCTCCCCCCGGGATTTACACCCGCTGGGACCCGATCCTGCTTTCTAGGCGTTCCCGTCCAAGCCACTCCACACTTGGGGCGCCTCCGGAGCGCAGGGTCTAGTCTGGCCCGGGGAGATGCTGAGGATTAATTATAAATGAAATAAACCAGAACATAAGCGACTCCTCTCCCTGGAGCGCCCACACTGACCACCAGCCAGGGGAGCAGAACGAGGGGCCAGTGAGACGCTGAACAAGCAGGCGCGATTTTAATTCACGATCCCCAGCAATTGCTTTGAAATAACTCTCCCCTCTCCTGGGAGCCACGTTGTGCCTTGGGGTTTGGAATGAACCCCATTGGCGTGATCTGTGCTTTGGTGGGGGCTCGGGTTTGTTTGGAGTTCTTGTTTCCGGCTTTCGGAGCGCATTAAACGCACTCTGGGGCTGTGTACACACGGCCAGCTCCCAAGGCGGGTGAGTGGCAAACAGGCAGCGACAACATCCGTCTGTTCAGTATTTCCCAACCAAATCCCCCGAGTCCCTGGAGAAAGTTCTCGCTGTGCCTAGAATATGTATGTTCCCTTCGCTGGCGATGGAAAAGAGAGAGTGAGACAGAGACAGAGAAAGAGAGAGAGAGAGAGTTTTCTTAAGCAACAATCTGTCTGAGAGGAATAAAAGAGTAACCCAAAAACTTTCCAGAAAACTGTTCCCCTTCCAGGATTCTGATTTGCCTTGCCTACCCCCAAGTTTCACCGCACTTCAAAACAAAATCATACACAGAGGTCTGGCAGCCCACGATTCCTGAACAATTACTTGCTTGCGTCTCATGTTTACCATATAATTATAAAATAAATCCATTGGAATATAAACATTGCACGTACCTTACAGTGTCTGGCAAACAGAGCAGTATAAGCGAGGCATTGTATGCCGTTTTAGTTTGTACGGCCTTCTCTAGTGCTTGATGTGGTCTGCTGTAGAAGTAGGCAAATAGGTAGACGCGTTCCCTAGAAGGCCTCTGTGTATCCCCCAGGGTCTGTCTACCCCTAGCTGAGCCACAGGCTTAGCGCACCGGTCTAGCTGAATCAGCAAGGAGACCAGATGCGAAGTGGGACCCACCTGCTGGCAGGGAGCTATTGCAACCAGAGCTCTGTCCTGATCAGCAAGGGGGAAGTGGCACAATGCAGCACAGTGCCGGCTGTCTGGTTTGGTCCATGCTCAGAGACTAGAGATCGCTGGGTTTCGGCTGCCCTGGTGAGCAACGTCCGCGCCACAAGAAGCCAGTCGCTGCGCGCTTTCGCATTTCACCCCGAGGCACAGGTGGCGATCTAAGTGTGTATTGTCGGCCTGTGCGGACCACGAGTAAATTTCGTCCGAGCTTTTGCGCTTGCCAAATGGCTCCGCCGGGGAGATTTTGTATTTCTCGGCCGCCCCCGGCGCAAAGGCGAGTTGGCTGAGCTGGGTTGGTTGGCGCCTTCCAACCGCGGTGGGGTTTGGCGTGTGGGAGCGCACCGGGCGCTGCTTGACCAGGGAGAGCAGCTGAGCTCAGGAGCCCTGAGTAACCTGGGTCCACCTGCCATTTCCAGGGACTCACTGTTTGCCGGTTGCGGGACACCCCTCCGTAGCCCCGTCACCGCGGGGCAGGCGCTGCACGGGCAAGAGACAAGTGAATGAACAAGCGGCATGTGGGCGCGGGTCGTGCTGACACTCGCTTGGCAGCGCATTCATAGGCGCGTCGCGGGCTCGGGTCCCAGCTACACTTTATGAATGGATGATCTGCCATTGGCGGTGCGCGCAGTGCAGACAAATGGAGACGTTTGCGTACAGGCGGCAGGCGATCAAACCCCAGCTCCGCGGGGTTAGCTAGACACCGGGCAGCACGGCGGTCACTTCTTCCCGGGCGCGGATAGCTGAAGCCGATGCACGTTTTGCCTTTCAGGCCTTTGACCAAAGAAAGAAGCTAGCGAGGAAGCCAGTAAAATACCTGCAGACAGGGGCATCACGTAGCCATGCCCGGTGAATGCAATATGTTCCTGTGCCAGCCGGAATGTCTTTGATTATTATGTATGATTATGTATCTGATCTTAACACCCAGGCGCCTGAGGAACGGACCAGATCTCCGTTCCTACTCTGTCGGGGCAGCTCCGTATGGAAAGTCCCACAGCTTCGAGTCTTGGTGTTAACTTTCAGCTCTGGAAAGCCCTACAGCTTCAGGCCACGGTGTGAAACGGCTCGTTCGGGGACCACACAGGGCTCAGTATCTGAGGATCTGATGGGACTCCAAGGAAGCAGAGCTTCCCTTGGCAGTAATACCCACGCCCCTCTTCTCTGCAAGGTGTTGGGGGTCCCGCGGGGTGTGCTTTGGGGATTGTGTTGGTCGGTGTAGCTTGGCTGACGGGTTTCTCACCAGCAATGAGAAGAGGCTTCAATAAAAGTAACGGCGCCAGGCACAAGGTGGGGAAATAAATGAAACGGAGCAAACACAAAGCAACACTCGGGAGAACCCTTCCGGGTGCGGAGTGTAAACGCCAATAAATCGGATTCGATTCGCTCCAGCCTCTGGACGCTTCTCAGCGAATTAGGCTGGATTGCTTGAGTCAGCCGCGTGGGACCGGGTCCTGTATCAGTGAGCTCCAATGGTGGTTTGGTTTAGACGAGGGTCAGTTGCAGCTTCTGGCTGCGGTCCTAGCCGGAGACAACACTCCCGGTACCGGGTCCCTGCGGCTGACCCAGCAAGGGGCATCCGGGAGCCGCCTGCCCACCCAGCCAGGTGCGCTCACACGCGGACCTACAGCAGCCAGTCTGGCCCTGCGCGCTTGCAGCCCCGCAGGGACGATTTGATTCCAGCTGCAGCGCCGGGCTGGAGCCTCAGGCTGGCTCCCTGGCTTGCATTTCTCCCGCCCGGCGTCCTGGCACTGCGCGCTGGCAGGTGACATTGGCGGCAGCGACTGGGCTGGCAGGGGATGGGGAGCGGGGGCAGCCCCGTGCGGAGTGGGGATCGCCCACGCGGGGCTGCCCAGCCAGAGAGAGAGCCCAGGACTACGGCGCTAACCCAGCGCGGCGCCTGGAGCGCAGCGGGGCAGGCGAAGCGGACTCGGCGCGCAGGGCGCTGGGGTTGGGCGCAGGCTGATCAGCGCGGTGCGCTGGTTCGCTCGTGTCTGTTGATTTCTTAGCAAAGTGCTGGGGCCAGGGGCCGAGTGCCGGATGCCTCGGCCGAAACGCGAGGAGAGAAATCAAGGCAGGGCCTGCGCCCGGTCCCTAGCAAACAGAAGGAGCGGCCGAGACCACTACCCAGCTCAGCACCGCCAGCAGGCAGCGCCGGACCTCAGTAGGGACCCGCCGTGCAGGGTCAGTCTCCACACCCGGGGATCGGCGCCTTCCCGGCCCCTTTCCTCTGCAAAAGCCAGGGGGAACGGGTGAGCCCAGCAGACTCTCAGGATCCTCAGCATTATAACCTAGCAGCCCCACATGACCATCCCAAAGAAATGGAGAAGGAAGTCACACAGTGGCAGAGCCGAGCGGCTCATTCAGGACTCTGCCCCTCCACAGAGCACCCCCTGACATACATTACTGGATACTATGTTGTACATTCCCGCGAGGTGCTTCCCCCAACGCACAGAACCTGCTTCTGGACTGAAGCACCATGCTGGTCTGTTTTCTTTGCTTATATTAACGTTTGCATGCCGGCCTTAAGAAATGTGGATGTTTATGGAAAGTTTTGACGCAGGCTATGAAAGGAAGTTGGGGCCGAAAACAACAAATCCCTAGTTCAGTGATCAGTGAAACTATAATCAGTGGGCAAGAACTTGCCATTGACTTCAAGTAAAACTCACCCAAACACATTAGATTGATGTTCTGCTTACAAATCACTATACGGGTTTGGTTGTGCCGAGAAAATCGATCGTGCCTGGAATGGGATTGCTTCTCGTAAAACCAAACAGAAACGAGACAGAATCACCCGATCCAGTACAGCCCTCAAAAGTGACATAACTGAGTGAATGTTGAAAGAAATTGTACCAAGAAGAGCCAGAAAAAATAGGATGAACCTGGAATAGGATTGTTTCTCCATAAACCTTATAGAAACGAGATAAAATGGAGATATTTGGAGTAATGCTTTCTTTTGGCACAGCTAAATCAATACTTAAGGTTTGAAAATGAGAAGAAAATGTTATAGGAAACCAAACTGGAAATAGCCCATTTTTGTTAAAACATAGTGAATAAGTGATTATAGAAATGAAGGAAAAAATACACTTGATGAAATTCCCATTTAAAAGATTACTAAAATAATTAAATGGAAAAATTTTACAATCCCTTTTTAAAGAAATCTGAAATAAAACTTAACTTCATAAAAATTACAGTGTATTTCTGGGAACAATACAATCATTTAAATAAAGCATGTACATTTTCCTTTTATTTCTAAAAAAAAAATAAATCCAACCACTTAATTGAATCAAGGATCTGAGCAGCATCAGTTCAATCTGCAAATCTCTTATATTAAGAACATTGTATTGGTATATTAATCTATAATTGCCATGGCTAAGTATGATTATGATTATATTGCATTTTGTTGCTTAACTTCTCCTTGCAAGTTCAACAGAACTTGGTATTCAATTCCTGTCCTCCACCATTGTGCAGTATTGTCATGCACTGTTAAACAGTTCGTTCTAGCTGAGGTAGACTTACCTCTAGCTGTCTAGGTTGCCTGTGTAAATTGCACTACATAGTCCTGATTCTTCTGCCAATGATGCAGGTTTCACATTACTAACTTCAGTTGGGTTACTCCTGATTTACAGCACTAGGAGTGAAAGGAGATCTAGATCCCATCTTATTTTTAAATGATAGAGTTTTATCAGCACAAAAAATGCAACCATTGCACACATTATATTTCTGTCTAAGGAAGTAGGATTGGGCCCTATGTGGATAGAAACATATTCCTCATACTACTGTACAATGAGGAATGTGATGCAATCAGCCCAGAATCTACCCTGGCTAGAGGTTTCTGCTTTTGTGAGATACACAGCTGATACAGTTTTTCTGGCTCATCATGTCACTGCACATAGAAAGCAGAAGCCCAGACATACAGCATAGTGCCACTAAAGATCCATGATACACCCATATGTTGAATGCTGCATGGGGATAGAGATAAAAGGGATAGCGAATAAGACAGAGACCATCTTATTGCCTCTATATAAAACAATGGTACTCCCACATCTTGAATAGTGCATACAGATGTGGTCACCTCATCTCAAAAAAGATATCTTGGCATTCAAAAAGGTTCAGAAAAGGGCAACAAAAATGATTAGGAGTTTGGAACTGATCCCATATGAAGAGAGATTTAAAAAGACTGAGACTCTTCATCTTATTAAATAGGAGATTAAGGGGGGAGGAGATATGATAGAATTCTATAAAATCATGACTGGTGTAGGAAGAGTGAATATGGAAAAGTTATGTACCTTTTCCTATAACATAAGAACTAGGGCTCACCAAATGAAATTAATAGGTAGCAGGTTTAAAACAAACAAAAGGAAGTTTTTCTTCACACAGTGCACAGTTGGCCTGTGGAACTCCTTGCCAGAGGAGGTTGTGAAGACCAGGACTTTAACTTTAACAAGTTCAAAAAAGAACTAGATACATTCATGGGCTGTGTCTACATTGGCATCCCTTTCCGGAAAAGGGATGCTAATGAGACCAGTCGCAATTGCAATTCCAACTTGAAAGTAGGAATAAGAAATCCTCCGGAAAAGGTCTTATTTTCCGGAGAATCGCGTCTAGACTGGCGCTTTTCTCCGGCTTATCCCCAAGCCGGAAAAAAGCGGCAGCCATGTAAATGCAAATGCCGCGGGGGATATTTAAATCCCCCGCGGATTTGCAATTGTGACTGGTCTCATTAGCATCCCTTTTCCGGAAAGGGATGCCAATGTAGACACAGCCATGGAGTATAGGTCCATCAATGGCTATTAGCCAGGATGGGTAGGAATTGTATACCTAGTTTCTCTTTGCCAGCAGTGGAGAACGGGGGGCAGGGATGGATCACTTGATAGTAACCTGTTCTGTTCATTCCCTCTGGAACACCTGGCCTTGGCCACTGTTGGAAGACAGGATACTGGGCTAAGCGGACTTTTGTTCTGACCCAGTATGGCCATTCTTATGTTCTGACTGCACTTGCATCGAGCATACTTTTGATGGTTGTGAAACCACAAGTAATACCATTCCATCCGCTTGAATGCCCTGAATAAAAGTATAAAAAAATCAAAGGTCTATATCTAATTTAGAACATTTTGAGGGATGAGAAGGGATAGGTTTTGTGGAGCAATTAAATTTGCTAATTTGGAGCACTTGGTTCTTTTCCTCTGCCACTAAGCCATCTGTTAGAAGGAAGTCACCTCCAACTCCAATAGGCATGTTGGTTTTGGATTCTTTTTCATATAACCCAGAATGATTCCAGGCCAGATGATTGCCGTGAAGATTTGAGAAGCCCAGGAGTAGGATTCAGCCCCTCCAGCAACTTCAAAGGGAAATGTTATTTCTTCACAAAGCACCAGAGGAGCCAAGTAAGGAGTAGGTCCTTATACCTCTCTCAAAAGCCATAGCCTGCATTTCCTTTCCATCTGGCATTTGCAAAGGCACAGGATGCACAAGGAATGACCAAGCCCTCTGCCTGGTAAGTATTTCTGTTAGGACTAGTCATAAAAAGTGAGTGAATGACTTCACATGACTAGATGTGGACACTCATGTTTGGTAATGATGGCCTATGTCTCTATAAATAATTGTGGTACACACATATATATAGGAGGACACAGGGTTTCCACCATGAAGAACTTGACTTTATTCCAAAGCTTGGTCAATAAGTGATATGGGTGAATCGTCTTTCAATGAAACAAGCACTCATGTGTTAGTGTGGGTTGGGTTATTAGAATCAGGCTCATAAGTGCTAAATGTTGCAGCTGTTATTTAATTAATATTGCATATATTGCAAGCAGGCATGCAGTTTTGTCTAATAAAATAAATAACAGTACTGTATTTTCCCAGTCTGGTGCTAGTGTAACTTCACTAACTTTCCGTGTCGTTCCACACCTGTAAGGTCTGTGACACCTGAGATTTCATACACAAGAAATCCCAAGGTAAGATAAAGTACATTTTAAACATTCCACTTTTAAAACCAGTGGCAAACTGTGGTTTCATTTGTTTCATTGTCCCACCTAAAATGGACTGAGAAATACAACCCAATTCAGGAAGTCATAGGACACGGTTGTGTCAGGCCTTTCTCCTAAAGATTGTAGATTGTATCTTTCCCAAAGCAAATGGACTATTGATTCTGACCTCTTTAAGTGGTCAAGAACACAGACTGCCACTGTTGACCTGAGTAAGTGCTTTAAAGGAAATTAAAACCTCAGTTCTTCAGGACAGGAAGTAAGGGTTATGGGTATTTGTGTCTTGTAGAGCACCAACTGCATCATCAGTGCTTGAAAAATAACACTGTCCCAAATGTGTGTTTTTTCAGCCTCTGTTAAGAAAGCACCAGGAAGGCACAGACCACTCCTGGAAACTGAAAAAAAAAGTGTAGGGTAAATTTCCAGAAGAACTTTTATTCCTAGAAATTTTCTGTGCCCAGAGGTATGCGTATGGTTTATTTTAGGATTCAAGAATAAAACAGACCAAGAGCATCTTAGGACAGAAGCTAAACTGGAGAGATTTACTTCTCATGTCCTCTAAACTGGCCAGGAGAAAGAACAGTCTCATCAACCACTGGCAGTTTGTTCTAAATTTCTTCTGAAGCATTAAATAGACACAATTTGATGAGATCAAATAATAATTGTGACACTGACAGGCTAAGATCCAGTCCAAAGTCCTCATGTCTCAGCTGGACACTTCTAAGAGATATATACTTGGAATCTATTCTGGCTCACTTGGGGATTAATAGTGATAAAATAGGTATTAGGATGATAAGAAATTGTTTAAAAGTCTCAGGACTAACAAAAATGACACACAATATATATATTTATTAGTGGCTAAGGTGCCACAGGACCACTCCTTGTTTTTAAAAAGTTGTTTTTAAAGAAAATGTTTAGTGTTTCATTTCTATTGAAAGCTTGTGAGCTGCTGCATGCATCAATCTCACTTGTACTATCTGTGTTCCGTGCTGTAATGCCAGATCTGAGTGCTTGCACTGTGAGCATCTATGACTATATTAAACACCATGCAGGCAAAAGGCATACATTAGTGTGAAGAGCTGCTTTTCTACAAAAACTCTTGTGTCCATTCTCAAAGAGGATACACATTGATACCAGACAGGCTCTGGGTCCATCTCATAGACTCATTGGCTGTGTCTACACTGCACCCCTTTTACAGAAAAGGGATGCAGATTAGACACTTTGGAATAGCAAAATCTGTGGGGGATTTAAATATCCCCCGCGGTATTTGCATTAACATGGCTGCCGCTTTTTTCCGGCTTGGGGATAAGCCGGGGAAAAGCGGCAGTCTAGACGTGATTCTCCGGAAAATAAACCCTTTTCCAGAGGATCTTTTATTCCTACAAGCCGGGGAAAAGCGGCAGTCTAGACGTGATTCTCCGGAAAATAAACCCTTTTCCAGAGGATCTTTTATTCCTACTTTAGGAATAAAAGATCCTCCGGAAAAGGGTTTATTTTCCGGAGAATCACGTCTAGACTGCCGCTTTTCCCCGGCTTATCCCCAAGCCGGAAAAAAGCGGCAGCCATGTTAATGCAAATACCGCGGGGGATATTTAAATCCCCCGTGGATTTTGCTATTCCAAAGTGTCTCATTAGCATCCCTTTTCTGGAAAGGGATGCCAATGTAGACACAGCTATAGACTTTAAGGTCAGAAGGGACCATTATGATCATCTAGTCTGACCCCCTGCACAGTGCAGGCCACAGAATCTCACCCACCCCACCCAGAATAATCCTCTCACCTATATCTCAGATATTGAAGCCTTCAAATACTTTGAAGACCCCAAGATGCAGAGAATCCTCTAGCTGTGATCTGTACCCCATGCTACAGAGGAAGGCGAAAAACCTCCAGGGTCTCTGCCAATCTACCCTGGAGGAAAATTCCTTCCTGACCCCAAATATGGCGATCAGCTAAACCCTGAGCATGTGGGCAAGACTCATCAGCCAGACACCCAGAAAGTTCTCTATAGTAATTCCTATCATCCCTCCATTGACCTATTCCCACTAATAATGAATGGTCAATTAATTACCAAGATCATGTTATCTCATCAAACCATCCCCTTCATAAACCCATCTAGTTTAATCTTGAAACCAGATAGATCTTTTGCCCCCACTACTTCCCTTGGAAGGCCGTTCCAGAATCTCACTCCTCTAATAGTTAGAAACCTTCATCTAATCTCAAGTCTAAACTTCCTACTAGCCATCTTATATCCATTTGTTCTTGTGGCCACATTGGTATTAAGCTTCAATAATTCCTCTCCCTCCCTGGTATTTATCCCTCTAATATATTTAAAAAGTGCAATCATGTCCCCCCTCAGCCTTCTTTTGGTTAAGGTAAACAAGCCAAGCTCCTTGAGTCTCCTTTCATAAGACAGGTTTTCCATTCCTCAGATCATCCTAGTGGCTCTTCTTTGTACCTGTTCCAGTTTGAATTCATCCTTCTTAAACATGGGAGACCAGAACTGCACACAGTATTCCAAATGGGGTCTCACCAATGCCTTGTATAATGGCACTAACACCTCCTTATCCCTACTGGAAATACCTCGCCTAATACATCCCAAGATCGTATTAGCCTTTTTCACGGCCATGTCACAATGGCGGCTCATAGTCATCCTATAATCAACCAGGACTCCGAGGTCCTTCTCCTCCTCCGTTACTTCCAACTGATGTGTCCCCAGTTTATAGCTAAAATTCTTGTTATTAATCCCTAAATGCATAACCTTACACTTACCATCTTATGAATGGAAACTCCCCACATCTGGATGGAGGAACCAGCAACAAAAGGACTAAGGACCATTTTTTGCTCTGCTCTTCTTTTCCTGAAGATGAGTTATGCAAGTGGAGGCCTCCAGTCATCAGTTGAGTTTGCAGTTCAGAGCACACGGAGGAGGGGAATAAAACCCCAAAGCAAAGAAACCAAGGATCTCTATAAGGCTTGGACTCATAACAGAAGGTATTATTTGGCATACACAAGAGATTCCCAGCTTCATAGCCTGGGATTGGTCCTGCCTTGGGCAGGGGGCTGGACTTGATGACTTCCTGAGGTCTCTTCCAGCTCTATGATTCTATGACAGCTAGAACGTATTGATTATTGCCTATTCCCACCTAAACGTAAGACTGAAATTCACGTGTGTGTCTATGTTTGCTTGCTTTGGCCTTGTAAATAACGGTCTCGTTTCCTTTTCCTATTTAATAAATTTTAATCTAGTTTACTGTGGTATTGGCTACAAGTGAAACCTAAAGCACAACTGACCTGGGGTAAGTGACTGGTCCTTTGAAATAAGGAGTAACCTGAATATTGATGTAATTCTTGGTGTAGGAAGCCATCTATCACAGAGATAGGCTCACCTGGGGGCCAAGACAGACCGGAGAACTCAAGGGGACCGTCAGGCTATTAAAGTGCCTGATGAGCTTGCACTTGGCGCAGTGGGTTAGTGAAGTGTAGAACCCAAAACCAGTTTGGGGTTTGTACCCTAGTTCTTAACAGTCTGCCCTGAGGTTGGTACATGCACACTTGCCCCGCACTTGGGAGAGTTACAAGAGAAGTAATTATACTGTGCTTATCCAGGCCTCTCATCCACAGATGTCAAAGCTCTTAGCAAAGGTGGGTCAGATTAGCCCCACCTTTAAGAGAAGCACAGAATGGGCCCTCCCAAGAATCCACAGTGAGGCATTCGCCGAGTCAGGCATACACTGGCGGTCGCCTGGCACAGAGTCCAGGGCTATGGTTTCTGGACCATGCTGCCTACAACC
Source organism: Pelodiscus sinensis (assembly GCF_049634645.1). Lineage (NCBI taxonomy): Eukaryota > Metazoa > Chordata > Testudines > Trionychidae > Pelodiscus > Pelodiscus sinensis. Next base: position 300,129,316 of record NC_134711.1, on the reverse strand, counting down.
CCACCAAGCTTGAGATTGCAGCAGGTGGCAATGAAGTATTGATTCCTGGCTTGTGGATAATTCTGTGTTTGAATAAGCTTCCCCAAAGGGCAAAGGCTACTCTGAGGAAAAGCACTAGGCTCTGAAACAGTAACATAGGCTGGGAGCAGTAGATCATGCAGCATCAGGGTGAAGAGTCACATCTTAAATAGGAGCACATTTAACTCTGAGCTCTTAAGACTCAGAAGCCTTCTCTTTAAGGAGGGATTGCTGGGAAGATGGCTTTCCTCCCAGTTCTCACGTTTGCTGCCAGCCTTTCAGATCCCTTCCGCCCAAAGACACATTTTTCCATTCCTCCCCTAGGTTTCTGTTTAACAGATGAAAGCTTGTCTTCCATCCAGGGCAGCCTGTTTCCTACAGCTTCCGTTTCACCTTCCAGCACCTCCAGAGGTGATTCAATATTTGGTTAAGACGGTGGTGATGACGTCACTGCAGATAAGGGGGAGGCACAATTAAAATGTTACTCAGCTTTTCTGTTTCACGTCGTGAACCGGATTGTGCCCCTTGGATCAGAGCCTGGAAGGGCAGCGGCATTGCCCCGTCAGAGGGAGTGGTTCCTGGCTTAAAGGCATCTTTGGTGCCTGCAGAGAAAAGACTTTGCCCCTAGTTTGGGATTCGTGCATGGAAAGGGCACAAGGGCAGCACAAACTGAGGAAAAGGGGTGCACATAAGCCCCTGAGCAAGGAGTTTAACTCCACCACTACCCTGTGTATCATGCAAGTGTGCAGCCAGGAAAATTGCCACATCTTTTATCTGGTTTGTAAGATGAAAATAAGCCCTTGTTCTTACCTCCCCATCCACTTCACTGCCATCTGCACAGTGCTCAGTTGCCATTTTGCCTGCCAGCCCCTCCCCCGTGCCATGTGACATGCTCTATAACAGTGGTCTCCAACCCTTTTAAGCACAAGATCACTTTTTGAATGTAAGTCAGTCCAGGATCTACCTCAAACCCAAATACCCCTGCTCCACCCCTTCACTGAGGCCCCGCCCTCCTCACTCTATGAAGATGGGGTACAGGAGAGACGGACAAAGAGACATCAGTGCCCCCCGCCTCTGTCTCCCCCACCCTGCACAAGCAAGAGGCTCCCAGGGCAGCTCTGAGGCTCTGGGCAGGAGCATCATGGCAGTGCGGGTAGGGGCAGCTGAAGTGTCAGTTCTTGACAGCCTCTCAGCCAAACCAGTCAGGATCACCTGTCAGAGGCTCCACGCTCTATTGGTTGATCCCAATCTACTGGTTGGTGACTACTGCTCTATAACTTCTCCATAAGGGGCAGGCCTGGAGACTTCCAGAAGCTGCTCCCATGCGGCTACTTTCAAAAGAGAGAACAGGAGACAAAGCAAGGGAGACCCTGCTGTGATTTGTGGGAGGGAGGAGCGGAGGGGGGGATACAGCAGCACTGCAGGGGGAATGATCACCTGCCCAAATAAGCCAAGAGCTTGTCTCCAGTGAGCTGTAGGGGTGGGCCTGGCATCCTGCAGCAGCACCCAACCTGCTTCCCTGCAACAGGGCTAAGTAAGAAGGGAGCCATTGAAAACAGCTGTGTGAGCTGTGTGGCAGAAAGGGTCTGAAGCAGAGCAGGGGCAATGTGGGGAGGGGAGAGGAAGGTGCCTGCTCCTTGATCCATGCCAGAGCAGGATTCCACCCAGGGAAATGACAAGGGTGAAATTCTGTGCCAGGTTAAGTGCTTGGGGCTGAACTGTGTCCAATAAGGTCACGTCCTGCGGGAGAGCTCAGTGTGTAAACTAAAAGGAAGATGCTTGTTCCAGCACCAAAGCTGTTCAGTCCAATGGACAGTTCCATGGGGATTTCCTTGTCAGTTAACAGTCCTCCAGAAGGCCCAGTGTTCTGCAGAAATCTGCACAGCTCTGCTACATCTGTCCCAGACATGAGCACTGGCTCGCTTCAGTCCCTGTGCAGCACTCTGACAGTGTGTCGGGGCGGAGGAGGCCTGACTTCAGGGCAGGAACAGCATAGGGCCATTACTTGCAAACCTACACTGACCCCTTTATAGCCGCCAGGATAGGGAGCTTGCTGGGAGTGGGTGTCACAGACCATAAGGAAGTTTCTATAATCCTCTAGACTGGCAATAAATTATAGTGACCAACATCGCTCCACCCATCCTGTGGCCCTCACCACAGAATCTGTCCCTGGATTCTTGACCTTTTGGGTGGATAAGTGACTTGACCAATCTTCACTGTCATAGGGGTTGTCACATTATTGGATTTTAAAGGTCATTGCTGCACCCATGGCGGGGGGTGGGAAGTGCCCCAAAAGTCTATACAAAGGGGCCATGTGAGGTGTCACATGAAAGCTTGTGTTCTACTGATTCTGTATATGCTATTCATGTACTTGTATGATATCTGTGTGTGGAGTTATAAATATGTGCTCTGTGTTGATGCTGGAAAATTCTCTGTCTGAGGCAGAGCAATGTGCCAGGAATCTGTTTGTTTAATGGCTATACTGATGAGCAAGGCTCCAGGGACAAAAGATCTCCAAATGCCAAAGACACACCTGGGGAATTAGGGTATGTCTACACTACAACGTTAATTCGAACTAACTTAGTTCGAATTAACTAATTCGAACTAAGCTAATTCAAACTAACGCGTCTAGAACTAAAAACTAGTTCGAATTAGCGTTTTGCTAATTCGAACTAGCAAGTCCACATTGAGTGGACCCTGAACAGGGCTTAAGGATGGCTGGAAGCAGTGCCGGCAGGGCATCAGAGGAGGACTTAGAGCGTGGAGCTGCTGTCTCAGGCTAGCCGAGGGCTGCGCTTAAAGGGTCCCGACCCCCACCCTGGACAGACAGTTCTAAGGGGTGCCCCGCTTGCAAAGCAGTCCTGGCTTGGATTGCCCGGAGTACCCACACTGGGCACATCACACCACTCGGCCATCAGACCGGCTGCACTTGCCGCAGGCTGCCATCTGGGGAGATGGGGCAATCGGGGGGCTGCAGGAGAGCTTCCACCCCCAGAAGCCCGCAGAGCCAGCCCAGTCCTCCCCATCGGGGGCTCGTACCCCATTCCTCCCTCACCTCCTTCCACTTACCCTTCCCTAGCCCCCCTTCTTATTGATGTACAAAATAAAGGTAACGTTTCTTCCAACATTGACTCTGTCTTTATTGAACAAAACTGGGGGAGACTGGGAAAAGGAGGTGGGAGAGGGGAAGAGAAAGGCTGGGAGAGGGGAGGGCGACTAACATGATCAGAGGTTGGGAACAGGTCCCAGATGAAGAAAGGCTATGAGACTGGGACCGTTCAGCTTAGAAAAGAGGAGATGGAGCGGGGACAGGATAGAGGTCTCTAAAAGCAGGGGTTGGGTGGAGAGGGTGCATTCATAAAAGTTCTTCATGAGTTCCCATAAAGAAGGACTAGAGGACACCAAAGGAAAGGAATGGGTAGCAGGCTTGAAACTCGTAAGAGAAAGTTGTTCTTCTTGACAAAGCAAAGAGTTAACCTGTGGAACTCCTTGCTGCAGGAGGCTGTGAAGGCTACAACTAGAACAGAGTTGAAAGGGAAGTGAGATCAAGTCATGGAGGTTGGGTCCATGGAGTAGTCTTAGCCAGGGGGTAGGAGTGGTGTCCCTGCCCAAAGTTTGTGGAAGGCTGGAGAGGGATGGCACGAGACAAATGGCTTGGTCACTGTCTTCGGTCCATCCCCTCCAGGGTCCCTAGGGTTGGCCGCTGTCGGCAGACAGGCTACTGGGCTAGATGGACCTTTGGTCTGATCCAGGACGGCCATTGTAAGCTCAGGGCTCAGGGTCGGGGGTCTCAGTGGACCCCCTTGATTTTCATGGACACCTGCTCCTGGGTGGCCAGGCTGGCAGCTCTCCTGCCCTAGACGGCCACTTTCCTGTGCCTAGTGCGGAGATCGTGGATGAGGTCCACGATGTCCGCACTAGCCCAGGAAGGTGCCCGCCTCTTGCGGTCCCGGGCAAGCTCCCGGGAGCTGCCAGCCTGGTCCCGGGAAGAGGGGGTGGGCTGGGAGACATCGGGTGGCTGGCTCTGTGCCGTGCCAGGTGCAGGGTCTGCTGGCTGGGTGCTGGCAGGCTTGCACCTGGCACGGGCACCGTAGCCAGCCCGTGCCCCTTTAAGGAGTCCGGGGCCGGGAGGGGGGCATAGAGTTTCCCTGGTGTTGGCCAGAGTCTACACTTGCTGAGGATCTGGTCACATGTATAAAAAACAAACAATGCTATAGCAACCTAGTGCTTTCTCTTTTTTTTATTTTAATGGACTGCACAAGCAAGGTTTGCCTCTTCCTTTGGGGGAAGTCAGTGGCAAAAGCCCAACTCATGTGGGTGGGAGCAGGGCTGGGTTAGGACAGTGTGGTTAGGGCAGTGTGTAATATAGTTAGCTGTTGGTGCAGCATTTCATATGCTGCCCCGTCACAACTTCCTTAAAACACAATTCCTCTTTGTTTGGCTATGGGCATTGGGAATAGTCAGGAAGACTGTGTGAGGGTAGGGACTATATAGCTATCCATTGGGATGACAGATGTACCTCCAGTCTCAGCACAGCACTTACTTCATTTTATACAAATGAGTTGTCTCATTGGCTCCTTAAAGTTAAATACAAACGTATGTGTTTTGCACCTTTATTGGTGATCTGGAAGATGTGGTAAACAGCACTCTAGTTGCATTCACGAATGATGCAAAATTGGGCAGTTCAGTTGGCTTCTCTACCAAGGGAATTCTTTGTTGCTGCATTTTATTAGCCATAGAGCTAGTAGTGCTGATTATTCTGAAGGTTGCCTAGCACTTCCCATTATCAGAGCCTATTTTAGTCTGCGTCTACACAGCAGGTAGTTAATTTGAAATAACATCAAAATACTGTCAAGCGGGGGGGGGGGGGAGGGGACTTCTCACTCTGACTCCTGCAACCCTCATTGTACAAGGAATAAGGAAAGTTGGAGGAAGAGTGCTCTATCTCAAAATAAGTGCTGTGTAGATGCTCAGAATTTTGAAAGAAGCTATTTTGAAGTAAGCTACACAATTGACATAGTTCAATTTGCATAGCTTATTTTGAGTTAAGCCCTGCTGTGTAGATGCACCCTTTAAGCACAAGTCTCAGCTAGCCTCAGGAAGCTACTCCAGAAAGTGACTTATCTCCTGATGCCCTGCCCAAAGTGATTTTGGGGGGCTTTAAATGCAATTGAGGCTCCAATCAATGTGGACTCTCCATTTTGAAATAGCTCCGCACTATTTCAATAAGAACATAAGAACGGCCGTACTGGGTTAGACCAAAGGTCCATCTAGCCCAGTAGCCTGTCTGCCAACAGTGGCCAGAACCAGGTGCCCCGGAGGGGGTGGACCGAAGACAATGATCAAGTGATTTGTCTCGTGCCATCCCTCTCCAGCCTCTGACAAACAGAGGCCAGGGACACCACTCCTACCCCCTGGCTAATAGCCTTTTATGGACCTACCCTCCATGAATTTATCTAGCTGGTCTACACTAGTATTTACAGTGGGTATTTCCAGCCTTTTATGGACCTACCCTCCATGAATGTATCTAGCTGGTCTACACTAGCTATTTACTAGCTGGGTATTTACAGTGTAGACACGCTATTTCAAAATAAGCTATTTTGGAGTTTTTATTCTGAAATAGCTTATTCCAAAATAACAAAGAGAATGTCTACACAGCAAGCCATTATTCTGAAATAATGTCAAGCTGGAGGATTTCTTTCTCTGACTCCTGTAACCCTCATTTAATGAGGAGTAAGGGAAGTCAAAGGAAGAGTGTTCTTCCTTCAACTTCCTGCAAAAGCCAAATTAAGCTATTTCAACTTCAGCTACGCAATTGATTGGACTTTTGCCCTACTGTGTAAATGTGCCCTTAGGTATTAGCAATTAAATTCCTTGAATGCTTCCTTCCCACTGGGCATGCTCCAGTTGTAAAATGTTCCCTGTGTTGCCAGCTCTGGACTGAAGGGGGCTGAGTGAAGAGCAAGGAGATGCTGTCTGTCCTCTCAGTGAAATCACTGCTGGGCCTAGGCAACAAGGAGGAAGAAGCACCTGATCTGACTGTAGAGACCAAAAGTGGAGATGAGAGAGGAGAGAGATGGGAGGGAGGGGACAAAAGATTGGGACAAGGTTTGCAGGGAGAGTGAGAGACTGGGAAGGGAAGCTGGCTGAGCTGGAGAAGGGAACTGGGACTTGGGTTGGGGGGGGAGACAAAGAATTGGGACAAGGGACAAGAGAGTGAGAGAGGCTAACCAAGTAGATGATTGATAGCCAAGGAGGCTGGGCAAAGGGACTGGGATTGAGAAGGAGTGGGTGGCAAAAAGGAAATTGAGAGGGCAGGGGAAAAGGATGTTGCAGGGAGCTGAGCTGTGAGGGTAGAACTGGGGGTGGCTTAGCAAAGAGATTGGGACAGGGAACCAGGGGAATACTGAGCTTGTCTGAGGAGCATCTCACTGAGCCCTCCCCCACACCCAACTACCCTGACATGCTCTATCACCCTCCTATACTGCTGAGCCCCTGCTATCTTACCTTGCCCCCCTGCAGTCCCATTACCATTACTCCCAGAACCCCACAACAAGCATCCAGATTCCCCCTGCACCTGGGTCCCCCCACTGAGCTGCCTGCACCCAGATTGCCCCCCACAGAACCTTCTCACCCCACACCAGAATCCCCCACACCAAGCCCCTGCACACTTGGCTCCTGCCTTGCTGAGCCTGCCTGCCCACACCTGGCATGGGGAGGCAGGGCCCTGGGGAATTTCTGGGGCAGGCCCTGTACTTGTGCTGTGCCAGGGTAGGGTGTCACCTTACAGCTGAGTCTATGTCCCAGAGGGGGGCTGCAAAGTGATCTCCACCTCTGTGCAGCCAGTGGCCTGTGAACCCCACTGCTATGCAGGAGCCCCCACATTTATTTGACAAATCAAATTTGCAGAATTTATAGGCCGTGAGGACAGGGGCACAGAATGCTCTCAGGAATAACAACTTACTCTGCTAGCACGCTGTGCTTCCTAGCTCCTAGCCTGCAAGCAGAACCAGCACATCCGTTTGCACAGAGTCCTCCCTACACCACAACAACCTACAGTAGCGCAGAGGTCTGAGATGGGGCTCTTAAAAGTTCCTGCCCAGGTGAGTGTCAATATACTGCCACATAATGGAACTCCAGCTGAAGGTTGGGAGATGGGTCACCCCTTCCCCAGGGCTGGAGCTGACAGGATGGAGGTGGGGCAGCTGGCTTGTTCTGAAGCTGTGCTGGGGCAGCCACCACCCGCTTTCCCAGGGCTGGAGCTGGCACCAGCTGAAAGGAGGGAGGAGAAAGCAGCCGGTGAATGTAGGGATGTGGGGTGGATCCTGCAGTGGCCTAATGGATATGAATTTCTGTTTTTCTTTTGCTTTTTTAAAAACTCCAGGAAAATACACACACACACTCACACACACACAGTTAAACTATAGGGAAAGAAAGCACATTGTTAAACTCTAGGGAAACACACACACACAGACTAGGCAGGAAACACACACACTGTTAAAACACAATTCATGTTGAAAGGGCCAACCCTACAAACTTAGGAGATACCAGTCTTTTGCGGCCTCACGCCTTTCCCATTGAAGACATCGAGGGTTTTGCCATTGACTTTTGCTATTCTACGTGTGTAGCATAATTTGGTAGCATTTTACACCGCTGTAAATGATTGGATCAGAGAGTATTCTGCTCCGGTCGAGTTACTCCAGCCCATGATTTCAACTAGGCGGTCGAGTTACTCCAGAGCTTAATTTGGCCCCGATTATTTTGTAAGGATTTGATGGGGCCGGTCTAGTCGCTTACTCCGCAAGATATGTGTATTATGTTGACCCATTTTAACTAAAGCGAACACGAGGAAAACGTCAAATCAAGATGTAAAGTTTTCAGAATTTGCCTAGGCCTCAATAAATCCCATGCAAGTGTTTCGCCGGAGGCAATGCAATCCTGTAAAAACATGTAGGATGATCTAGGAGTAGTAATGCAAGTACACACCTTGCTGATGTGCTAGCTACGAGTGGGACAGACACCGGCCTGTTTCCAGATTCGAACAAAATTCACACGCGCCTGGAATCAAAGACACTGCACGGGAGGAAACAGCTGGATCGGGATCTGCTAGGTAACTAGGGTCAGTCCCCTCCATGTTCAGGACTGTCGAGTGCTGCTGTTTAACCTTGCCCGAGAGTGTGTGTTGGCGGGAGGGGGGGGGGGGAGCAACGTTTAAAAGCGGACGGAGGAGTCAATGGGGAAAGCGAAAGGTTGACTAGAGAAAGGAGGGACAGGCGCAGTGGGACTGAATTGCCTTCAAAGCTTCCCAGGTGCGCTGCCCGATGGTGGCAGATCCCCGGGAAGGGGCGACTGTTGCTAATGAACATTGGCTCCCCCCTCTGCTGGCATCCCCGGGGCTCCGCTCCCCCGCGCTCCTCACCCACTCGTTCCGTTGTCAGAGCGAGAGCGCGCTGGGGGAAGGGAGTCCTGGACTTCGCCGCAGGAGCTGTTCGAGCCTCCCTGCGGGCTGTAAACTGAGGAGGAGCCGCGGCAGAAAAGCAACCGCAGAGCGATTCCTGCGAGAAGCCTTCCCCCGGGTCAGTGTCAGGGCTAATACTGCCATCTACTGGCTGCTTCCCGACAGTGCCGTTCTAACCGCGGGCAGGGCGACACTCCGAGTCGCTGTATTACAGGAGCAGCGGGTGCTTCCTGGGAACTGCGGGAAGAGTTTTCGCTTCATAGAAACGTGCCTGCGTGCTACCTTTGGAGGTAAGCTCCGAACCACGCGCCCTGAACTTGCAGGAGGAACCCTCCGGGAAAAGCTGAAAAGCATGAGGGGGAAATGTAAAGCTAAGCTGTAACAAACCATTCGGATTTGGTCCAAATCGAAATGTATTGTATGCACAGGCTTATTTGTTAGGAGACTGTATAGCAATGAAGGAAGAAAGACATAGGCTGGAAGGCTATCTCTATGAACTAACACATATATTGTTGGTTACAGTACCCGTAGCATGATGTGTTCCTGGCCCATAATTAGGTTCTAGGAGCTGAAGACTGTAATTTATTATTATTAATTATTATTATTAATTATTATCATCATCATCATATCTGTCATAAATAATAATAATAATAAGTTCAACTATAAACTACACTTTGATGTTTCGGTGTTTCCGATAAGCGAGACTAGAATTCAGAGAAAATGCAGAGGGAAAATGTCAGATCCCATCAGACCGAGAGAAAAAGCTCGTGATTCTGCTTGTTATATGTATTTTATTACTCTTAATTGTCCTCCTCGTATCCAAAGCATGTAACTAGTGTGTTGTTCTGTAATGAGAAGTCAGAATGAAGAGTTTACTTTTGGTCCATACAGGCGATCTCTATTGCCTGCGTGGGTCTTAAAACCAATAAGCCCAGTTCACCAAGGAGTTGTATGAAAGTGAGAAGATTTTCACCTCCAAGCCTAGAGTACTACAGGGCGTCTGCAAAAAGTTCATAATACATAGAAAAAGAAGCAATAACTGCGCTAAAGGTCCGGAGTAATAACACCGGGGCAGACAAGCTGACGGCGCAATCATTAAGACTGGCCACCTCACGACAGGGAGACAAGCCGGGTGCTATTCCAGAAGAAATTCGGATCCTTGTTCTCCTTGGATCAACCATTCCGGATTTACATTGGTGCACTGAAGGCTACCTTTTGACACCAGTTTTGAAGTAGAAGTTCCCATGGCATTGACTAGAATGGGGACTTCTGCTTGAAAATTCGTGGCGTACTATGGTCGTGGCACCAATATACAGAAAGTGAAGATTCGTGCGATCTTGACTGAAGGGGGAAAACCGGGAGAGCAGATGCGGGTAATAAGATTCAGACACTGGAATGTGATATTGCTGCGAGGCGGGACAGGCGTGGGAGTGCTTGGAGGCTGAGGTGTGTTGCACGTAGCAGACACGCGGGTAATCACCACGCGATGCTGGCGAGCCATGTCCACACGTAAGAAGGGCCGTAGACACAGAGCCAGGCTGGGACGGGTTTTGCTGGAGGAACGGCAGCTCCCTCCCCAACTGGGCGACTGTTTAATCCCCAGAAAGCAGAGCAGTGTAGATGCCAGGGGGAATGCCAGTCTTGTTCGTAGGTCCCGAGTTGAACCCTTTCACTAGCCCAGTCGGGTCTGGTTAATTCAACGCGCAGTCTGCTCTCTTCTCTGCAGATTGCTTTTCTTTACAACGCGTGAGAAAGTGAGGGACCCGGGTGGGATCAGATAGGATGGAGAACGCCTGGAAGTGGGAGGAGGGCATGAGATGCAGTGGACCTTATGAATAGTGAGGGGCGAGTACCGCGACTAGAAAGATGATCGCGTTTCCTGTCCGGAAACCCTCGGAAACAAATATCGAGCTGATAAAAGAAATCTGCTGTCGGTTCTGAATCCCTCTGACACCGACTAAGTCAGTGCGTATCTGTCCGCGTCAGCGCTCCCAACGCCGCGGGACTTCAGTAAGAATTGGCTGGCACCTGGAAACAATGTAAAATGTGTTCCTGGAAATTAGCCCGTATTATAATCATCTATTACATTTCCTATACTTAGTACTCGAAACAGTTCTTTGATTAGTGCAAGCCCAGAGACATAAGCAGTCGATGTACTTTTAAAGCAGAAACATTACTCCTTCCCTATAGCTACTTGGGACTGAGTTTTAAAATGACAGCAAGAACAGATGTAAATGCCCCATTTTACTCTTCAGTTTTGTAAACCAAAAAACTAGAGTGTAGGAGCTTTTAAGCTTATGAAGCAAAAATGCTTTGGCAGCTATCGATAAATCTATCTCCTGGGGCTGTTTTACTTGTTTTATGGCAGTGAAATGTGACTATATACATAATGAAAGACCTCAAGGCAACTTTTAGAGCCTGTAAACCAGCCGAGCAGCGGTAAGCAAATGCTTCACATTCAGGGGGAGGATGATTTGCTGTGTCATCAGACAGCCTCTCAGAACCGTTTTGAAACGAAATGGTCGGCAGATGTAGCTAAACATGACGACTGATATTTAGCTATTATACAGATGTTTTCCAGTAGCGTGCAAACTCCTAGTAACCCCGAGGGGAGGAATGTAAAATTGTCTGATTTTGAAAAGAGGGATTCTTTAGTGACTTGCCTGCTTGCAGAAAGCGTTAGTGATACAGGCAGGATTAGACCTTAAGAGATTTGGGTTTAGCTTCTAGCGCTGTGAGCTACTAACTAAATTAGCGAGGGCTCTAGGAAGAAGCACGTGTGAGCCAGAATAAGTGCTGTTGTAGTCCCATAACTAAGGGACGTTTCTATCCTTAACATAATTCGGAGTTCTCTCGCAAACATATTGAAATTCCATACTATGCAGAGGGAAAGCGGAGTCAATGGGACCAATACAAGGAACAGGATTTAGCCCAAAGGCAAAGCTTACAGCCGGGTTTACAGGGGGCTCTGGCATCCAAGAACACTTGGGTGACTAAGGGCGTTAGAGTGCTTACCGTGGAAAGGTCTCTGGGTTTGACAACTCTTCTGTCCCTGCAACGATATTTGCTGTTGCAATGTTGTCTCTGTTTTGTTTGTTCTTTCTTGCCCTGCAACAATGTAGGTTGTGTACCCTGCCTTTTGCAGTTTGGGAAAGGCACATGTTTTCCTCTGAATCTGACTCTGTCACTCCTTTTGATCATATCCGCATCTCCCCTATCTCTTGTACTTTGCATTTTCCGTCTGCCTCCAGTCCTTTCCTTATCGATGTATTCTGATTTTTCTCCTTCAGCATGTGCTGGCTAGATAGTGCCTGACCCCGGGTTCATTGTGTGCCTCGTTTCTTAGCTGTTCAGGCTTCAACTTCTGCTTTTGCCAGTACAAACCTCCAGCTGCGAACTGCTCTGGATCAATTCATGCGGCTCCCTTTAATATCTGTCACCATCACCTGACAAGGCAGGGAGATATGCTGTCCCTTGGCATGACGTTTGATCATAAAGCACTGGATAGAGGTGTCAATGCAGTAGGCCACAGAGCTCACTGGCGACTTCCTTTTTGATATCATTGATGAGTGTAGATGAAGATATGGCCAATTTCAGCTTTGATTTTTTGAACCCGGGACCTTGTCCTCCTCCAGTCTTAATCCGTAGTAAAACTCCCTTCGATTTCCACAGGGCAGGATCTGGCTTCTAATCTACTGCTGAGCTACTTCTGTCTAGTCATTCATTCTGCTAATCATCAGTGAGGGGCAACAAGGTCCCCAGAACAAGGCAATTGTGTGCTTATAAAGCAGAGAGGGGACCCGTTTGGCATTGTTTCCCTTGTTTGCTTTAGTTTTCCTGGAGTGGGATCTATCAACGACCATTTGTATAAAGCCTGTTACTTTCATGCTTTGGGTTTAAAGTGCTGAGATAACAGGCCAGCGACACAAAACATGTTGCTACAATGTACTCGCCATAGAGAAATGTGACGTGCCAATTTCAGCAGCCGCCTGGCGATGGTTTCTAGAACCTTTGGATTCCTGCCTGCTCGGGAAGTGATTGAGGGAATTCTCAGGCCAGCTGGCTAGGATCGCTCCCAGTTTCCTGGCTGGCAGTTCCTGCTAGGGAATAACAGTGTGGGGGCCTGGGTGTTGGGGCAGAGGGAAGTCTCTGGTTAAGACATATTACAGGGAGTGCAGCTCAGGGATTTATACCGTGCTCTGTTTCTTGAACAATTCATCTATTCTAAGCACATGTCTCTTTTTTCCCACCTGGACAAGGGAGGCAATTGTGCTTTCATACAGCACAGGGGTGCTGTGAGGATGCTTCCAACACACATGCTTTCAAAACTTATCTGGTAGGTGCCATAGTAGCACGTAAACTTATTTACGTCCTATCACCAGAATCCTAGAATTTTTCAGAATAAAAAATGGGGGGACGGTCTGGTAAAATCATATTCCAGCTTCCATGGACCAAGGGGGCGGGGAGGCTCACCCCACAGCGTATCTGCCAGGGCTTTGTCTTGACCACTTTCAAAAATCACCTGCAATGAACAAAAACCCAACAAAAAGCACGTGCCCTCTCGCACACTTTTATGATGCATAGGGAACAGGAAGATCTGGAACATTTTTCTATATAAATGTTTTAAATCGGGCGTGGAGAGGTTGGCATTTAGGGTTCTTTGGAGAAAATTGAGTCTTGTCTAATCTGGAAGATGCTGTAGTAACTAGAGAACTAGTAATTGCTGTCCCAAGGGTCAAGAAAGGAGTCCTGAGACACCAAGAAAGAAACAGGTATTTTGTCAGGCCGTTTATAGTCCAGCTTTATCTACACTTATTCGATCCTAACGATTCACATTGTGGAAAAAAATATTTTCTTTTTAAAGATTAAAGACTTCCACCTCTTCCATTCAGGGAAGGCCCAGAGGGGTAGCCGTGTTTGTCTGTAGTTTAAAAAAAAATCCAGTATCACCTCAGAGGCTAATAAAAATATAGAAATAGAGACGTTCCAGTAACCAATTTCCGATTTCTCCCAGTCCTCTGGGAAACACGGGTAGGGCCTTATATTCCCGATATTTGTAAGGAAAAAATAAAACCACTTCAAAAAGGACACGTTTAAAACATCGGTTGCAAAAACTACAGTTAAACGTGGCAAAAGGTGAGTCACCAGCGTTTTTTCTTTGGAGACTGTTCTACACATTCCACTGGAGGGGAAGATTTCCCAGTGGCCACCCTCTTTATTCTTTTATTTCCTCCCCTGGCCTCTAGCAATGGGAAACCCACGGCTTTGTCAGCCCTGCAAGCGGAGACTCCCCCAGCTTAGCACCAGCAGAATGGGAAAATACCAGCAAAACCCCGGTAAAGGGCGCTGTATTACAGCCATATATCAGTTGTGTTTAGTTTCCTTGCTGATGGCCTTTCATAACTCAGTGGTCATCTTTCTTGCTCTGCCATTAATTATTCCGGGAAGCAAATAAATGGGCCCAGAATCAAGTCACGGACATCCCCGCCCCCCCGGCAGTTTTCCTGCGGGAGAGCGAGCTTGGGATCGTTCGCAGTAGGACAATGCCGACTTTTGAACCTCTAACCACTAAGCAAACAAACCTTGCGCTCTGCTCCACAATCCAAACACGGTTTATTGACAGGCGTTTCACAGCAACGCATAGCAACTGAGGCAGCCGCCGCCGCCAGCCGCAGCCCGGCGGAGCAGGAAGATCACTGGCCTGCGGGCGCGGCCCCCGGAGCACCAGAGGGCAACCTCGCAAAGGCTGCGCCCCGGAGTCAGGGCTGGCAGAGTCTTTTCCCAGCGCGCCCCGGGCACAGGCCTTCCATGCCAGCCCGCACCGCCGGCTCTGGTTTGAACTGAGGCCGGATCCTGCAGTCCTGCCTCGCAGGGGGTTCCGGGAGGAGGGGGAGAGGCGCCGCAGGAGTGATCCTCTTTAGCTTGGGAGGCAGGGGGCCCTGACTGCTCGGGCTCCAATGAAACGGGGCTGACGAGAGAGAACCTGAAAATGTGAAAACTTAGCAAGCACGTCCCTCCACTCCCTCTTCCCCTAGCTTCAGGGGCCAGTCCCCGGGCAGCGCCCGTGACACGCTGCTAAGCTGCGCTTTGAGGGGGTTAAAATGACATTTTCAATGGCAAGGGCCTTTCCACCCCTTCCCTGTTGCAACCCACCGGCCAGGTCGTCACATATCAGGGATGCTGCACACAGCTTTATAAACACCTCATCCTACCTCCTGAACACACGCACGCACACACACCCCTCGCTGCCTCCTCCAAAGACACCAGGACACACACTCTGCAACAGAGACAAAACCTCGCTTACGTCCAAAAACAAAAGGAAAACAACCCCAAAACACCAGCAAAACCTCTGCTCCACGAATTATACTAGAACCCACTCAGAGAAGAGAATAGGGCTAAAAGCCACCGTAGAGTCCAGGCGGAGTTTCTTTCACATGCTTGGCATATGAAGTCAGCTTCTCAGCCTTTGTCAGGAGCCTGCATGCAGCACTAGACTCTTTTCAGAAGACCCTAATTTCTGACACATCCTTAACCCCCTGCCGCGTGGGATCACAGCGCAAACACTACACTACACAAACACAACCTCTCAGCTCTGGCAGACGTATGCCCCTGACCTAGCACATGGTTAAAAACACGGTGGGTTGTAAAAGAGCCCCCCTCCCAAAACCACTCCTTGCATTAATAGCCTTTCTAAAATTACACCTGGCAATCTGCGAATTTAAAACTGCTCCTGCCTGGAAAGGTTATAAATAAAAACAGCAGGGAGCATTTCATAGGCTCTTCCCCCACTTCTATTAATGGTACTGACAAGGTTCCTAGCAGGTATGGTGGAATAGAAATGGCACCATGAGCAAATCCTCCTTACCAATGTGTTCTTTGGCCAAAGTTTATTGGTCAAATGGGGGGGGGGGAGGAAATCACGTGTTACCATGAGCAATTACATGTCTGACATCTCAAATAGCCACGTTGCTAACAGCAAATCTCGGGTAAAGTATATTGCAAATGGCCTGCTGTCCCCCTATCCCAGGTACAACCAGAACATGCAGTTTCTGCCCTGGGTGGAAAGCTTTGGACTGTGTGTGTTTCAAAGACTAATTTTCCAGATTTTTGGCTCATTAGTTGAGTAAATCCTACAATAAAACGGTGGAAACCAACCTTTCCCAGGGACAGCAGAGATTGTCATCTGTGTCCAGGACTGGCAGAAGAATCCGTATTTTGGTCTTTCTCCCCCATTTAATAAAAAAGAGGGACAGGGGCCAACCCCAAAGGTGTGTGTTCCTGCAGGCTTTGTTGAAGAAGGCATCTTACAACTCAGAGCTTGTCCTCGGGGCTTTCTCTTTTTCTTTTTGGACCCATAATAAAGCCTTCAAACCAGGAAGGCGCTTGTATTTATGGAGCTGCTCAAGGGAGAAGAAAAACCGGGCATAATCTGAAATCTCTCTCGTTGTCCCCAAACCTCCTTGGTAATAATATTACACTCGGGGGATCCTCCCTCTTGCAAGTGTAACTAAATTGCTGTTTCCACAGGAGAGGTCCCCTCTTTAATTTCTCCACGGTGTAGAAGGGCTGGGTGACACTCAGCACCAGATTTACCAGCATTTTTACAAGCGGCCAGCATTAAGCAATTCACTTCTGAACATTTGAGCCGTGTCTTATCTTACCTTCCGCGCAATAAGGCAAGATGGTCATTCTGAAGGTTTATGGGCGCCAAAGACAAACGCGCTTTACACTTTGCTATGAAAATTCATCCTTGGCCCAACCTGCGTGATAAAACCATCCACCCCAGATCCCCGAGAAGCAGAGTTTGAGAATTGCTGGGCGCTGTGGGCTCAGCGCTGGACTGTTGGTATTTACTGTATTGCAAACGCCGAGTGTGAAAAACAAACGCGTGTGTCCCCGAACAAGGCAACGGAGGCGCTGTACACTTTGTACAAAGGGCTGGAGTGTGGCTGCCGGAGGTCAGCCCGGCCACTGTCGTGCGCAGCCCCGGCTCTGTCAGTTTCAGTGGCTGACCAGCGACGTTTCCCCGCTGGGGGCTGGCGATGGCGCGCTGCTGTTCGCCAAGGAGAGCACAAGCCCCCCTCCCCCCTCCTCCTCAGTCTCTGGCTGCTGTCACTGGGTCACCGATGGCGCTAAGACCCCAGCGGCTCCCAGCACGCCCCCCGCTGGGCCAGGGCCGGTGGATCCCTGGAGGGAGGAGACCGGGCTCAGCGGTTGGGAGCCGCTGTGCACCGCGCCGGGCTGGGACTGCTGCAATTTCTTCTTGTTGATCTTTCGCTCTTTCGCTCGCCTGTTCTGAAACCAGATTTTTACCTGGCGGAGACAAGAAAGGAGAGAGAGAGAGAGAGAGAGAGAGAGAGAGAGAGGGATGGTCAAATCAGAGAGCGCAGCGGCTCCAGACTGGCCAGGCTGCGTGCACCTTGGGGGCTTGCTCAGCAATCGGCCCAGCCATCTGAGCCCGGCTCTGCTGCAACACGCAGGGAACGGCCCGGTGTCCTGCAAACCAGAGCGCCAGACTTAGGCGCGGGGCCCGATCCCCAGCTCTCCACGCAGGCCAATTCCCGAGAAAGACCCTCTGCAGAAAATACTACCGTGGCCATCTCCGCTGTCGGCTCAGAGCGCTGTGAGCGCCAACAGGCGCAAGCGTGGGTGGAAACCCCCACCCCACGCACAGTAGGAAGTGCAACCGGGTGGGTTTGGAGGGTTGCAAAGCTCCCTGCCTGTCGCCCTGCGTTTCTTTCGCACTCAGCAGTAGTTAAAACACCAGGTCAGTTCCTTGCACGCTCACCTCCCCCACTGCCAGGAAAATCCCCACTCTCCTGGCAAGGGCAGACCGCGGGCGGAATTGGGAGTTGTCCCCCGGGATTGATCCGCACAGTCCCGCGGAGTTTTAAGCAGAATCCCCCACCGATCGCTGGCGACGTGTGCATTACCTCGTGGGCAAGTGGGCAACGCGCCGGTGGGGAGGGGGAAGGACTACCGCGCTGCTGGGTGTTTCCGAAATAAAGAGAAAGGGACGCCCAAGGACAGACCTGCCTCTCTGACAATCCCAACGTAGCGGCCAGTTCTGCTTTCCTCCGGATTGTTATATACCGGCTGTAATGAAACTCCTTCTCCAGCTCCAGCCGCTGGTGGTCCGTGTACACCACGCGGTACTTATCTTTTGTCCTGGTTTTAACTAGAGAGGAGAAATCCGGGACAAAAAGAAAGCAACTCGTCAGGTACATTAAATGACAAACCTTCACCCCCACCACCCCCGGACTTTCTTTTCCTCTCCTGGAGCGCTGCTTCTCCTCACCCAGCCATACCCCTCAGTGGATCAGGAGTACAGAGTCGGGACCTTTCAATTTCCCAAACCGTGGCCTTGAATAAAAAGCTTAACCGGGCTGGGGGAAGATCTCCAGGTAATCAACGCTGTCTGGCAGTGGGACAATGCTACAAAGCCTGCGCGAATGTCACTGGGAACCAAACGCAGGCACTAGAGCCCTAGGCCAGAATTGCAGGATTTTGAAACGTGCCTTTATTTTGACCCTTTCCCCCGGAGCATTGCTCTGAAATGCCGCTTACAATGGGAAACCCCCTGATTAAAGGAGACACGTGTTGACGGGCCTTATGCGCTAGAGCAGAATTCGAGCGTCTCACGTGTAAACTTCTCGGGCGTTGCTTTGATCCCCCACTCCCCGCCCCGATTTTTGTAATGTCCCTCAGCAAACCTAGGCCAATGCACACGATCTGCGATTGCTCTACCGAATCCCTCTATTGACCCTGATTCATTTACTTTTGCAGGCGAGAACGGACAAGTCGGACACTGAAAATATTAGGGCTCAAAAATGCTGTTTGACGTGCGTGGGTTTTTCCCCCTATGCGGAGCGTGTATCGTTTGTACATTGCTAAGCCATTGATCTCCCTGCTGCTGATTGTTTCTTGTTTAACTGGTTGTATCCCCAGATTTCTCGTTCATCAGAAAGATCAGAAGAGTCGGGAGGCTCTGCCCTTAGGTATGTAATGCCCGGCAGGCTGACTTTGTTCAGGTAAACTCTCTGCAAACCACAACAAAAGCGCCCTGCAAAGATACAAGTCTGATCAGAGAAAACTCCCCAGAGCCGCTGAATGGGGAACACAATCGCAAACAATGCAGGACAAGGAGATCTTATCAAAGAAAAACCTTCTCAATGCCTTAATAACAGCCCCATTCTGTTTGAATTACCACTACTGAGCAAATGGCGGCAGGCGCTTTCATCCCCCGGCCGGGCAGATTAACATAAACACTGGCTCCAAAGGCAGCATTTGAATGGAGCCATCCCCCTCAAGTGACCGGCCACCCTTCCCGAAAGGGAAACTGTGGGAACAGGAGGGGATTGTGGGAAAATCCCACAATGGCTGAATTGTTGGCCTCGCTGCTCAGATGCCAGCACATTCCCTCACATTAAAGTTGGTCCTTGCTCTTCCAGGGAGTCCGCTAACTCCAGGCCCCTTTGGTACCTGTGTGTGCGCGCGGGTGTGTGTGTGTCTGTGTGTGTGTGTGTGTGTGGGGGGGGTTATCAGCCCGGCTCGGTCGCCCCCCACGTGCGTTCTCTGGGGAAGCCGGGGGATGAGAGAGGAATGCCAGAATTCATTATTTACTGCGAAAGTTGCCACCCTCTTTCCGGCCAGTAAAAGGGACAATGGCGGGGAAGGTGTATATCAAAGCAAGACGTGTTTAAAGGCCCATGACAGATGAGGGTCTGCAGAGAACAGGAGCTCCTGGCCCGTCTGCAGGCACCGGGGAGACATTAACATCACAACTGAGAGCGGCGCCTGGCCACCTCCTTGGCACCTTAGCGCAGGACATCACAGGCCTCTCCTAGCTGACCTCCAGCCCCAGGGACAACAGCTCCCCTCGAAGCTCCTTCTCCCACAAGAGGGAGGGAGGGGGCCACTTTTAAACTCCCAGCCCTCCTTTAGCACGTCCTGATCCCAGCACCTCTGCCCAAGAAGGGGGGGGGGGGAAGTAGCACACAGCGGTTTTGCCGTCCTGAAGGAAACCTGCCCCCGGATAAATTGCTGACCCAGCTCGATGGGGTGGCGAGTAAAGAGCCAGCCCCAGCCCCGAGAATCCCAGGGCTCAGAACCGCCTTCGTCCCTTTCCCAGCGAAGGAACAGCAGGTCGGGGCCAGGAATAAGCGCTCAAGACCTTAATCAAGGTATGCGCCCAATGACTCAGAAACCAATGCGAAGCGACACCGGCCGATGATTTATATGGCTGTAATTGGTTATAAAAATATTTTAAACGCCTATAACCAGGAGTCGTAGGTCTGAAGCCCAGGGAGGACCAGCCAGCGCTCCACTGGGACGAAATTAAACTAACTTCCTCAGGAAATCGGCCAACACCATACACGGAAACAGACTCCCGGCCTCTGCAAAGCTTGGATCGACGAGGAGAAAGTCCCCCACAAGGCTGCCCCACGGCTCGTCGTTTCAAAAGCCCCCTTGAAACAAGAGCTGGGGTTTAAAGGACAGGCTGCTAACTCGCAGTGCGTTAACATCTCACACCCACACCGCACTCCCGCAGCAGGGCGCTGGCTTTGTGGCCTACGTTTTCCTGCTAAGCTACTTTCTCACAAAGGGAAAACAAAACCGCGTTTTTCCCTCTGTACCTGCAGGTCAGTAACACGATTCCAAAACGGCAAAGCGATTCCGCTTCCTATCAACTCTCCCTCTTCCCCTAGGATCCGTAATTCAAGTGTTGCCGATGGGTCCAGTAACTTTAAGGCGGCTACAAACAGTGAGGTGAAGTCTTCTCCTACCCACTCCAGTCTTTGCGTTCGACACTAAAATGCGAAACAACCGAAGGCGCAAACAGCATTTTGCCTCTTGGGAAGAGCCTCGGTCTTAGCTGCGGCTCCCTTATTTTCTTTACAAACAAAATGCAAAGTGAGGCTGTCGCAGTGAAATGACTGGGCCCGCAGCGCGAGGCGGGCTCCAAACCGGGTGCGATTCTTGGCACTAGGGAATGTCCCTGCAAATCGCCCCCACGCGTACGGGACAGACGTCTCTCGAGGAGCGCGCAGGCTGCTCTCGTCCTGACAGAGCCGGTGGCTGCCAAGGAGAGACCTCGGTTCCCCGGGGGCCCTTTCCCGCCTGCTCCTGGCCAGCTGGGGCTTCCCTCCACTCCCCGCCCCGCAGAGCAGCCGGGTCGCGCAGTCACTAGCCAAACCACGGACCCACCGTGCAAGCCGAGCTGTGCGCAGCGCGGCTCAGGCCCCGGCCGTTCCCCAGTCCTGGGCGGCCCTGGGTCGCAGCAGGGCCCAGGCTGCTTTCGAGGGTCCTGCTGCTTCCCAGAGGGCCCTGAACCAGGCTCTCCCGCAGAGCCCCGCTGCCCAGGGGGTAGTTTGCCCTGCGTCCCAGCGCTCTGCGGGGCTCTCCCGGGCCTGGGCTCACCCGGCCCCCGGCGCTTACCCTGGCCGCCCAGGGAGGGCTGTGTCGGCTTCCTCATCCACTCGCACAGATTCCGCCGCTGGCCGCCAGGGGAGAGCTGTTCCGCGGCCGGGGCGCCCGGGTTGAGCTGCTGCATGACGGCGGGGGCGGCGTGGGGCGCCGGGCCCGGGGGGTGGTGGTGGTGGTGGTGGTGATAGTCAGCCGGGCTGTAAGCCAGGGCCGCGGCAGGGGAGCCGCCGTTCAGCCCGTGCACCCCGCTGGCCGCCGCAGCGGCGGGGCCCCCCTGCCCGTAGCCGTTCCAGTCATCCCGCAGCGGAGCGCCGTAGGGAGAGGGCCACGAGGGGCCCGGGGACTGGGCGCTGTCCAGGTTCACCCCGGCCGCGGCCACATGGTACCCTCCGTAGTCCGGGTACTGCGGGGCGCTGACAAAGTTCTGCGCCGCCAGGTTGAGCCCCCCCGGGTGGCGCACGGAGCTGGAGTACATGGGCACCTCCTTGTCCAATAGGTAGCTCACGTACATGATGGCGAGAGCCGGGCAGCAGCTCTCCACATGCTGCTCCGGGCTCTGGAGCGGCTCTTCTCCTCCTTGGGGATGGGCTCCCCTTCGGGTGGGGGGGCCGGCGGGGGGCCTGTCCCCCTGGTTGCCTCTGCGGAGCCGTCTCTCTGCCACTAGCGATCCGAACCCATTGGCCGGCAGCCCTTACATGATTAACGATTGTTTACAAGGCTCTATTAGTAATGGCACAGACACACCAAAGGCAGGTGACGTGGAGACGCGCAGGGTATATAGCTACTACCCCTAAAAGAAGATTTGCATTTAAAAAGATAAGGAGAGGGCAGCGACCTGATCACAGCTAAATATTCAAGCCTTTATTGTTTAAGAGCTTCCTCCTTCCATTGCAACCTGGTGCACTTTAACCTCCAATCACAGGTTCAAAGAGCTAAATGAAGAGACTTGCAAAAGAGAGAGAGAGTTCTCAGAGCCAGGGTGGGAATATGGGAACCGTGTATCATGGACTACCTGTAGGCAGCACGTTTTAAAGAACATGCCTTGTTTAAGTTATGGGGTTTTTTTTGTTTTGTTTTATAAGTTATAAAAGCCAGGCGTATACGGAGATACACAGATATCTAGGAATCGCTATTTCGTTTTTTAGAGGTGTTCAGAATATATTTTCAGTAGAATGCTGGATGGGCGAACAGAGGAAAAGTGAAATCGACAAGACAATGGTTATTTTAATGTGTGGGGGGGGGTACAGAATTTTCATTCCAAAGGGAATGCACTTGGATCTCAATTATTTCATTTATTTCTTGGCAACCAAGTAAAGTTTTGTTTCCCCTAAATGTTGCTAAGTGGCGTCTTTTTCGTTTTGCTATATTGTATTTTTAATTCTGGTTCATACACGACTGGGTTATTTATACTTACTTGGCTGAAAGTGTTTTCAGAATCAGAGAAACGGTGAGTTTTCGAATACGCGTGCCGAATATCCTCAAGAAAGAGATGCCGCACAGAAGGAAGAGAATTTTCTTAGCATATATTAATCTAATTGCTAGATATTATTGTTAAGCAATTAATCAATGCCGAATAGCAAAGGGGAAAAACCCTCTTCTGGTCTAACATTTTATCTCTTTGCCCCTATGTGATCGTTTCGATTGCACAGAGGGAATTATTGTAATCCCGGGAAAGTTTGAGATGAAATACACTTGAAACGCAACTGTAAAGCTAAATCTTTGCTAGTCGTATTTCAGGTATGATTCCAGAAAACCGGTGGGTGAATTTAATTTATTTCATTCGTTTTGATTAGTTCCTTTTGATCCATTGAAACTAAATTCGAGCAAAACACAAAACAGTGCCTCGCAGTGACACTTATCGATGTCAGGCTAAACATGGGAATGGCTTTGGTGCTTTCCAGCAAATTACTTTTTCACCCAGTGAAATGACATTTTAAAGCGCCTTGCAAACATGATTAAACTCCTAGCGCCTCCTAAGCAACTATGAAAATGTTACTTTGCTATGAGAATTCTTTATTCTCCTCACAACACATCTCATATACAATTCGTTCTTTGAAGAGGCGCCATCCATTCATTGCTTTTATGCTTTAACTTGTCACCTTGAGCAGGAACAATGCAGAAAATGCTGAATATTTGCATCTCTTTATATACACAGCAACGAAGTCTTTTGCTCACACAGATAACTGCATACGATGGAAACTTTTCCCTTTCCACCCTGTTTCACAGAAGTTTGACAACTCAGCACTGAGCCCTCTCCAAATCCACTTCACAGGCCACCTTCAGTCATTCTGGGCGGCCCCAGGGGAGAATCCAGCGACCGCAGTAGAAACCCCTTGTGAGCAGAACTCGGTATCACAATGCTGAGAATTATGCGAACCATCGCTTGAAAAGTCACGTCAGGCAAACTGCGTAGGGAGTTACATTCCCATTTAATATCGCTAGTTATTGCGGGCCGGATCCTGCGGCCTTCAATAAGGCAAAAATTCAGCTGTGAAAACAGAAGCGTGGTAGTCATTATTAGCTGTAGGGATGATTTTTTCTACGGGTAACTCTTCAGGACTAGCAAGATCACAAAGGCTTATCACTAAAGTCCTGCCTGTGCGTGGTGAAGTGTAACTACCCTGAGGAAGAGATATGGATCATTTTAGCTCCCAAATATTCCCCATGGAACTTCCTCCAGTACTAACACGGCTGCTCCTCTCAGACTTTTCAGGCAAGAGAGTTGTTCACCAACTGGATTCGTTTTGAATCATTTTCCTAACGGAGGGACTATCAACAGCATAGTTCAGATATGGTGCACCTCTGGTTCGAGCTCTTTCTATGGGCTGGGACAAATCCCCTGCTTTAGCAAACTTCGTTGGTGGACATATTTGCACTCTGTGCACACTCAGTGCCAATGGGCACTTTCCGCAGCCAGCACGTGAAAACCGTCCATAGCTAGAACACACACGGTTGAAATACGGGTGGTATTTTATCTGCTGCATTATAACCAGGGCTAGTAGGTCTGAAACCCGGGGAGGAACAGCAAGCGCTCCACTGGGACCAAATTAAAATAACTTCCTCGGGGAATCGGCCAACACCCTGAACAGAAAAAGTTTCTCCCAGCTTCGGGAAAATTTGGCTCGATCAGGAGAAAGTTCCTCAAGACTGTTCCATGGCCCGTCGTTTCAAAAGACACCTCGAAATAGGGGTTCCAACAAGGGTCGGCTGGATCCTAAGGCAGCTAACTCGCAGCTAAATCTTTCAGCCCCCCCCCCCCTCTTTGTTGCCTACGTTTTTCGTGTTAAGCTAATTTCTCACAAAGGGGAAACCGTCTCGCACCGTTGTAATACGAACGTGCTGAGCACAAGAAACCCACTGGCTCGGGGGCTGATTTATTTCCCGGGTGTCAGTTTGATGACCCGGTGCCCACATGAAAGCGAGCCAAGGGGGCTCGGGGCTTCTTTCAAAGCGTAGCGCTCCTCATGCCAAGGGCTGGAACACACCTCTGAACGAGGCTGCCTCCTTCGGCCGAATCTCCTCTCCCGATAAGCACGCACAAAGCCCAGCTCGGAATATGCGAATTTGATGAAGCCATAAAGCGAAAACAGGGCCATTAAACTGACAAAGCTCTGAACTTATGAGATCCGAAACGCACCCCCCTCCCCCGGCCCTCGGAACGCACACGGGCTACACGGGAAGCGGCTTTTATCCCCCGAAGTCCGACAACACGCGCTGCCCTGCAGCGCAGAGACTTGCGATCCAGTTTGTGCCCTGCCTGTGGGGTTTGGGGGGGCGATCTGTCTTAGCCCGTGGAGGGGAATGCAGAGAGGCGGCTTGGATGGGAACTAGCTCCTGCTTTGCTATAAAGAGGGACAGGTAACACAAAGCCACCGAAGGGAGGCGGATAAATGTCTAAGGGGAAACATATACACCATGACGCGCAAAAAGGGAGCCCGGGGTCTGACTTTAATGAGCACAATTCAAGATTTGGTCTAGCTATGAGGGATCAGTGTAGTGGATCTAGCCAGCACCTGGTTTTAGGGAGCGAACAGCTGCTAGCCAGTCAGGGGCAAATGGAAACCTTTCCAATTTCTTGTTCTTGTGGGGAAATTCAGAGCCCCAAGGTTCTTCAAAGGCCTTTTTGTGTGGTTTGATTTTATCTCCTGTTTGGAGCTCAGGAGAAAATCCAGGGCGTGGCCTCTGAGCGATTCCTTTAATCCCCACATCACCGGCGACACTAGCATGCAACAGCTCCAGAGGGCTAGCTAGCCCGGCCCTCGCAGCAGTTAGAGACGCAGCTAGAGGCGTCTCTTGTGGGAACGGGTCCAAAATGCGGCGTTGCGCAACGTAGTGGGCGGAGGAACAGGGAGCGGAGGTACCAGGACTCGGAGGAGCCATCAGTGCAGCCCCGAGTCACACTGTCTCTCTGGGGCGGTGGGGTGGGGGGTTATTAATGGTCGCCTTGCATCTGCATGGCTGCAAACGTGGCATTCAACCCGCGCCAACGCCTGCACCAGGGCTGACCAAGGTAGGAAGGAGTCAGGTTAGCTCCTCAAAGGGGAGGGAGTCAGTGTCCCATCTTGTACCAGCGCATGAGGCCTTCTGGGCTCAGGGAGTAGGTGGCCTCAGTCAGGCGCACACGTGTTACTGATCCTTAAAATGGACGCGCCCCTAGCCCCCAAACCGGGGCGCCTAATGGAGAGGCGCCAGAGAACCGGGCCATACTAACTCCAGGCCAACACTGAAGCCTGAGCTACAGCGAGCGAAAAGGCGTCTGTAGGGACTTGCGGGCGCACGGCCTGGGCCAAACGGAGCCCGGTGTAACGCGGTGCAGGCAGAACGCAGCCCTACGCGGTGGCCTCCTTCGCCGCCCAGGACTCTGCAACATTGCGGGATCGGGCCCTCACCTGCTCCTCCCCCCCCCCCCCCAACTTCTGCTTTCGCCCGGGTCTCCTCCCTCACCCCGACCCGGGCACTTTTCCCGGGGAGACGCTTTAACCAACCACTCCCGCGTCTCCCAGCCTAGCGAGCGAGTTCGCCGCTCCTCTCAGCTAGGCACACTGCGGCGATGGCTGCCTGTCTGGTCCCGGCTACCGTTCTTTGACAGCCTTCTGAAATACCGAGGGGCGAAATAGAGGGTCCCTGGCTGCCAGAGGCCGCTCGGACCTGGCCTTTCCTATTAGCTTGCGCCGAGCAATCTCAGGGCAGAAAGGAAGCCCAATCAGCAGCGGGATCTTCCTTGAGTTACGTGGCCACCCCAGGCGCCCTAGCCTGGAATGAGAGCGCTTCGCTTGGCGCTGAAACCAAACTCCAGGCGTGACTCCGCTATTGCTACTGAGGGGCCATTCCCACGGGCGTGGTGCTGTGACATGGTTACACAAGCCGAGGGGGGCGCTGGCCGTGTTACAGCTCTTCTTGCTAGCTAGCTTTGCGGGGAGGGTGGCTTTTCGTATTATCTTGCGCCAAGCAATCTCAGGGCAGAAAGGAAGCCCAATCAGCAGCGGGATCTTCCTTGAGTTACGTGGCCACCCCAGGCGCCCTAGCCCGGAATGAGAGCGCTTCGCTTCGCGCTGAAACCAAACTCCACGCGCTTGTGTCAAAAAGCGTGTAACACGCTTGCAGCTGGTGCAGTGGTGTGTGTGCCTTCCGCTGGGAAGAAATAAAGTCGAGAAGGGCTCCCTAGCCCTTTCCCTGGGCTTCCCAAAGCAACAACAAGCAGACACTTTGGATGGGTCTAACACAGGGGTTCCCAACCTTTTTCAGTCCCCTTCTCCCTTGGCTTTTAGTAAGCCTTCCCGTACCCCCTATTCAATACAAAAGGAAATAAATTCTAGACTCTAGAATCTACAACT
Organism: Pelodiscus sinensis; assembly: GCF_049634645.1. Lineage (NCBI taxonomy): Eukaryota > Metazoa > Chordata > Testudines > Trionychidae > Pelodiscus > Pelodiscus sinensis. The sequence goes on along the minus strand of NC_134711.1, from coordinate 300,102,580 downwards.
TATTTCACTAACACCTCTACTTTTGGAATATTTCAATTAGGATAATTAGTCATTTACTAAATATTCCTGGTACCCCCTTGACAAGCTTCTAGTGCCCCTCTGGGGGTACCTGTACCCCAGGTTGGGAATCCCTGGTCTAATACAAAGTGTCCCCTGTGAAATCCTGGCCTTGTTCATTGTACACCTAAGTCTCAGCAGGGCAGGCGAGTATCTGTAAAGACAACCAGAAGTAGATAAAGTTAGTTGTTCCGGGCCGCCCGGGTTTGCCAGGCGATGCTAGATGCTGTCGCAGGAGAAAATCGGGGTTTGCCTTGCAAGTTGCACAGCGCTGACTGCGGGTGGAACGAGCCCTCCTTTGCTTCTCTTGGCTGGCTCCGCGGTCAGACGTCTTGCTGGCTCTCGCCCTCAAAGCGGCTGCGGCTGGAGGTCCACTGGGATGCCACCCGAAATGTCTGGGGCTGGGAGATGGGCCGGCTCAGCCGCGGGGCTCCAGCTGCAGGGCGTGGTGAGGGCCAAGTGGCATCAGGTGCCCGCCTTTGCTCGTTGTGTTTGTGGGTTGATGCTGCGGCCTAACGCCCCCTTGAACTGGCCGGACCGACAGGCCACTGGCTCGCCCCGGGGGGGAGGGGGGAGAAGCCTAACGGGACGCGGGCAGCAAACCCCGCGGTGCCTGCGGCTGCTGAGCAGAGCGCGAAGGCTGCTTGGGCGCAGGGCTGCGTGCAGCCCCTCTGTTCCCAGCGGAGAGCCAGGGCAGCGGAGCCAGCGATACCGAGCCGGGCTGTGGCCGGACGCGGCTGCGGGAGCCAGCGGGCGGAATGCAGCCGGCGGGGCGGGAGGGCAGCGCTGTGCGCCGGGCCGGGCCCTTTGCACCGACGAGCGGGGGCTGATCTCGGGCGAGGGGAGGCCGGGGTATAGGCAAAAAGTGAAACCTCTCAGGTTTTGTGACGTCACAAAGTAGCAAATCTGGAGAAGTTGCCGTTTTGCTCGCTACACCGGCTTGCCCGCTGGCCGATCCCCGCCTGGCCCCACGTCCAGTCCTTGGCTTGCGGGCGGCGGGGCCAGTCAGCCTTGGCCGCGAGTGGGGGCGGCGGGGGCAGGGGCCCGGCTCTCGGAGATGCTCCGCTCGGCTCCCCGCCTTTGTTTGCCAGGCACAAATAACCGCTGGGAAGCCCGGGGTGAGCCAGGCCGGGAGGAAAAGGAGGGACCGGGGGGTTTGTCCGGCCTGTGGAATTTATGGCTCCCCCTCAGCACAGGCGCGATAAGGAGTCAGAACAACAGCTCGGAGCTTTTCAAGCCGGTGCCCCCCGGGCCTTTGATGTAGCCGAAGCTGCCGAAGAAGGCCCCGCGTTCCGTCGGGGTGGCCAGTAGAGCTGCTGAAACGCCGCTAGGAGCCGCGCGGAAGCCAAGCGGTGGATTCGGTTCCAAAGGGGGCAAGCGAAACCCTGAATGAGAAAGGGGCTGGGTTTCACTTCGCTAAAGCCACTCCCGTGTGGCAGCATGATGGGGGGGGAGGGGGGTTTCTTCCTTCTCTGCCGTCAGCTTTTCCTTACCCTCGCTGAGAAGCGGCCCCTTTTCTGCCTTCAGCCCGAAGGCCAAGGTTTTGGTCAGTAAAACGTGGGGCCACTCGAGGTGCCAGGCTCTGAAGGAAAGTTGCCGGGCTCTTGATGAAATAACTCCTCTTTAGACAGGTGTGGCCAAGTGGGCTGCCTGTTTGGTTGAGATGAAACGTATTTTCTCCGAGACTCGCTGGGAGTGAATGGGAACCTGAAGGAAGTAAAGCCATTAAAATGCAGGGGTTGCTCCCCAACTGGGAAATTTAGTCCTCAAGCCAGACTGTCATTTCTGTTAACCAGACAGCTCTCGCCACTCCTCTACGTTTGGCTTATTTCGGAGTCAGGCCTGAGAAAGTTTGCACCAGAATTTGATCGGCTTCGGATTTACACCAGGATTCGAAAACATTGAAATCACTGGCATGTATTCGGGAGGGGTGAGGAAGGCAGTAGTGCAGAGCCCAGCTCCAGAGGTGGGAAGGGCACTTACTTTTTGGGAGAGGACCCCCACGCTCCGGGGAAACCACAGGGAAAGGAGAGACTCGAACAAGGGGAGCCACCTGCGCTTCCCTGGGCAGTTTTTAAGCAAAGGCTTGGAGGGAAAGTCCGCCAGATTTTTTTTCCCATCCCAAAGGAGGGGCTCGTGAAATGCAGGCCAAGCTGGACGCACGAGCCCTCTGCAGCAGCCTGCTCGCTAGCGATCGCTAGCGCAATTCACACCAGCAGTGACTAGCCCTCAGGACTGGCCACCTGCCTTTCATCTACACACCTGGGCCTCAGCCCAAGGCCCCGCTGCCCACATCCTCCTTCCCCGCCCACCCACTCTGCCCGGGGCCAGTTCCAGGCTGGCCTCCGCTGCAGGGCTTACAAAGAGCCGGCCCTGTCTGCAGAACAGCAACCCGTCTGGATCACTCCCACTGGGGAGTCTGAGTTCGAATCCCGCCGGTGCACGTGTAGATAGTCTCAGCTCTTTCCCAGCTCCCGTGGTCAGCAATGTAACATGGATCCCCCACGCTCTGAGCCCGTGGGACCCCGACTGGGCTTTAGGGAAAGCCAGTGTGTCTGGAGGGCCTATACCTGATGTCAATGGGCTTCTGTGTTGTCCTTTGTGCTAGCCCCGCTCCCAAGGTGAGAGGACTCAAACCCCAGACTCTGGGAACCACTGGCTATTCCATGTGGACAGGGTGCTTTTCGTCCCTAGTACGCTGCTTTACAAAGGCCTGAGAACCTTTGCCTCCCTATTTTTAAACAGTGGAGAAAGTGAGGCATGGAGAGGCTCTTCAACTGGCAGGCGGTCACTAGTAGAAGAGCTGATAATATGGTTCCTACTGCAGCTCGACTCCCCTGTGACAGGAACGGTAGGACACAGGCTCTCTGGTGACTAGTGCTTAGGCTAATTTTGTTAGTGGCCTTATGTTGTCTCCATTCTTCAGGAAAATGTAAAATTGCAGCTGTAAAATGGCCTGTGAACATCTAGTCTGCTGCAAACTCCCAGGGGGCCTTCTCTAAGGCAGGGCTCTCAAACTTCCTTGCACCGCCCCCTTTTCACAACAGGAAATTCCTACATGACCCCAGGTGGGAGGTGGGACAACCCCCAAGGACTTTATCCCAGGCTAGAGCTTGTAACCCTCCCCCTCCCCCCGCCATCCAGGGCTGAGGTCCTTGGGCTTGGCTCTGGACCCCCACTGCAAAGCTTGGGTTTTGGCCCAAGCCCCAAGTCACCACACCAGCCCAAGCAACCACATTTAAAAGAGGTCCTGACCCCCTTTGAGATCCACACCCAGAGTGTGAGTAAGCTGTTCTAAGGGGAGTTGAATCTTTCCTGCCTAATTAACAGTTTTCTTTGTTTTCTGCACTTCCAGTCTATTCTCCACAATCACATCTTTCTTGGCAGCAGTCCAAATAAAGACCATAGTTGCTGGAACCAGAGGTGCTGCTCCCCCCCAACCTCAGCTTTACATAGTTTCTATTATATGCAGGGTTTGCAGTTTGGCTCAAAGGTTCTTGGCACCCCCTCCACTGATACTGTATAAACTGTTCTAACACCCTCCTTCCAAGACCCAATTCTACAGTCCCTTAAGGGAAGGTATGAAACTATTGCTGTGCATATGGATTGCTCACTTGAGTAAAGATTTGCAGGACTGGGGCTTGTATAAGACCTTGATTTTATTTGGTTTTTAAAGTCCATTGGGGTGCTCTGGTACTGCATGAATAATAATTAGAACCACTATGAGTACCAGAATTGTTCCTACTAAGACAATATCTGCGTTATTTGAATTTAATGGGAGCAGACTCAGGCTCACTAAAAATTACATCATTAGCTAGGAGGCGATGCAATAGCCAAAGCAACATTATGTTTAAATTACCGCCTCCTGATTTAACTGGTTCATAATTATTCAAAATATTCATTGAGGAGGATGTTTTCCATGCTTGTCTCTGCTGCCACATCTTTCTTTCTTTCTTTCTTTCTTTCTTTCTTTCTTTCTTTCTTTCTTTCTTTCTTTCTTTCTTTCTTTCTTTCTTTCTTTCTTTCTTTCTTTCTTTCTTTCTCCCATTCAAGTTTTGTTCTTTATTTGTGGCTACAGGAAGATGAAACCAAAACCAAAACCCGTGCATCTACACAGTAGAACTTAACTCAAAATAACGTGTGCAAATTGAGCTACATCAATTTTGTAGCTTATTTTTAAATAGCCTTTCTTTGAAATTGGGAGCATCTAGATAGCACTTTATTTTGAAACAGAGCACTTTTCCTCTGACTTCCCTTACTCCTCATAGGCTACGTCTAGACTGCCGCTTTCTGTCAGACAAAGGTATGCAAATTGCATTCCGCAATTTGCATACCTTTTTCTGATAGTTTTGTTGGAAGCTTTTCCAAAATTTGGCCCTTCTACACTGGGCCAAATTTTGGAAAAACCTCCTCTTTCAGAAGAGCCCTTCTTTCTTGTGGCATGAGCAAGACAGGACTTCCGAAAGAGCACATCTGCTCTTCCACAAAAAATGTCGGAAGAGCAGATGAATTCCCTGGATGTGGCGGAGTTTTTCTGGGATACCTCTGGTATCCTGGAAAGACTCATAGTCAGGGCCAGCCCGAGCCCTTTTGGCGCCCTGGGCCCGGGCACGCAGCATCGCCCCCGGGCGCATGGTGCATGCGCGGGCCTGCCCATGGGGTGTGGGCCCGTCCCTCCAGGGTGTGTGGGCCCGCCCCCAGTGTGCACGGTGCATGCGCTGCCCAGCCTGGCCTGGCCAGTGCTGCTGGCGCACGCGCCGGGCCGTGTGACTCAAGGCCATGGGGGGAAGGGCGCTTCTGGCAGGCGCTGTGGGGCTGGCGCTGTGGGAGCTGGGTGCGTGGCGCCTGATGGCAGCTGTAATGGATGCCATGCGCTCCTTAGAGCTGCCATCAGGTGCCCCCCATCAGTTGGCGCCTCGGGCAGCTGCCCGGCTCGCCCATGCCTCAGTCTGGCCCTGCTCATAGTCTAGACATTGACTCCTATAACCCTCATTGTATGGCTGAGTAAGAAGTCCTCCAGCTTGACAGTATTTTGACACTATTTTGAAATAACTGCCTGCTGTGTAGTCATGGACTAAGTTATTTCAAAATAGTTTTGCAGTGTAGACGTACCCTTAGAGGGCCCAAGTCTGCTCCCATTAGGTACATCTACACAGCAGTATTATTTCTGAATAACTGATGCTATTCTGAAATAACATAGTCCATGTCTACACTACAAGCTGTTATTTAGACATAATGCTAAATATTGTGGAGCTGGAAGTCTTACTTTGACTCCTGTAACCCTCATTTTACACGGCATAAGGGAAGCTGGAGGAAGAGTGCTCTTCCTCGGACTTCCTGCTGTTTAGACAGCACCAAAAGCCGAAATAAGCTATTTTGACTTAAGCTACACAATTGACATAGCTCAAGTTGTGTAGCTTATTTTGACTTTAGCCCTGCTATGGAGACATGCCCATTGGAACCAAAGGAAACTTTCCCATTGACTTCAAGGGGAGGAGGATCAGACCTTTGTTTTCTTTTGTAAAGAAAGCATCAGATTTGCAGGCAGTTCCACCATCCAATGGAACGTGCCCATCTAGGCACAAGCGTGCAAATGAAGTGAGTAAAGCAGTCTGTCACTATTTTACACACTAGGGCTACATCTAGACTGGCATGATTTTCTGCAAATGCTTTTAACGGAAAAGTTTTCCATTAGAAGCATTTGCGGAAAAGGGCGTCTAGATTGGCACAGATGCTTTTCCACAAAAGCACTTTTTGCGGAAAAGCGTCCATGCCAATCTAGACGCGCTTTTCTGCAAAAAAGCCCCGATGGCCATTTTCGCGATCGGGGCTTTTTTGCGCAAAACAAATCTGAGCTGTCTACACTGGCCCTTTTGCACAAAAGTTTTGCGCAAAAGGACTTTTGCCCAAATGGGAGCAGCATAGTATTTCCGCAAGAAGCACTGATTTCAGACAGTAGGAAGTCAGTGTTCTTGCGGAAATTCAAGCGGCCAGTGTAGACAGCTGGCAAGTTTTTCCCCAAAAGCAGGTGCTTTTGTGGAAAAACTTGCCAGTCTAGACACAGCCAAGGGGTACATCTACACAGCAGCCTTAGTGCACGTCTACACTACAAGCCTTTATTTCAAAATAATGTTGAGCTGGAGGACCTACTCTGACTCTTGGTAGCCCTCATTTCATGAGGAGTAAGGGAAGTTGAAGAAAGAGTGGACAATTGACGTAGCTGAAGTTGCATAACTTAATTCATCTCTAGCCCTGCTGTGTAAACATACCCTAGGAGTACTGAGGCAAAGATCCTTAGCCAAGACCCCAGAAAGAGTTAGGGTCACAACTAACCTTACAACTCAGATTGAAGCCAAGGCGCTGGTTTTGTCTCTGGCCCATACTGCCCTACTAAGTTGGCTGAACTCCACATTTAGACCCTGTTAGCCCTCAGTGAAGTGTGGGTTTAGAGTGCAATTTGAAGATGCCATTTGGAGCTTCCTGGGCTCGATTCCACACCTTCAATAGGAGTCACTTATATGCTGTAAGGGGAGAGTATGGCCCTGGCAAAACAAGTAGGGAAGAATGATTACCCCTTGTTTAGCCTGGGAAAGCACAGATTGTGCAAGTGACTTGCTCAAGTTCTCACAGTGACAGACAAAAAAACAGGCCAGGCCCCAAGGATTCCAGTCTCCCAATCCACTGTCTATGGCACTAAACAACCTGCTTCTATGTAGAAAGTGTAGCTGAATAATAAACCTATAGAACTAAATACTATCCAGAGTTACACCAGTGGCCAGTAACTGAGGCCATATCAATCAATCATAGCAAAGAGAATGAAGCAAATGGGCCATCTTGAGCCACCATCACATTAAGCAGCCATGCTGAATTTGGACCAAAAGCCTCAAGGCAGATTATTTTAAATAGTTTTTTTCCTTTTATTAATTCAGTTACAGGCTTTTAAAATGTTTATATTGCCTATTGAAGTCAATGGACCTTACTTGGGAGGGGACAGGAGGAGCCCGGAGACAAATGCTCGTGAGGTATAATTAAGTTGTGTTTGTTCAGAGGTTTAGGAGGGCAAAATGCTATATAAGTTATATGGAAATGACTGGGACAATATCAACGCTATCCCGGGACAGAACTAAAAAAGTGATCTTGGGGCGCCACCTAGTGTTCATTAATTAAACAACGGCAGGGGCTAAATAAAATAATATATGGAGATATACCTAGCTCATAAGACAGGAAGGGACCTTGAGAGATATTCGAATCCACTCCCCTGCCCTTATGGCAGGATCAAGTAATTAACTGAGAATCCTCATGGGTGCTTCATAACACTTGACTGTATTTTAACAATGCCAAGCCCCGCATTTAACCCATCAGTGTAGTTCTGGAATGCCTCTCCTCTGTTCTTCAATGCTTCTTAGTTTAATGGTTCTTTTGAAGTCCCCTCCTCCCCCATCTGTCTAGCAGGGGATGGCTTTCACTGGAAAGCTGATTCCATAGGTTTTACCCATGACCCATAAACAAACCTCAGAGCAACTGACCCTTTATAAAGATGTGTAAAACATAGCTATTTCAAGTACTTATGGCCTCATTCACAGCAGTATCTGAGGCAGGCCTGGGCAAAATTCGACCCATGGAGGCAGTGGGGAGCTCTGGGCAGGCTCCCCTGATTGTCCTGCAGGCCCACATGACACTCAGAAATGTGGCTACAGGATGCTTTCTCTTTATGAGTCCAGAGGGGGGGGGGGATTCAGACTCTGCTCCCTCCCTAATACAAGCCTATTGGCTGGTTTCTGGACAGAAACTGACCAATGGGAGCTACCTGTTTGACTAACAGGCAGCCACCAAAGCACAACCCTCCTGCTCAGTTACTCACTCAAGCACATGGCCCAGCAGGCAGAAACACTTTAATCTCTGAAAGCCTTTAGCTCTGCAGGCAGGCAGGCTTGGCTGCTGGCTGGTAAGTCTCCTGACCAGAACCTGCCTTTGGCATCCCAGCCCCTTCCTTCCCCAACCCTCTATCCCACTACTCCACATGTACACATACTTCCCTCCAGATCTGGCATCCCAATCTCCTGCCCGCGATCACAATCCTCTCCTACCCTAGGTCACATCCTAAAAAGTTCCCTGCCCTAGGTCACAACTGCCTCCTTCACCCAAACACCATCCCAGACTCCATTCTCCCTCCTGCCCTTCAGTCCCTTATCCCAAAGCTCCCTTCTACACCCAACCTCCATCCCAGACCCCACACCTTCTCCATTAATACAACGGAAGAGTGTAGCCCTCAACCACTTTCTAAAATCTTGGAGTGGCCCCCATAAAAAATTAATGCCCACTCCCGAGGGCTCACATTCCTTAACATATCCATTCTCATGACAACCTTGTGCAATAGGGAAGTGATATTATCCTTATTTAACAGTTGGGGAACTGAGGCACAGAGAGGCTACAACCAACTAGCTCCAAATCACGCAGACAATGTGTGACAGAGCAAGACATTGAACCTTGACTTCCTGGATGCCAGGCCAACACTGGATCAGTCTTCCTTTCAGACCTAGTATTTTATTCTGTTGTCTCTTACGGAAACATTTCTTGGTCACTCTGTTCCCTTCTGGGGTGAAATGTGGGAAAAGCACCCTAGAAACAAAATCATATAGTGCTACCTCCTCACCCTGATGCCCTGAGAGGCATTAGGAATGACTGAAATAACATTTTAATTGCCCAGTGTATAGGTGACTAGCACTTTTCTCGGTATGAGATTGCAGTGTTTTGTCACTCATTGTTGTGCACCTACATGTCACTGTAGAGCACCCAGCATGTTTAACACCAAGCTAAACTTTTTTCGAAAGATGGAATTTCAAGATGGCCATCTAAAAGGGACATATTGTGGTTTGGTTTGCACAAGCCTGTGAGTGAGCCTGTACTTTGCTGTGCTGAGCCAGGAACATCCAGGGAAGAGATTTTTGCTCTAAGAGCCACCATTCCCTCTCTGAGTCTCAGCTCAGCTTTGCTGCACTCTGAAGGTGGGAATAGCAGATACACAGGCTCACTCATGGCTGTGTGTCCAGATCTGAGATCTAGGTATCCCATGCAAGATTTCTCCTGTGTTCAGTGCATCTACACAGTCTAACTCAAAGGCTGCGTCTAGACTGGCAAGTTTTTCCACAAAAGCAGCTGCTTTTGCGGAAAAACTTGTCAGCTGTCTACACTGGCCTCTTGAATTTCCGCAAGAACACTGACGATCTCATGTAAGATTGTTAGTGTTCTTGCGGAAATGCTATGCTGCTCCCAATCGGGCAAAAGCCCTCTTGTGCAAATGCTTTTGCACAAGAGGACCAGTGTAGACATCGCGGTATTGTTTTGCCCAAAAAAGCCCTGATTGCGAAAATAGCGATCGGGGCTTTCTTGCGCAAAACCACGTCTAGATTGGCACAGATGCTTTTCCACAAAAAGTGTTTTTGTGGAAAAGCATCCATGCCAGTCTAGATGCTCTTTTCTGCAAATGTTTTTAACGGAAAAACTTTTCCGTTAAAAGCCTTTGCGGAAAATCATGCCAGTCTAGATGTAGCCAAAATGTTTATATACACTGTTGTGTTCCACAAGCAGCAGATAACATGAATGACATGCAACATATGTCCAGTTCATCTTGTAGATCTTTAAATATCACCGAAACCTATCCAAATTGCACACACTATCTGTGGAAGGCTCACAACCCTTCCTTTCCACCTGCTTGTAAGACATGTGCTCAACCATGCTAAACTATGCAGTCCCTTTTCTGAGTATTTTGAAATTATTCATATTCCCTAAACTGAGAAAACTGAATACATACTAAGCATGTTTGTTTTTTCCAAAAACAAGAAAAATCTGGTTATACTTGAAAAAAATTATTGCTGTATTTGCATTTCAAAGGTAGAATTTTATATCAGGTATAAAACATTTCCTTCTGATAATTCTGTAATAAATGTTAACCAAGATTTGCAATGCACAATTGCTGTATTAGAATAGATTTTTTAATAATTTGTCGGGCTTTATTAGTAAATAGCAGCTTGATTTATTGGATAGCATTTCATCAAAATAATGATACAGCTATTCATGTTACCAAAGAAAGTTCTGAATGCAGTTAGCAGTTCTTGTGAAGCAGAAGGAGAAAAATGGTTAGAGAAGCATAGTCTCTTCTTGATTCACTGAAAGCTATGTACACATCTTTCATTAGCTGTCATAGAAGTTGTACCAACACATCCCATAAAATCAGCAGAAAAATAATGAATCTCCAAATCTATATTCAAGAGCAATCACATTAGAAGCAAGCAGGAAAACAGGAAGAGAGCTATATTCTTATTTCAGTGCTGTGGGATTATAGACATAACTTTTGTTTAAACTCCTGGGAATGGAATTGTTGCTGAATCATAGAGATGATTATATCTCTAAATGAATATCAAGAATCACCTCATTCAATATTAAGTTGTTCACCTGACAGAAGTATAAGAATTCAAGCTGTACATCTCACAGGAAATATAAAATTGAAAAGACCCCAAATCAAATGATCAGAACTACTGAAAAACATATTAGGTTCTTGGCAATAACAGCCAATCTTTTCAAACACAGGTATTTAAAGTTAGGCCTTTAAATCCAAGTGGCCTGATTTGCATAGCTGCTCTGTACTCTCAATCTTCATCAAGTGCAATGGGAGCTGTGTGTGAGCAGCACTTCTGAAAAATCAGATCCTTAGGATTCCGGTGTATGACTTTAAACGTGCAAGTTTGAAAATGTCTTAAGATTTCCACGTTTGCTTACAGTGCACAGCATATAGTAGTTTGAATGTCATGCCTTTCATAAGGCTGTTAACTTGGTGGCTTTCAGTTGTAGATGCATCAAAAAGTCATTGATTAAAAATACATACTGCTCCTAGCTTGTGGTAAATGCATTTTTGGATTTAAAATAATGAATTTGAATAAAGTTTCCCTGCAAGGTATGAGGATGATGGAATTGCCTGTAAGAAACACTAATGTAGCAGCAGCAAATAATCTGTTTACTTAGAGTGGTGACATAAAACATTAATCATATACAAAGCTTATATTAATTTCTAGGTAAAATCCAGAAACCAGGTCATTTTTTGATCTCAGAATCTTCATCCTGGGATGGAACACTGGATGGAAAGGGTTCATCTTCCCTGCTTTCACGTGATTTGGTTTTGGAATTGGAAGAGTATGTAGAAATATTGTTCTCCGTATTTTGATATACCTATATATTAGGAAGGGAAAATAAGTCATATCAATTATTATTTGCTCAGAGTATATTAGCACTCAGTTTTTTTCTCATAATACTGAATTTGCATATCTACATTCAGTGTAACTATATTAGCAAAATACACAGAAGTATGTAATACAATAATGAATACCAGCTGTAAAGTTGAATGCAGCAACAATATATGAGACTAAATAAGAACATAAGAATGGCCATGCTGGATCAGAACAATGGTCCATCTAGCCCAGTATCCTGGCTGCTGACAGTGGCCAATACCAGATGCCCCAGAGGGAGGGAACACAAGTAAAGCTCACAGGATTCCTCCCCTGTCACCCATTTCCAGACAAACACAGGCTACAGACACCATTCCTACCTACCTGGCTAATAGCCATTGATGGACCTAACCTCCATGAATCTATCTAGCTCTTTTTTGAACCCTGTTAAAGTCCTAGCTTTCACCACATCCTCTAGCAAGGAGTTCCAGAGGTTAACTATGTGCTGATTGAAGAAAAACTTGTTTGTTTTAAACCTGCTGCCTATTAATTTCATTTGGTGACCCCTAGTTCTTATATTGAGGGAATAAGTAAATAACTTTTCCTTATTCGCTTTTTCCACACCCGTCATGATTTTATAGACCTCTATCAGATCACCCCTTAGTCTCCTCTTTTCTAAGCTGAAAAGTCCAAGTCTTTTTAATCTCTCTTCATATGGGGCTTATTCCAAACCCCTAATCATTTTTGTTGCCCTTTTCTGAACCTTTTCCAGTGCCAATATATCTTTTTTGAGATGAGGCGACCACATCTGTACACACTATTCAAGATGTGGGTGTACTATGGTTTTATATAGAGGCAATACGATATTTTCTGTCTTATTCTCTATCCCCTTTTAAATTATTCCTAACATTCTATAGCTTTTTTGACTGCTGCTGCACACTGAGTGGATGTTTTCAGAGAACTATCCCCAATGACTCCAAGATCTCTCTCATGAGCAGTTGTAGCCAAATTAGTCCTAATCATAATTAATTTATCAACATTAAATTTCATTTGCCATTAAATTGGCCAATCGCTTAGTTTGGTGAGATCTTTTTGAAGCTCTTCACAGTCTGCTTTGGTCTTAACTATCTTCAGCAGTTTGGTATCATCTGCAAATTTTGCCACCTCACTGTTTACCCCTTTCTCTAGATCATTTATAAATAAATTGAATAGGATTGGTCCCAGGACAGACCCTTGGGAAAACAAATCTTTGCTAAGTACTCTCTTGTAAAGTTAATAACTACCTGAGACCATATTTTCAAAACTAGTTGTCTGAGTTGTGGCTGCCAAATAAGTGCAATGTATTTGTGCATGCAAATATATAACAGCACTCCCATTGAAGTTACTAATGAACTAATTACAATCAAGTCACATGTGAATTTTGTGCAGGACAATGGATGCAAGCGCATGTTTTAGCAGATGCCACTTAGCTGCCAGCATCTTGAACGTTTTGCTTCAAATAATGCTTCCCCAAATAATGGGCTTAAGCATGTTTCACCCACAACACTCCCAGCCCCGATGGATGCTGCAATATATCCCACCTCAGATCTGCACATAGAGCAGCACTCAGCATTGCCAGTAGACCACAAAGCCAGCTGCATTAACTTTTACAAAAGGGGAACTAGTTTCTGTGGGCACAGAGAGACAGTTTGTGTCCTTCCTGCACTGAACTAGAGAAAGAGGCAGGAAAGAGGAAGTCTCTATGTCCCAGGTGGCTTATTAGAGCAACATGCATTAATTTCTGCAAAAAGGATTCCTCCTAAGTCACAACTAAGTACCGGGTGAATAGCTTAGCTAGGGAAGAAACCAGCTCTATGGCATGATGGTGCTTCCCTGGGGAAAAACAGGTTCCTCTCTAGTGATCTGTGTTAGCAATAGGAGCCATCATTTCCAAACCCCTTATTATGCATTCTAAAGATAGGGTTGAAACACAGAACAACAAAACAGAGCATTTTTCTTGTTTGCATGATTGCATACCGCTCCTTCTGCATCAACCAGCTGACGTTCTATGAGAGGACGCAGCTGTGAAAAGAAGGGCCTTTTTCGAGAGTCCAGTGCCCAACAGGACTGCATTACAAAGTATCTGCAAGAACAAAGAAGAACTATGTGAGTTTCCCCCCCCCAAAAAGTAAGAGTGGTTAAATACTGTGGTAATTGACACTACAGAAATGCCAAAGGTCAACAGAGTGTATTATGGAATACCAGAGAGATACTGATAAAGAATTCAAGTTTGATTTATTTGATTGTATCAGCACCTATATCAGAGTCTGCTATCAATTTCTTAAAAAGAGAGGAGAGATTGAACTGTAAGAAAGGATGTGTTTAATGACAGAGAGCAATGTATTTGATAGAATGAGAGTCCATACCTTAAACTGTGTAGTTTACCCCTTGAAGTCAATGGCAAATCTCCTGTTCAGACTGAATAGGGGCCAGGATTTCACTTTGGGTTATTTATTTATTATATTACATATGATATCATATGACAGCTTCTCAATGTTAACGTGATTCAATAGATAGAACCTCCACACTGAGACTATTAGGAGACAGGGACACTAGAACAATTTGTATAGTGGGGGTGCTGTGAGCCATTGAACAACACTGTAAACCTGGATATAATGGAAACCACTTCAAGCCAGAGGGTGCTGCAGCAGCCTACCCCCTAACACTCACTCCTAGTTCCAGCACCTACGTTAGGAGAACATTTCCCTCCCAAGAAATGGAGGACTGTGTATATGCAGCTGGTCCTGGCCCCAGTGAATGTCACGGTCATACTTTCAATAGGAATCTTTATGGAACATAACCCTGCAAAAGTCGTTGTGTGGTTATATGATATTCACACAGAGTTTATACTCTTTGCAGGAATCCAGGCAGAGTTTAGAATCCCTGCAGAAGCCCTTTGAGAATTTGTAAGGTCAATGTAAGTCCTTGTGGGGCTTATAAGTTCTACAGAAATCTGTTCTAGGCTCATAAACATGGTCATGTCTACATGAAATTTCCCTGACTTTACAAAAGCCAGAGAGTCTGAGGGCATTGCCCTGCCCATATCTGCAATACACGGACCTGATCTCATGGGTATCAACATATCTACAGGCCATCCCAGGAAATGTCAAAATGTCTGCAATGGGGAGTAGAGAAACCAAACCTCTTCCCTTTCTTTCATGCTCACTGTCTTGCACCCCTCTGCCTTCTTCCCTCTGCTAGGGTACTTCCTCTTTGGTACTCAGACAGAGGTAACTGCAATGTGTGATCTCCATGAAATTTGAATATCCACATCAGACACTACATTGATTGCAATGTCCAGACTGGGAAGCACAACAGATACAATGTCCCTACATCTCCTATCTGCCGCTCACCCCATGCCCTTTTGTGTTATTACTTGCTTCTTCTAAAGACACTGACAAATCCCTGGAATTGAACAGGACACAGATGGGTTCAGTAAAAACAAAAATTTCATAAGCATTTAACTTAGTAACTAAAATGGATTTTGTGTAACCCTTGCTTTATAAAATAAAAACCCTCCATGAACAGGGCTAAAGATTTTGAAATACCGTACCCAGAGGAAGTTTTCTGAGAATGTAAGGACTAGTTAAAAATAGGTAGTAAGTCGGTCTTTTCAAACAAATATAATGTTCACTGCTGATCATGACATTATAACAATTTCTGCTTCTGGACAAAAGCTTTGTTAACAAATATCCTGCACCAGATTTAGAGAAAGAGGTGGTTTTGCCTTGAATATCTCTTTTAGGTAGGTAGAGGGCAAAGGAGTGGAATAAATATAAAGGCAGCATTGGGAAAAAAAACCTCGATTAAAAATTAATCCCCACCCCATGCAGTATTCAGAACATACACTTACATTGCTTCTGTAGCATAAAATGGCTGGTCCATTTTAAATCCACTTTGAATGAGTTTGTAAAAGTTTGAATCAACCTGAATTCCAGGGTAAGGATTCACACCTGTCAAAAACATTGTGGAAAAATTAGCATACAGGAGTCAGGGAAAAGTGGTGCTCTTCTGTTGTGAAATGTTGATACATACCGAGAGAGAATATTTCCCACAGTAATATTCCATAAGACCAGACATCACTCTTAATTGTGTAAATCCTGTCAAATAAACTTTCAGGAGCCATCCATTTGACTGGTAACCGAGCCTGTACGAAGAGACGGAATGGGGGCTCGATTAGTGTTTTCTACACACAATATAGTTGACTCCTTGGAGCACGTATTACCCATGGACAAAGTCTGTTTTCAGACAGAAAAATAGGGCCTCATTTAAATACCTGCTGCAAACAGCTTCTAGAGCTGTAAGTGAGGCTATTGCATGCCAGGTTTCCCTTTTGTGGTCAGCCCACTCATAATCCTGACATTGCTAGGCAGGAGATTAAAGCCCCCTCTTCCTCTTTTTCAGAGTCTTGCTCAGAAGGTGATGCTGGCTGTGAGGAGGACAGCAGGGACTTCTCACTATTCCCCACTGTGAGGTGAGCAAGTGGAGACGGAGGAAATGGGAGGAGTTCTGCTTTGACACCCTACTCACAGGATGTGCAGCTAAGGGTGAAGTAATTTGCTCCAGCCCCAGAGCAATGGGGAATCAGGAGAGGGGCTGTGATTCTCTGGCACAGTTTGTTCTCTGGCCTACTCCTGGACTAGTGTGACTATCTGCTGCCCCTCACTCAGGGCTGGTTGTAAGCTTACAGTCTAGCTTTATATAAATAGAGAGCTGATTAACAAAGTTCTCTGAGTGGTTGGCTTGCTGTCCTCCATGCCTGGCAAACCACATCCAAGTCTTCATTCTCACACAGATCAAAGGAGCCTCCCGAAGTGTCCCTATTAATTCTTGAACGTGGCCGCAGAACTTTTATTTTCTAGCCTTACACACGTCCCTGTCTCAAAAGCCTCTCCAAGCCTTTACATCAGTCTAAAATAATACATTCATTAGCAGAACAAGTTCTAATGATCCCTTCCCACCAAAAAAATTCCGACTCTCGAGCTCATGTTGAAATCCACGATCACTCAGCTCACTTTCTTTCTTCATCCTTTTTCTCTACTAAGTGGGGTTTATAAAGTGCTGGTTATGTCATAGTGACTTCCTTGGAGCCATTCTGCTTTGCCCCAACTAGGGATTTGGCCCACAACTTCATATTTTTAAGTTATCTAATGTTTAGATACTAACATTTGCAGGTGTCCAGTCCAACTTGAATTAGGCTAATACCAAATCTACTATTTTCATTTGCTAAGGGCTCGAAAACATTTCAGTGACATAGTGAGATTATTGTATTGTATGTCCAGCCATAAGTATAACTAAACCCTAGTATAACTATCCAACTGTATGTGCATTTATCAGCTCAACCAGTCTTATAGTTTTCACAATTATGTCAAAAATATAAAGTAAGAAAGAACATACGTTGCCTCTGATGACGTAGTTAGAGTCATTCATTATATCTCTAGCTAGGCCAAAGTCACATATTTTCACCACTTTGCCACAAGTCACTAATACATTCCTAGCAGCCAGGTCTCTGTGGATGCACTGTAAAGAAAGAATGGGTTAGTGTATAATGCATTATTTTACATCAGATGGAAGTTGTTACTCATTGTTTGTGGCTTCCACTGAAAAATCTTGCACCTTTTCTGGTTCAAACAACTTTGTCTGCCTTCATAGAAAAGTGAAATCACTTGTTTGTGCAATTCTAACATATACGATGGAAGACAGGATGTCAGAACTAACTTCATAGTTACTAGGTGTTTATGGAATAATATTACCAGTTTATTATGAGGAATGGGAAAAGGCTGAGATTAGAGCTGTTTGTGGCAAGAGGGACCTGGGGGACCCAAATGTTCTTTTAGCCCAGGGCTCCAATAAATCTCAAACCACCTCTGTTGGTGATGTATTATGCCCGGAGTCCAGGGATTCTGGAACAATTTGTATAGCGAGGGTTCTGACAGCTACTGACAAACTGTAAATCCTGCATATAAAGAAAAATACTTCAAGCCAGGGGGTGCAGCAGCACCCCCAGCACTGAGTTCCAGCACCTATATCAGAGTCTACTATCTAATTTCCTAAAGAAAGAGGAGAGATTGAACTGTAGTAAGTAAAGAGAGGGTGTGTTTAATGACAGAGAGCTACATATTTGCTAGTCAGGATCCTTGAGATCAAAGGGATTTTATAAAAAAAAAAACAGAGAGAGCATCACATGAAAATGTAAACATCTTATTTGCTTATATACACAAATCAAGCACTTGAGAGCCAATGTGAAAAGTAGAGGATATTTAGAACTATCGTTTCAAACTATCTGTTGATGTAAACTCATGCCTCTCCAGAGATGCTCTCCTAGTTGAGACCAGTGGGTTTACTCAAGGATTACTCATTGTGAAATGAATTGGGCCCTAATTGCTTTTTGCTTAAAATATAGAACTCAAAAAATCAAGACATGATTTGCAATTGATTTTAACTTGGCCAAAAAGCAGAGATGGCTGAGATTGCCTAATATGAATTTGTAAATTAAGAGTTAAAGTGAAGCCTGTAATTGTCTATTGGTTGGTTATATGACCACAGTAACAAAAGCAGATTGACACAGTGAATGAGATCCTGTACTGCACATTTGAGCAAGTGGCAACACCGTGGCCTGCCCCTGGTTGCCTCGGAGATGTAGCTATTGTTATTCCTACAAACATGAAGGTGTAGCTATATTTAGACTTTGGATTGTAGGAGACTTGAAGTAGCTACCTCCACCCCCTTCCCATTTCAGGCCCTCTCTTATGCCTATAAAAGGCATGGCCAAACCTTGAGGGACAAAGAGGGTGGTTTGAGCGTGTATGTTTTGCATTAGCATATCCAGGTTCCATACTGATATTTCTACACCTGCAGTAGCACCTTATGCCCTGGGGACGAGAAGGCAGAGAGCAAGAAAATGTTGCATTATCTTGAATGAAGCAGAAAAAGGGAAACAAAAGGCTTTGTGCAGCACAAAGTTGCCAAACAGATTGCAGGTGGGAAACAGCAGTGTGCATCCAGTGTAAAACACCCCACCTTATGTGCAAGCAGAGAAGGGGCCATGGTATAAACAGAGAGTGGATGGTACAACTTCTTTTAAACAGACTCTAAACCCCAACCTCAGGTGGCCAATCACCATTTTATTAATTAATTAACAGTTAACTCCTCCAATCTCAGGCCCCACTGGAAATGAACCTTAGGGAGTTGGTGGTGATGGATAGGCTAGAGAACAGATCTAGCACTTGCTGAAATGCATATTTCTTTTCCTTCTACTAATGCGTATCTTCCTCTCCATTTTGCTGGAGCAAAGATTTGGCTGCTGCTGTGAGCCACAAACTACCTCCATATCTGCTTTAGCTTTATGTGGCTAGGCGCCCAGGAGATGTGAAGTGATGATTGTTCTTGGGAGGGGAAGGAGCAATGATCCTAGTTTCCATACATTTCCTTGCTTGATTAGCATACATAGCAACATATTGTTACTGTGTCGTGTAAGATTTACAATTGCTACTTTTAGTAGGACTAGATTGTGCCTTAGATTTAGACCATGTGCTCATGGATGTGAGGAAGGAGTAGTAAGAACCAGGGCTGCCCAGAGGATTCAGGGGGTCTGGGGCAAAGCAATTTTGGGGGCCCCACTTGCCCTCCCCCCCGGGTGACCTGGTAAGAACCCACTTTTATGCTCCTCAATGGGCTTCTCAGACCTGAGGTCCAGGTGCACAGGACTGAGTGGGTGTTGGATGTCTGCTATTGCCCTCCCAAAGCAGGTGAGCAGGGAGTAGGTGGGAAATAGGCAGAGCATGGACTCTGCCTCACAACACACCAGCTGTGATACTGAACCCCTAACATACAGCTGAGATTATTACAATCTGCTGCCGGTACAGACCAGCAGCAAATCAATTCTCCAGAGGAAGGGGCAGTATGGACAGAATTGTGCCTCAGGGGAGTGTTTCTGGGTCACAGCGTCTCCTGGTGCTGGGGCTACTCCCAAGGAGGTGTAGCATACAGTGGCGGATTAGACACTGGGGTAATGGAGCCCATGTCAGGGGCCCTAGAAAACTGGGAGACTCTGAAAAAGGGGCACCCTTGTATTCTGACCCACTCTCTCCATTCGGCATTCCTGCTGGGCAGTGGGACAAATCCCCATGCTCTGATCCCTCTCTCTAGCAGGAGTGCAGGGTGGAAAAAGTCCCTGCACTCCCAACTCACTCCCTGGCAGGAGTGCTGGGAGAGGGGTGGCGAGAACTGCAGAAGGAAGGGGTGTGGAGGGCCCCCTGTTTGCTCTGTCCCAGCGCTACACAAAATGGTAATGCACACCTCATCACATATGCACCATCTGTGGCTCATGGTCAAGCCTTAAGGCACAATCTTGGAGTATTTTACTGTGGTTATTTAAAAACTTGTTATAAAGATATGATTTAAACCTGTCAATTCACAGCTTTCTCTCTCAGATAGCTTGCTGTTAATCTGATCTGTCTTTGTATTCTGCACTCTCTAAACATTGCTCACAGGTGAAACATACCGATTTTGACTCAAGAAACTCCATTCCTTTGGCAACTTGATATGAGAAGCAGAGAAGATCCTCAAAGGTGAGCACATTGAAGTCCTCCTCTTCATAAACCCTTCGGTTGATATATTTCATTTCTTCTGCAATACATAAGCAGATCTTGGGTTTGTGACTACCTGGGGACCCTTGGGAAAGTTAACTGAAGGGCTATGTCTAGACTGCAAGCCTCTTTCGAAAAAGAGCGTCTAGACAGCAAGCCGCTTTTTCGAAAGAGAGCACCCAGGCAGTCTGGATGCTCTCTTTCGAAAAACCCGTTTGCATTCAAGAACACCTTTTTTCGAAAGAGCACTTTCGAAAAAAGGCGTTCTTCCTCGTGCAATGAGGTTTACCGCCGTTGAAAGAAAAGCCGTGTTCTTTCGATTTAATTTCGAAAGAACACGGCTGCAGTCTAGATGCAGGTGAAGTTTTTTCGAAAAAAGGCTACTTTTTTCCAAAAAAACCCTGAGTCTGGACACAGCCAAGGTGTGAAGCTGAAGTGCAGGAGTTCAAGGGCATGAAACTTCTGGGTGGACTCTGTCTTCCAGAAGTAAAGTAAGACAAAGTTTCTGTATCTTTTCCCTTTTCTCCATTTATCTCAATAAACCATGACTAGAGGGCTGCACCCCCTGCTTGCTGCACTCACCAAGCCCCCCGTCATGGGGGATAGGCAACCCCGGCTCTCCCCATGGCGACCAGGGAGGGCCAGGCTGCGGCTGTGCCATCCAGGGTCCCTTCCCTTTCCCTCAGCCAAGACTCTCTCCCCCCAGTCCAGGGACCCTCTCTCTCCGCTCTACCCCCCAACCAGGGCTCCTTCTCCCTCTCCCCTCCATCAGCCAGAGCCCCTTCTCCATCTCCCCTCCCCCTAACCAAGACCCCCTTACCCCAGCCAGGGCCCCTTCTCCCTCCCCCACTCTGCCAGCCCAGTAATTTCTCTCTTTCCCCTCCACGCAGGTCCCACTGCTGACACAACGGAGCAGCTGTTTTTAAAACACCAGTAGCCGCCCACCATGTGGTGACTGCTGGTGCTGGAGCTTCAGCCACTGTGGGGTGGTTCAGGGGGCCGGGGTGCACCTCAGTCCTGACCCCGCACCACACAGCCCTCCATGGCACAGGTCCTGCCACTGCCCCCCCACTCTACTGAGCAGGTAAGAGCAGCTGTTTTTAGAACACCTTCAGCTAGCTGCTGTATGGCAGTTCAGCGGGATGGAGTGTACCTCAGTCCCAGTCTGCTCCTGTGGGTCCCACTGACGCCTGCCCAGTCACCATGTGGGTCCTGCCTCCCCATCCTTCCTCCCACAAGTTCAGCAGCAGCTTACCTTCTTCTGCTGTTGAGGAGTCAAAGAGCCATATTTAGGCTCATAAGCCATAGGTTGATGACCCCATTAAAGGGTTATCAGCAGGGAAGAAAGGGGAGGAGGCCGGGTGGCTGAGGGGGAAGGAGCTGTGGGACACAGACTGATGTGATGATGTCACTCTGTCATCTCACAGGAAAAACGTTTTTGTAGGTATAGTAAGATAATTGCTTTGTCTGATATAGTATCAAGAACCATAATCAATACACTTAGTGCACTTATTCTTCTCGCCCATATAAGGGAAAGAGTCAAGAGCCAATGTCTTCAAAGTCCAGTACCACCTTTATTATTATTTGTATTACTGCTAACAAATACATAAAGTAATTGCAAGCAAAAACCTGAGATCCTGACTAAACATTGAGGCTGTGTCTACACTGGGCCACTTATTCCGGAAAAGCAGCCGCTTTTCTGGAATAAGGTGCGAGCTGTCTACACTGGCCCCTTGAATTTCCGGAAAAGCAGTGACAATTTACTGTAAGAAATCAGCTACTTTTCCAGAAAAATTATGCTGCTCCCGCTCGGGCAAAAGTCCTTTTCCAGAAAACTGTTCTGGAAAAGGGCCAGTGTAGACAGCACAGTAGTCTTTTCTGCAAAAAAGCCCCAATCACTTTTCTCAAAAAGCATCCTGCCAATGTAGACGCTCTTTTTCCGGAAATACTTATAACGGAAAACTGTTCCGTTTTAAGCATTTCCGGAAAAAGGTGCCAGTGTAGACACAGCCTGACTGAATACTTATACTAGCAAATTCCTATTGGCTTTGATGAGAGCAGACAAAAATCTAAGGCTTCAGTCAAACCCATAACTAAACTAGTACATGTAAAATACAATTTGTGACTTTACTTTGATTGTTATTGGCAAAATTATGAGCTCCCCTCTCTCTCTGTCTCTCTCTCTCATACCCATATGCACACACACACTGACAGAGGTGATACTGATGTCATAGCTGTGCAGCTAATACAATAAAATGCATTTTTTATACTTATAGATATCTTGCCCATTCTCTGCCAATTAGCCCATCTCTGCTAGAATTATAAGCCTTGTCTATAGGAGAAGTTTGCGCATGATTAAATTAAGTCATTTAAAAAAACAATTTAGTTGTTCCAGTGCAATTCCCTGAGTGGACACTCTTACTTTGGTTAAAGTATGGCTTATTTCTGATTAGCTTAAACTGATTCTTAATTAATTGAAAAATAAACTCAAATAAGAATGGCAAATCAGGTTTTTTTCAGCAGTTTATGTAAGTCTGTTTTCACACCTTTCGTTAAACCCATGCAACTTTCTCCAGTATTTCAAACAATGTTCCCTCTAATCTTTTCCATCCAGGAATGGATTTTTTCATCCACACATGGAATAAATTTTATGTGTACCAAAGCATGTACAAACAGTAGAACAAAACCTAGTTGTGGGCACTCTGCTAATATGCTGGGCAGCATTTGAATCTTTTCTGAGTGGCCATATAAGCACACAGATTGCAGGGAACACTGATTCCACATCTCTGAAAAATCTATCTTCTATAAAAATCTTTTATCTTTTCAACTATGTATCTTTTCAACCACCCCAAATCACTCACTCACTCAATCAATTAACCAATCTGTCCCTTCATTTTTACTATAATTTAGATTTTTTTAATGTATTCACACATCTCTGATACAAATAAAGCAAATTTGTTTTTACAATGGTTATTCAGAAGAAAATGCTTAATTTCTCACCTTCTTCAGAATACAATGTAATCCAGTTTGATCCAGAGGTCAAATCTGAGTCCCGCCTTAGCTGCATACCTCCAAAATCATCCAATCTACACAATGAAATATATGATCCATTTTTAAATTTAGTCCCCTGTCTGGAGTAGGGGGCGTATTTGAAAAAGTTACACACTTCAAAGAAAATAATAATCTAAAATGCAGGCTGCTTTATAGTGAAGAGCATCAGTTACTTAATGTCATTAAAACCTTTAACACTGAATTATTACTTATCATATATCTAGCATGACCCTTCTAAATGCCAAAATTCACAAAAGGGGGTTCATGATGCTTTCAGTGCAGTTAGAACTGCAGAAGAAACATAACCATTTTTTAGTCAATTCTTGGTAGGTTTCTTTCTGCATACAACCAACGACTGGCATGTGGTGAGCCTAGAACTCACTGATGTTCTTTGTTAAAGGAAACTCCTCAATCTACTCCTTACAACAGATTTAGTAGGAAGCAGGTTTAAAACAAAACCAAAACAAAAAACCCAAACAAAAACAAACAACCAAAAAAGGAAGTATTTGTTCATGCAACACACCATCAATCTGTGAAACTCTTTGTCAGATGATGTTGTGAAGGTCAAGACTATAACGGGGTTTAAAAAAGAACATTTATGGAGGCTAGGCCCATCGATGGCAATTAGCCAAGATGGCAGGACACCTGGCATTGGCCACTTTTGGAAGAAAGGATACTGGGCTAGATGGACCTTTGGTCTGACACAGCAAGGCCATTCTTATGTTCTTGTTTATTCACACAATGGCCCACATCCTCAGGTCTTCTAAAGGAATTGTGCCAATTTACGGCACTTGAGGTTCAGGCTCAAATTTTTTCTTTGCAAAGTGTTCCAGGACACATGTTCACAGGGTGTTGCATCACTGTAAGCGTTTGACTGATAATAGGTTACTTATAGTTCAGACTGCTACTGAACCATCTTACCTGGCATTTTGGTCCAAGTGGAAATTGTGGTAAAAGCTGAAATTGTGCTGTTTGAAGATGTCTGTCCACGTCCGGTGAAATTTTTCTCTCTTATTCCTTAAGTAGTTCAGCAGGTCACCATAGCAACAGTATTCAAAAATTAAGTAAACTGGTCCTGAAATAGTTTTAGAATGAATATCTATTACTGCCTTGGTACTGGATGCACGCAAGTCATGTATGTCCCTTGTGAAACCAATCTGATAGCTTTCTTTGATAGGATAATGAGTCTTGTGGATAAGGGAGAAGCGGTGGATGTGGTATACCTAGACTTTAGTAAGGCATTTGATATGGTCTTGCATGATATTCTTATCAATAAACTACGCAAATACAACTTAGATGGGTTTACTATAAGGGATGAGGTTTACCTGGGTGGTCGACAAATACCTTTGTTGTCGACACCCGCGCATCCAGACTATCGCGCTGAGCCGACAAACAGCTGATCAGCTGTTTGTCGGCTCATCGCGGCAGCCATGTAAATTTAAATGAAGCAGCGATTATTTAAATCGCCGCTTCATTTTACTATGTCAGGTAGCCTAATCTACATGCCTCTGGCGACAGAGGCATGTAGTCTAGACGTACCCTTAGGGATGGTCTAGACAGTACTGGGTCCTGCCATGAGGGCAGGGGACTGGACTCGATTACCTCTCAAGGTCCCTTCCAGACCTAGAATTCTATGATTCTATGAAGCCCTAAGGAACCCACATTTTCTCCCGTCTGTATTAGATGCCTTAATCTTATACAGTTTCGATATAAATAACAGGCACTGATGGCTATGGAGCAAACATCTCTGATCAATTTACCTGGCTGACATTGCTAGATGGGTATCATCAAAGGTGGATTGGGAATCACTAAAGGGGAACAAAGCTCCCCCTCAAAAATGTTACCAGAGGAGCACTAGCACTAATGACTAAAGGCCAGATTTTTAAAGGTATTTAGGCATCTGGTGCGCGTTTCACAGGCACATAGACATCTAGCACCCACTGAAATTATTTAGGCACCTCAATTTTAGGCATCAATGAGCTTTAAGTACCTTTAAAAATCTGCCCCTTAGCATAATAAGAACATACGAACAGCCATATTGTGTCAGACCAAAAATCCATCTAGTCCAGTATCCTGTTTTCTGACAGTGGCCAATGCCAGGTTCCCAGAGGGAATTAACAGAACAGGTAACCATCATGTGATCTATCCCATTGCCCATTCCCAGCTTCTGGTAATAGCAGTAGAAGGTGTCATCCCTGAAGATATAGCATATCATCCACACTAGATAGGGTAGGCAAAAAAGGATGAGGTGGAGTCCAGCTGTTTTCGGGCAATGATGGGAGATGGCAAAGGACCTAGTTTCCCCCTAAGGCCAGACCCCTTCCTTTGAGAGTGCAAGAGACTTCTTGGGACTTTGGATATACAGGCAGTCCCCGACTTATGTCGGATCCGCAGTTACGAACAGGGCTGCCCCAGAGTACACGGACTGCGGGACCTCGCGGTCCTGCCGCCTGTGTACTCTGGGGCTTTGCTCTGCGTCTCCCTGGTCTGCAGACCAGGAAGATGCAGAGCAAAGCCGTGGAGGGGCTCGGGCAGCGGGGCAGCCCTGCTGCCCGAGCCCCCCCCCCCCGCGCGGCTTTGCAAAGCCGCGGGGAAGCCGGCAGCGGGACAGCCCAGACGCCCCGCGGCTGTCCCGCTGCCGGCGTCCTCAGAGGCTTTGCTCCCCATCTCCCTGGTCTGCTGGTCTACAGCAGACCAGGGAGACGGGGAGCAAAGCCGCGGAGGACCCAGGCAGAGGGACCGCGGTGCGTCTCGGTCCGCCGCCCGTGTCTTCCTGGTCTGCTGGGGTGGGGGGGGGGGGCGCAGCTAGTATGCCCCCCCCACAGCAGACTAGGCTTTTCTCCGGACGCCTGTGGCAGAGCAGCTGGGGTGCTGCTGGTTGGTCCCGCAGCGCCGCTCTGGGCGCTACTGGTCCAACCCAGCAGCACCCCAGCTACTCTGGTCCTGATTCAGCCGCTGCTGGTCAGTTTCAGCAGCGGCTGAATCAGGACACCTGGGGCAGAGCAGATGGGGTGCTGCTGGGTTGGTCCAGTAGTGCCGAGGAGCGGCGCTACTGGAGCAACCCAGCAGCACCCTAGCTGCTCTGCCCCAGGCGTCCTGATTTAGCCGCTGCTGAAACTGACCAGCGCTGACTACAGGAAGCCCGAGGCAGAGTTGCTCTGCCCCGGGCTTCCTGGAATCAGCTGCTGATCAGTTTCAGCAGCAGCTGACTTGGGGACGCTTGGGGTTCTTAAGTTGATTCTGTATGTAAGTCAGAACTGGCGGTCAGTTTCAGCAGCGGCTGAATCTGGACGCCAGTTCCGACTTACATACAGATTCAACTTAAGAACAAACCTACAGTCCCTATCTTGTACGTAACCCGGGGACTGCCTGTATATACTTTGCCCTCCAACTGTCTGCTGGAGATCTTCATATTGCTGTACCCAAATGCTGTCATTATGTTTGGGTCCCTGCTTAACAATATTTTGTGTTATGACAAACTGAGTTGTTGCCATTGGATTTAAGCCACTTTAATTCATAGCATTTTATCAGTTTGTATGTACACTTAAGCAATAATCTCTGTCCTAAAGCAATCTAGAATGAAACTAGAGACAGATGTTGGCATACTCATTGGTGGGGCTTTTCGAGTATATTTACTCAGCACTGGGGAGTAAGTCTCTTTACCTCTGCTAAGATACTCTGGCTAGCAGGACTTGCTCTACAAATAGCTGTGTAGAGAGCACTTTGAAGTTGCAGTTGCGGCTGGAGCTCAGGAGCTGAATCTGCCTGACTCCTCCTCAAGCTTAGTTATAGTCACCCAAAGCTAGTCACAATGGCCTATTTAATTGCTCTCCTTTTCCTCTAGGCTATGTCTAGACTGCAGGCTTCTTTTGAAAGAGGCTCTTTCGAAAGCATCTTTCGAAAGAGCCTCTTTTGAAAGATCGCGTCTAGACTGCAGGCGGAACTTTCGAAAGAGCAATCCGCTTTTTCGAAAGAGAGCACCCAGCGAGTCTGGATGCTCTCTTTCGAGGAAGCCCTATTTACATTGAAGAACGCCTTCTTTCGAAAGAGGAACTTTCGAAAGAAGGCGTTCTTCCTCGTAAAAAGAGGCTTACTGCCATCGAAAGAAAAGCCGCGTTCTTTCGAAATAATTTCGAAAGAACGCGGCTTGAGTCTGGACGCAGGGGAAGTTTTTTCGGGGAAAAAAGGCTACTTTTCCCGAAAAAACCCCTGAGTCTGGACACAGCCCTAGTGACAGATTTATTGTTCATATGATCTGGGGAAATTAGAGTTCTTTATTATTATTATTTTTACCTTAAAATAATCCTCATGATACAAACATTTCCTTTTCTTTTAGTGTGATGGATGTAACATATCAATTATAAATACAGACACCAGGTAGGTAGAATCCTGGCCCTGTTCCCACTACTTAGCTTCCTTGTCTTCTCTCTGGTACTATTACTATTACTTAAATTGTAAGCTATCTGGGGGCAGGGATCATCCTTTTATTCTGTCTGTACAACACCTAGCACAATGAAATGTTGGTCCAAGAGTGGAGCTCCTGAGCACCCCCACAATACAAATACTAAAGAACAACAGTAATCCACAATCTTTCTATCCTTATTTTTTCCATTCTCACTCTGTTCTTCTGTTCACAACCCTCTTCACTTTTCCTTTCTCTTCCCTTCTCTGCTTCACTTGCTCCTTATAATTCATTCCACTCTTTTATTTTCATTTAATTTTTATACCCTCTCCACTTCTTTTTCTTTCCTGTCAGTCCTTCAGGCTACCCAGTCTTCTTTGCCTCTAAGCATTGGTGTTGAAGCAGTTTCTGCTGCAATGTAACTATTTTGGTGATTTTCTACTGCAAAAATTAAATAGGTACAACACCCAGTGTGGACAGATTTATAGCAATAGAAAGGCACCTTAGGCCAGTTTTGCTTATTTCCCTTTCTTTCCAGGAATTAACTGTTCCAATACACATTCATCCCAGTATAACTGCATCCACAGTAGGTGGATTGTACTATTTTAATTATATCAACTATAGCAGTATAGTTAAAGTGGTGCAAGATTTGTTTGTAGACAGAGATTCGTTTTCATTTTACCCTCACTTTATTTTCTGCATCTGGGCCATTGCCTAGTACGACATTGAAAAAACACTAAAACATGGGATGTATAATTTATCAAGGTTCACAGATGATTAACATTGCTGACAATAGCTGATTTTTGAGGCATTTGTATTTCATTCAGAAATCTTATTTCTGTTGATTTAGGTTAGTACATTTCAATACCGTGTTTATTACCTGTTATGGTGCAAGCGCCTAATAGATTTACAATGTTTTCATGGCTTCCAATATGAGTCATCATTTTGAGTTCTGACATTAGAGCATCTTCTTCGGAAGGGTCAGATTTTTCTGTAAATAAAACAGCAACACAAATGTAGAAAAACATTTACAAGATAGGGTTTAAAAACTAAATAGTTTAGGTTCTATGCACCATACAAAACTTTCCTTTTACATTAATCCCATTGATCTAAAGCTGTGACCGTGTAGAAAATTGTTCTAAAATATAATATTTTAAGATAAATAGATATTCTATCTGCTATCTATTAGAGCTGGAACTCTCTTTCTCTCTCCTCCCCACTCTCTCTGTATTTGTGTTCCAGCTATAAGCTTTGTGAGATGATTCTGTAGTCTCAAAAATGGATATTATGAAAGTAATGAAATAAAGAACAGTTATCAGGTTCTGAGAAGTCACCAGAATTTGCTTTAAATATGAGACATGGAGACAGTTATACAACCAAATACCTTTCTAAATTTATAATGCTATAATCATGTTCAGTAGGGTTGCTTTGGATTTAAACAGTAGTAATTGTGATCAGAATTTGTCCCATAATTTTTCCTATTTTGTCTCTCCTGATTCTTTTATGGAGATATACCTATCTCATAGAGCTGGAAGGGACCTTGAATGGTCATTGAGTCCAGTCCCCTGCCTTCACAGCAGGACCAAGTACCATCCCTGACAGATTTGCCCCATATCCCTAAATGGATTGAATTTATAACCCTGGGTTTAGTAGGCCAATGCTCAAGCCACTGAGCTGTCCCTCCCCCCCAACCATGTAGTTTCTAGTGAAATCACATTTTACAGCTTAAACTGATATGGCACTGTCTCAGTTACAATATAGAGAAGCAGTACAGCTACTAACACAAAACTTATTTCTCATTTATACTGTTACCTGCACCCTGAGTGGTGAGTCTGAAGTGGTGACTTCTCATTCACCATAAAAAGTACATATAATTGTATTCAAATTGGCTAATAAAGTCTGTTAGCCAGTTAGCATACAATCATTTCAGTAATGACTGTACACCTAGTTTTCAATAAATGTAGAATCATGCAAACTAACCTCAGCTAACTCCAGATAATAAATGCACTTTAATTTATTAATATAATTACTTTTAGCTGGAGAGAGAAGAGCTAAGAAAGGGAAAGGTATTAGGTGGGTCAGAAACTGAGGCAGTTGCATCTATTCTGAAAGCAATAGTCAGTGGAGATGAGGAATCCACAGTAGCCAATCACAGAGTAAGTGTGAGAAAATGGAAAGTATATTTCAATGTAACAAAATTAAGGTGTTTTCCTTTCACTTAGTAAAAATGGCATGCCGTGCTAATAAACATCTCCTTTGCATCAGAGTTCATTTAGCCCCAAATAATGCCACATTAACTCATGAACAGGAAGCACTCTATATTAATCAAATACAGAATTAACTCTTTAAAAAGTTACGAGAGCTAAAGCTTTGCCCCACCACAGTGGAAGAGTCTGGATTGCATGGCAGAGCTGGTTTCTCCAAAGGGAGAGCCCTTCTAGAATTTGGAGGTAGAAACTCTTCTCAGGGCAGGCCTGACAGGAATCCCTGTCAGGGCTGACACTACATGACTGCCCTCTCTTCTGGATGGAGTCTATGTTTCCACCTCTGAATGCCAAATGTATATGGTAGTTGGGGTACCAGTGGCCATATGACAGGAGGCAGGACCTCACCACATTCCGACGGTTTGAGAAGGGCACATTCAGTGAAACAGCTGAGTAACTAAAGGGCCTGCAAAGCCAGGGAGAGAAGACCCAGCTGGATGTGGTCTAAGACAGTGTCCATGAGTAGCAAGTCCAAAAGAGAGCTGCCAGCTAGGCTCCCTCCAAATCTCCAGGCCCCAGCCACAAGAGGGAAAAGAAAAGTGTATCCCATGAAGGGATGCTGTAATGGGTATGCATCCTTAGCCATGTGCAAGGCCCAGGCGTCCTTCCCTTGGGGGTGAATGCCTCCCAGTGCCCCCTTGGACTAGCAGAGTTCTACCCTTTCCCATACTATTGGTTGTGCCTTAGAAGTATATTCTAGAACTTAATTAATTCCTGAAATAAACTACAAAATACATCAATAAGAATATGGAAAAATAATACTTTTAGAGCTAAATAAGTACTGAAAAATGAAAGAACTGTGAGCTGCAATTGCAAGAGAATTGACTTAAAGGGGCTTCTGGTGCTGTTTCTACCTTAAACACAAATAATAAACCACTGCTTGTGAGAGCAGTATCTTGCTGTGATTTACTGTACCTTTCAGCATTTTGACTGCAACTTGGACTGAATCCCCGGTTTTACTAATTCCATAAGCTGTAGCATTCATAACCTTTCCAAAGGCACCAGAGCCGAGTGCCTGCCCTACAAGACAAAATGAGTTAATGAAATTTCTAGTTTAAGGCAACGTAAGCTGATATAATGACCTCATGGTTTACCCAGGAGATTGCTCACCAAATTCCAGATTTTCTCTTGGAAACTCCCATTTGAGATCATATTCAAATTCACTGAAATCAATGTAGATGTACTCATTATCTGAAGGACCAACTACCTGTATCATTTGCATTTGACTTTCATATCTAAATTGCTTCAGAAACAGAAAAATTGTATTAGTTCAACAGAATTTTAGGAGAGAGGGGAGAGGAAGGCAGTCATTTAATGTTTTTGTTTTTACCTTTTTGTATTTATGAAAAATAAATATAAGCAAAACAGCTATAAATGGAAGGCAAAATCCGATAGTTGCATAGAATGAAATGTTATCTCGGAGGGAAGAAACAGCTCCTGTAATTTAAAAAGATGCATGTCACTAAACAATGAATTAGGACTGGTATGTAATGTTAAGCTACAAGAAACAAAATAAAATCTGTCATGTTTGTCTTATCTCCATTATTTTTCATTCCCTTTTGGCCTGAGCCTGGGAATTGCCAATGAGAATTGCAAGTGGTCAACGTCTCTCAGAGAGCCAGATTATGGCCCTCTCAGGCTATGTCTAGACTGCAGGCTTCTTTCAGAAGAAGCTTTTTTCGGAAGAGATCTTCCGAAAAAACTTCTTTCTAAAGAAAGCATCCACACACAAAAGTGCATCGAAAAAGCGACGTGCTTTTTTGAAAGATAGCATTCACACAGAAGGGATGCTATCTTGCATTTAAGCCATGAATACTATGGACAGAGTGGCCACCAGGACACCTGTGCTTTTTTCTCTTTCCTCTTCTTTCGAAAGAACTTCCTCTTCCCTGTCAACACACACCTTTTTCTGAAAGAGCTCTTTCAGAAAAAAGCTTCTTCCTCGTAGAAAGAGGATTACCAATGCCAATTTACTTTCTTTCAATTTACTTTCAGAAGAATACAATTGCAGTGTGGACGTAACTTAGGTTTTGTCAGAAAAATGGCCATTTTTCCAACAAAACTCTCTAGTGTAGACATACCCTCAGACCTTAGTACATGTAATATTCTCTGTATGTGGATCAACTAATTCCCATACAAAGTAGGGTTCAGTTGCATCTGCAGTAGAGGTGATCCAAGATGTAAAGATTTATACAGAGGGGCTACGTCTACACTGGCCCCTTTTCCGAAAGGGGCATGCTCATTTTCAACTTCAGAATAGGGAAATCCGCGGGGGATTTAAATATCCCCCGCGGGATTTAAAAAAAGATGTCCGCCGCTTTTTTCCGGCTTGGGGAAAAGCCGGAAAAAAGCGTCTAGACTGGCCCGATCCTCCGGAATAAAGCCCTATTCTGGAGGATCTCTTATTCCTACTTCAAAGGAAGTAGGAATAAGAGATCCTCCAGAATAGGGCTTTATTCCGGAGGATCGGGCCAGTCTAGACGCTTTTTTCCGGCTTTTCCCCAAGCCGGAAAAAAGCGGCTGACATCTTTTTTTAAATCCCGCGGGGGATATTTAAATCCCCCGCGGATTTCCCTATTCTGAAGTTGAAAATGAGCATGCCCCTTTCGGAAAAGGGGCCAGTGTAGACGTAGCCAGGGAGAGGCAGAGTCTGGGTGGCCCAGAACTGGGTGAGAGTGAAGTTGGGAACATACATATTGTTTCCTCTTTACACCACAGAACTTATAATGTCTGTGATAGGGAGACACCTTTAATAAGGTCTCATGGACAGCTTCAGCCTAAGGAGTTCCTGGCAATGAAGCTATGCTACCAGAAAGTAAAGGAAATGCTATGAAGTAGGAACCAGAGTGAAGGTAAAAGATCTCCACATAGATGCACCTAATCTCCTTTGGTCAGCACTATGATCTGTTCCAGGGGTGGGGAACCTGTTGTGCGGGGATGGATGCAGCCCTGGCTTATCTGGATCTGGCCCCCCAGAGCTCAGGGCTCCCCCCAGCATTGGGGAGCCAGCACTGGCGCTCCAGCTCCCTGCTGTCCCCCCAAGGGGCTGGAGCACACAAAATCTCCTAGCCTGCCCCCCCACCAAGCTCTGGTGTGCACAGAAAATGTGGGGAGTGTCTTTCTCTTTCTTAGTCAGTGAGGGGTTTTTTGTTTTGTTTTGTTTTGTTTTGTTTTTTCTTGCTTCTCACTTATGTGCATCCCCCGACTGATTTTTCTGTGGTTCAGCAGCCCCCGACCCAAAAAAGGTTTCCCCACCCATGATCTATTCCACATGGGACAGACTGATAGCCCAAAGTGGAATGAAGAGGGAGGAATTCCTTAAGAGGATCTGTCTTCCCATTCGCTGCCTCTTGTTGAAATGGTATTTAATGTAAGTACTTACATTGACTTCAGGGCCTCAGTTAGCACAATAAATGAGTTATATTCTTAACAAAACAAAAGGGGCAATATTTATACATTGTGTAAGCCTGAAACTTGTTTTCATTCAAAAAGTGAGTGTTATATGACTCTTCAAACTCTTTGGCATCATTGTTCAACCAGATACTATTAAGACATGTTGCCCTGCAAATCTAAAGACAAGCAGCTAAACAAATCAGAAGCCATTCTAAGGTTAAGTGCATAATGTCGGCCACAATGCAGATATAATATAAAAAGCCACCAGTTAACTGAGGATCAGTTACACAAAACCAGCTTAGAGTATTGCTCTGCTATTGCCCAGTTAACACCATAATACCAAAATTACCACGTCCTTTTCATCATACAGAAGAATACATAACTGTCCATTCAGAAAATTAACAACAGCATACCATTTGTGCATCCATACAGTATGCAATTCTAATGCAAACTAGATATGTTTGACACACACTTAAATAAATTCATTGTTCATTAAATTCAAAATATTAGACATTAGAAGACTGGATTTATAATACTTAAATATATCTACACATATTCTCATACATAGACCTTCCAGCCTCCGTATGACACTAATCAATGCACATGTTATTACTAACAAACCAGTCTGGGTATCACAAAGACAAATGAAAATGACTCCTTAATAACAAATGGTATTAAAATTGGAATTTTCTGCCTTTTCCTTGAAAATACTTTTACGATTTTAAGACACTCAAGGTGAAAGTGTGTGACCTTCTCTCACAAAAGCAGACGGACTCTGCTACCCTGTCCTCTTTCTTCTCTATTTCCTTTTTTATTAGCTGCAACATGTTTTCTGAAGGTCAAAACCTAGCAGCTTTATTATCCTTCATGACTCTGCATAGTGTGTATGTGAAATGTTATTGGGTGACATCTATCACTTGTGATCAATACGTTTATGAATTAAGAAAACATCTTGTCTCTTCAAGACAACAGAAATCTATATGTTCAGAGTGAATAAATCTAATAGTTGCTCTCTTCTAAAATAACACTACATGCTATTTTTTGTAGCTCAGATATTTTTCCTCTTGCAATATCTTTGGTCTGTAAATCTTTAGTCTCAGAGAAGACAACTGAATGTAATACAACCTGATTACAAAGAAGAAGCAATCATACATAAAGGAGGATCTTGTAGATTTCCATAAGCAAAAGGAGATGCATGTCAATTTGTAACTGAATTTCCAGGTATAGGTTATTAACAGGAATAAAAAGCAGGTCTCTAGATTCACAGGGCGTGATTTTGCAGCTGGCTTTAGTGGAGGCGTAGTCTGCTTTGTGACTGCTGAATTGGGTCCCAAGTGCTATATCATCGAACTTAAGTAAAAAAAATCATGTCAGAAGAGACATACATTCTACTCACAATTACATGCATAGCCTGTGTGGGATCCTATATTTTATTTGCAAAGACTATTCAAATGTGATGCCATATAGGCAAAAGATACCACAATTTTTTCTTTGCAGTCTATAATTATCTTGAGATGATCTGCACTGTCTCAGTAGTGGTACAGTACCTTGTTGGTTAGTGAACCCCTTCACGCAGGATGCGCCAATGGAATTGTTTGCACAGCACTCCACGTAGAAGCCTATCATTGTATTCTGTACATCTAAAGTGCTGCTGGAATGCCAGGACCCAAAGGTTATTCGCTCAGGTATTCCTCTCCAAATCCCTTCTGTGATTTCTTCTGTACAACTTTAAAAAAAAGAAAACAAAAAAACCCGAGGGCCAGTAGTGATTGTTACAACTTGCACAGGTTTTTGGGGAGGCCATATCATAAGAGGTGGCTGATGTTTGTGCTAGAGAGGAGAGTATTGCTGGGCTTTTTCACTATATTATTATACATAATGATATATAAATCTACATACATTATCCATGATATAATAGTTACATCACTGTGTGTGTGTGTGTGTGTATATATATATATATATATATATATATATATATATATATATGATACAAAACTACTCAAGACAGTTAGACCTAAAGCAGACTGCAAAGAATTAAAAAGGGATCTCACTAAACTGGGGGCCTAGGCAGCAAAATGGCAGATGAAATAGTGTTGATCAATGCAAAGTAATGTCCATTGGAAAACGTAATGATGGGATTATAAATTAGCTGTTACCACTCAGGAAAGAGATCTTGGAGTCATTGTAGATAGTTCTCTGAACTCAACTTGCACAGGTTTTTAGGGAGGCTATGTCATAAGAGGTGGCTGATGTTTGTGCTAGAGAGAAGAGTATTGCTGGGCCTTTTCTCTGAAAACATTCGCTTAATGTGCAGCAGCAGTCAAAAAAAGCAAACAGAAAGTTGGGAAACCTTAGGAAATGGATAGAGAGTAAGACAAAATAACATATTGGCTCTATATAAATCCATGGTACACCCATGTCTTGAATACTGGGTGCAGATAAGGTCATATCATCTCACAAAAGGTATACTAGAATCGGAAAAGTTTCAGAAAAGGGCAACAAAAATGATTAACGTAAGGAACAGCTTCCATATGAGGAGAGATTAATAAGACTGGCACTTTTCAGTTTGGAAGAAGAGATGACTAAGTGGGAATATGACAAAGGCCTATAAATTCGTGACAGATGTGGAGAAAGTAGATAAGAAAGTGTTACTTATTCCCTGTCATAACCCAAAAACTAGGGATCATCAAATGAAATTAACAGGCAGCAAGTATAAAACAAACAAAAGGAAGTATTCCTTCACACAATACACAATCAACCTGTGAAATCTTTGTCAGCAGATATTGTGAAGGCCAAGACAGTAACAGGATTCCAAAAAGAACTAGATAATATCAATGGCTATTCCTAGCATCAGTTTGTCAGAAGCTGAGAATGGCCTACAGGGGATGGATCACTTGATGACTGCTTGTTCTGTTTATTCCCTCTGAAACAACTGGCATTCACCACTGTTGGAAGACAAGATACTGGGCAGGATGAACCATTGGTTTAACCCAGTATGGCCATTCTTATGTTCTTAAGTTCTTATTATTATTAGGGGTTGGAAGTAGATGCTGGGTTTTCTTTACATTTTATTACATTTTTAATTTTGACAAAGGAACCTAGAATCAAGGATAGGTTTTTTTATATTTTATGGTTATATTTTGAGATGGTGCAAATCAGCATAACTCTATTGCTTCTAATGGATCTACGCCAGTTTACATCTGCCGAGGAGCTGACGCTATGAATCTAAATAAATAAGTAAAATACATAAATTCAAGGGATTTCCAAGTTCGGCTTCTGGCCTTTCATCTGTGTTCTGCTTTGACTGTTTCTCCTTCACTCTGCCCACTAATCCATTTCTGCTGGAACGACTTTAAATCTTCCAAAATTTTCAGCAGCTTCAAAATAGCTGCCATTTAAAAAGATTAACCTGCCCTAAAAATGTTTCTGTCCTTCCTCTAATGCATACTGTTCCCACCCACCCAATTAAACTGGCTCAAGGCCTAGAATGGAAAACATTCAATCCTGAATAAGAAACAAAACTAATGTCTGATATTTAGAAAGAGGACTTTTATGTTAAAGGAAAGAGGAGATTGCCAGATTTTAATGGGGCACATAACACTGGTTTCTAGACCTACATGTTCCGATGATGTATTATAAGAAATATTTTAAATTTACTAATTATATGTTTTCCTCTCTTTGTGATTTCTGTTTAATTAGGCCTATAAAAAAGTGGACTTAGAAGCAAGGATAGAAAAAATAATAATAAAATATAAAAAAAAACACCTTTCTAAAATATTTTAAATCTCATTAATAAAATTCCAGTAATATATTTGACCTGGTACCTTAATTTGAATGTAGGAATGTAGGAATGAGCTTTTTAAAATGAGTAACATCATGTCAACACAATACAAGAAATATCCTGGTACCTTGCAGTTTTAGGGCCTGATTCAATCTCTATTGCAGTAAATGAAATGACTCACTGACTTCCCTGGGCATTAGATCAGATTGTTAATGCACTTCCACATAATGAAATGGCTAAATAAACCAAACCAATATCTTGACACTTTGGCCAGGTCTATACAGGCAGTCCCCGAGTTACGCGGATCCGACCAGTTACGAACAGGGATTTTCTCGCCCCGGAGGACTGGAGCGGCGGGACGCCTGGTCCCACCGCCCGCCTCCTCCGGGGCGAGAAAAGCTGCTCCCCGTCTCCCTGGTCTGCTGGGGGAGCCAGCAGACCAGGGAGACGCTGAGCAAAGCGGCGGAGGACCCGGGGCCGGACCCGCGGCGCTTCCAGCTGATCTGGAAGCGCCGCGGTTCGGCCCGGGTCCTCCGCCGCTTTGCTCCGCGTCTCCCTGGTCTGCTGGGGGTGGGACGCAGCTAGTGCCCCCCCTCCCAGCAGACCAGGGAGACATGGAGCAAAGCCCGGGGCCTGTGGTAGAGCAGGTGGGGCGCTGCCGGTTGGTCCCGCAGCACCGCTCCTTGGTGCTACTGGACCAACCCGGCAGCACCCCAGCTGCTCTGCCCCAAGAGTCCTGATTCAGCCGCTGCTGATCAGTTTCAGCAGCGGCTGAATCAGGACGCCTGGGGCAGAGCAGCTGGGGTGTTGCTGGGTTGGTCCAGTAGCGCCGAGGAGCGGCCGCGCTACTGGACCAACCCAGCAGCACCCGAGCTGCTCTGCCCCAGGCATCCCCAAGTCAGCCGCTGCTGAAACTGACCAGCGGCTGACTACAGGAAGCCCGAGGCAGAGTTGCTCTGCCCCAGGCTTCCTGGAATCAGCTGCTGATCAGTTTCAGCAGCAGCTGACTTGGGGACGCCTGGGGTTCTTAAGTTGAATCTGTATGTAAGTCGGAACTGGTGTCCAGATTCAGCCGCTGTTGAAACTGATCAGTTTCAGCAGCGGCTGAATCTGGATGCCAGTTCCGACTTACATACAGATTCAACATAAGAACAAACCTACAGTCCCTATCTTGTACGTAACCCGGGGACTGCCTGTACTAGATCCAGAAGGTCAGCTTAAAGTACACAACAAGAACTACATAAATAATGTAGCTGCAGTAGACACACCCTAACCCGAGGTTGGCACTGTCTTCACAGTGGGAGGTCGACGGGAGCACACACTCTCATCGGCTTCTCTTACTCCTCGTGACTTCAAAGGATACCAGGACCAACTGGAGGCACCCTCAGCATTTGTTTTAGTGGGTTTTAACTAGACCTGTTAAATTGAATACCAGAAGATCGATCTTCAGTGCATAAGTACAGAGGTGACCTTTGATATATTCCCTGGCAAAGCTACTGGTCCTGATACTTTGATTCACTAAGAATACTAAATGCACCAAGGAAAGCTTATGTGGGATCCAGTATCCATACTGGGAGACTGTAATTCAATTAATGTCTAGCTATGGCTATGAACACAGCTGTATTTATTTCAAAATACACAGCTTCAGATACACATATATCTGGACATGATGTTGTTTTGGTTAAAGTCAAGGAAATCTCTCACTTAGGGTATGTCTACACTACCTCGCTAGTTCGAACTAGCGGGGTAATGTATGCATACCGCACTTGCTAATGAAGCCCGGGATTTGAATTTCCCGGGCTTCATTAGCATAAGCGGGGAGCCGCCATTTTTAAATCCCCGCTGCTTCAAACCCCGTGCAGCGCGGCTACATGGGGCTCGAACTAGGTAGTTCGGACTAGGGTGCCTATTCCGAACTACCGGTACACCTCGTTTCACTAGCAGGGTAATGTAGACATACCCAAAGTCTGATTCATCCTTGTACCAGCTTGCTATTTATTATTTTACAAGTACCCCACAGGGGTAGCCATGCTAATCTATAACTTAACGCAAAAAACAATGAGTGGTCCTCTAGTTCCACTCTTTATTATTTTGAAATAAAGTGAGTTTTTTCAAAATAGCGCAGCAGGGTAGACATGCCCTAAGGTACTATAGGACCTCTTATTTTTAAAGTTTTTTTAGGTACCCCAAAGTTCATCTTTCAGAGTCCTAGTCACCTGCTAGTCTTTATTTAACTAAAGAAACATCACAAACAAGATAATTTAAATGAAAAAGGATAGAAAATGTCTTTATTTACTTAGAAAAATCAGGTCCCAGACATTTCCTCCAAGTCCAAAATGGTGCAGGGTAACTATCAGAGAAGCAAGTAATCTGTTTTGATGTTGACTGTATTATTACTTCAGGTTTTCCTGTAACAAACATAATACAAACAAATGTAAAACAATACTTTAGTCAATAATATAGTTATGTTTATAAGGTTACACTCAGGAGCGTGGAACAAGTTGTATAATGGGGGAGCTAAAAGCCATGAATAAAACCATCTCTATAACGGAAATAACTTCAGGGCAGGGAGTGCAGCTGCACCCCCAAATTCTTAATGCCAGCACCTATCACACCCAGACTACGTCTAGACTGGCATGATTTCCCGCAAATGCTTTTAACGGAAAAGTTTTCCGTTAAAAGCATTTGCGGAAAAGAGTGTCTAGGGGTGTGTCTAGACTACCTAGTTTTGTCGACAAAAGTAGACTTTTGTCGACAAAACTATACCAGCGTCTACACTACCGCTGAGTTCTGTCGACATAACATCGACAGAACTCAGCAGTTTTGTCGACGCTGGTATACCTCATTTTACGAGGCATAACACCTTCTGTCGACAGAACTCTGTCGACAGAAGGTGTTATTGCCTGTAACACTGCGTCCAGACTATGGAGTTCTGTCGACAAAGCAGCTTGCTTTGTCGACAGAACTCAATGTGTCTGGACGCTCTTTGTCGACGGAAGTTTTGTCGACAGTATCTGTCGACAAAACTTCCGTCGACAAAACGCGGTAGTCTAGACGTACCCTAGATTGGCACGGACACTTTTCCGCAAAAGCACTTTACGCAGAAAAGTGTCCATGGCCAATCTAGATGCGCTTTTGCACAAAAAAGCCCCGATTGCCATTTTCGCGATCAGGGCTTTTTTGCGCAAAACAAATCTCAGCTGTCTACACTGGCCCTTCTGCGCAAAAGTTTTGCGCAAAAGGGACTTTTGTCCAAACGGGAGCAGCATCGTATTTCCACAAAAAGCACTGATTTCTTACAGTAGGAAGTCAGTGCTTTTGTGGAAATTCAAGCGGCCAGTGTAGACAGCTGGCAAGTTTTTCCGGAAAAACGGCTGATTTTCCGGAAAAACTAGCCAATCTAGACACAGCCCCAAAGTGATCAAAATCTACTTAGATATTTATAAAGCATTCCATCACCAGTGGGCATGTTAGTTAATCTCTACAGCACCTCTGTGAAATAGGTAAGTATTTTTAATTCCTTTTTATATATAATGGAATGGAGACAAAAAAGGTGAAGTAACTAAGCCAAGGTCTCTTAGTGAATCAGTGGCAGAGCCAGGATTAAAACTCAGGACTTCCTCATTCCTAACCCAACCCAACCATTCCTCCAAACTATGCTACAGATGAAGAGGCAAATTCTCATTGCCTGATTCCCACTGAAGAGCATTTCTTTTGTAAAGAGTTAATGTAAAGCAATGGCAATGATATTACTAACAATGTTTTCTTTATTTATGGCAGGGGTAGGGAACCTTTTTGGGTCGGGGGTCACTGACCCACAGAAAAATCAGTTGGGGACCACACAAGTAAGAAGCAAAAAAACTCCTCCCAAAATCTCCAGCCGTCAGGCTATGTCTAGACCGCAGGCTTCTTTTGGAAGAAGCTTTTCCGGAAGAGATCTTCCGGAAAAATTTCTTCCGAAAAAGAGCATTGACACTGCCAAAGTGCACCAAAAAAGTGATCTGCTTTTTTGAAAGATAGCATCCACACTGAATGGATGCTATCTCACATTTCAGCTGTGATTACTGTGGATGGAGTGGCCACCAGGGCACCTGTGCTTTTTCCTCTTTCTTCTTTCAAAAGAATTCCCTCTTCCCTGTCTACACACACCTTTTTCCGAAAGAGCTCTTTCAGAAAAAGACTTCTTTCTAGTAGAATGAGGATTACCTATGTCAGAAAAACCGCTCTGTTCTTTCAATTTTCTTTCAGAAGAATGTGATTGCAGTGTGGATGCAAGTGACCTTTTTTTGGAAAAAAGACTGTTTTTCCAAAAAAACCTTTATAGTGTAGACATACCCTCACTGATGTACCCCCAAACTCCCTCTCGTGTCCCCACCCCACATCTTCTCCTGCCGCCAAACTCCCTTCCAGACCTTGCTCTTCTCAACCCGGCCTTGCATCCCTATTCCACTTGCTGGCAGCCCTGTCTTGTACATTGAACCCCTCATTTTTGTTCCCGTCCCAGAGCCTAAGGGGGTCCACAAAATCCACTAACTCTGGAACCCCAAAAAGTACAAAAGTAAATCTGGTTTATGGGAAGCCCCAAACGTTAGTCCTCCCTGTCCCTTCTCCTCACCCCGTGGGGGTTGGAACACCACAGTAGTGAAGTGCCTTAGTCAGGGGCTACATCAGTGATGTAGGCTGGGGGGGTAACACAGAGAAGGTGAGAGGATGAGAATGCAGCCAAATAGCTAGTTGGGAAAGGAAGCAAAGAAATGGGGAGTAATGGAAAGTGCAGCTTCTGCAAAGCCAAATTGTATCCCCCCTCACCTCTTCTCTGAGCCCCATGATTCCCCTCGCCAGCCTGACCCCCTGTATCATCCCGTGCCCCTAAGAGCAACCCCTCTTCCCTCCCATCCTGCCCCCGCATCCTCCTTTCCTCCCCTCCTTCCCCCACATCCCTGTGCCCCCAGCGCACTCACCGGACCGGCAGCAGTGCTGGGGTGAGTAGAGATGGGGGATGGGGACCAGAGTCTCTTCCCTGTGCAGGGGGAGGAGTAAGGCTGAGCTCCCGCCCCTCACGCCAGTGAAAATCGGGTCGTGTGCTGACCGCTGATCTAGACCAAACCTGAGAGATGTCTGTCTACCTTGTTTTTAAATATCTCCAATGATAGAGATTCCTCAACCTCCCTAGGCAATTTATTCCAGTGCTTAACCACCTTGACGTTTATGAAGTTTTTCCTAATGTCCAACCTAAACCTCCCTTGCTGCAAATTAAGACCATTGCTTCTTGTCCTATCATGAGAGGTTAAGGAGAATAATTTTTCTCTCTCCTTCCTGTAACATCCTTTTAGGTACTTGAAAGTTGCTATCATGTCCCCTCTCTGTCTTCTCTTTTCCAAACTAAACAAACCCAGTTCTTTCAGTCTTCCCTCAAAGGTAATGTTTTCTAGACCTTTAATCATTTTTGTTGCTCTTCTCTTGATCTTCTCCAATTTTTCCACATCTTTCTTGAAATGTGGTGGCCAGAACTGGAGACAACACTCCAGTTGAGGCCTAATCAGTGCAGAGTAAAGGAGAAGAATTACTTCTCATGTCTTGCTCATAACACTCCTGTAAATGCATCCCAGAATGTTGTTTGCTTTTTTTGCAATAGTGTCACACTGTTGACTTATATTTAGCCTGTGGTCCATTACGACCCCTAGATCTTTCTCTGCAGTACTCCTTCCTAGACAGTCACTTCCCATTTTGTATTTGTGAAACTGATTGGAGTATTTTGTATTTGTCCATATTGAATGTCATCCTTTTTACTTTTTACTTCAGACCATTTCTCCAGTTTGTCTAGATCATTTTGAATTATGACCTTGTCCTCCAAAGCACTTGCAACACCTCCCAGCTTGGTATTATCCACAAACTTTATAAGGATACTCTCTATGCCATTATCTAAATAGTTGATGAAGATATTGAACAGAACTAGTTCCAAAACTGATCCCTATGGAACCCCACTTGTTTTGCCCTTTCACCATGACTGTGAACCATTGATAACTACTCTGTGGGAAGGTTATCTAACCAGTTATATACCCACCTTATAGTAGCCCCACATATATTGTATTTCCTTAGTTTATTGATACATGATTGTATCAAATGTCTTACTAAATCTCATTATACTACGTCTCATTATACTACGTCTACCGTTATACTACAAGCTTTATGCACAAGGCTTGCTGTCCTATCAAAGAAAGCTATTAGGGTGGTTTACATGATTTATTCTTGACAAATCCATGCTGTTACTTATCACCTTACTATTTTCTAGATGTTTGCAGATGGATTCCTTAATTATTTGCGTCATTATCTTTCCTGGCGCAAAAATTAAGCTAACTGATCTGTAGCTTCCTGGGTTGTTCTTATTTCCCTTTTTATAGATGGGCACTATTTTTGCCCTTTTCCAGTCTTCTGGAATCCCTCCCGTTTGCCATGCCCTTCAAAGATAATGGGTAATGGCTCAGATATCTCCTTCATCAGCTAGGATGCATTTAATCAAGCTCTGATGACTTGAAGATACCTAACTTTTCTAAGTAATTTTAAACTTGTTCTTTTCCTATTTTAACTTCTGAACCTATCTGATTTTCACTGTCATTCACTATGGTAGGCATCCAATCACCACCAATCTT
The DNA here is from genome assembly GCF_049634645.1 of Pelodiscus sinensis. Lineage (NCBI taxonomy): Eukaryota > Metazoa > Chordata > Testudines > Trionychidae > Pelodiscus > Pelodiscus sinensis. Next base: position 300,059,136 of record NC_134711.1, on the reverse strand, counting down.
CTTAGTGAAAACCAAGACAAAGAAGTTGTTATGCACCTGTGCCATTTCCACAATTTCTGTTATTGTTTTTCTCTTTTCATTATGCAGTGTGATATGCCCGTGTGTGATAAAATTTTGGTATTAATGATATGTCTCGGGGAATAAGAATTTTGATATGGATGTTAAACTTTATGGTAACGCTACTTCTCAGTTAATGCCTGTAAAAAAGATTTAAAGCTCACCGCTGCAGAGAAACTATAGCAAATTTGGTTTGCTGCATGAAAGGGAAAACTGAGGCATACCATCTCATGGCCTGAATGGCTGGATGCCAAAAGAACCATGACACCAAGGCTATGTCTACACTGTGGGGCTTTTCCGTGATACCAGAGGTATCTCAGAAAAACTGTGCTATGTCCAGGGAATGCGTTTGTTCTTCCACTTTTTTTCGCGGAAGAGGAAATGCGCTCTTTTGGGGAGCCCTGTATTCCTCGTTTCACAAGGAATAAGGGCTCCTCCAAAAGAGGAGGCTTTCCATCTAGACAGGGCCAAATGGCAGAAAAGCCTCTTCCGGAAAAAACAATTGGAAAAAGCGATGCAAATTTATGGATGCAAATTGTGGAGCACAATTTGTATAGCTTTAGACCTAGCCTTGCAACTGCCTTTGAGATAGTCAGTGACTGACCCTTTTGCAGTAAACTAAGGGAGGAGGGATGACATTCTAGAACTTGAAGAAGCACCATGTAACCCAAGTTCCCCTAAGCTGTGCGGCTGCACGGCTGTGTAGCTTTCCATTAAGCCCTACACAAGAGCACAGGGTATCAGCAGAGAGAAATTTCTCTTCCCAAGCCCCAGCAGCTGTGCAGCATGGGATGTGGCTAGCTTTTCATCCCATTCTCCGGATGCTAAGGGAGTGAGGGGAAAGTACTTGCATTCTATGCTTGCCTCTTGCCCCTGGCTGGTAAAGGGAGCTTACCTGCCTGAAATTCCGCCCTTGCCCACTTTTATGGATTAAGTGTATTTTGCCTTTTTGAAGTAATATTAACTATTTCAGTTAGGCTGTGTCTACACTGGGCCACTTATTCCAGGAAATCAGCCACTTTTCCGGAATAAGCTGCAAGCTGTCTACACTGGCCCTTGAATTTCCAGAAAAGCAACGACGCTCTATTGTACAAAATCAGCCGCTATTCCGGAAAAACTATTCTGCTCCCGCTTGGGCATAAGTCCTTATTCCGGAACACTGTTCCGGAAAAGGGCCAGTGTAGACAGCCCAGTAGTCTTTTCCGGAAAAAAGCCCCGATCGCAAAAATGGCGATCGGGGCTCTTTTCCGGAAAAGCACGTCTACATTGGCCACAGACGCTTTTCCGGAAAAAGGGCTTTTCCGGAAAAGCAGCCTGCCAATGTAGATGCTCCTTTTCCAGAAAAACTGAAAACGGAATAATATTCCGTTTTAAGCAGTTCCGGAAATTCATGCCAGTGTAGACACAGCCTTAGTGCCTGCTCAGTGTGGTTTTCTTGAGAAGTTTTCTTTTTCTTGTTCTATTTTTGTCCACGCTCCGGGTGGCACACTAGAAGGAGGAATTCTTTGAAAATGGCTATTACCTGATTGTATCAGATGTCTGACATTTCTTTGGTATTTTCTGCTTGGTTATATATATAGCTTGGAGATTTTTAGTTAACAAACCAGGCACATAGGACTTGATTCTCCTCTCACTTTGATGTAAATCAGGACTGCTTCTATTGAAATAAATGGAGCTCTATTGGCACAAAAGAGGCATAGGTTGCAGGTGAACGTGGCCTACAGAGTGTTCAGTAAGGGTGAAACAAGAAGTATGAGGCTGTCTACACTGCCCTTCAGCTCAAATTACAGAGTGCGAATAGCACCAAACTGCTGTGCTCTAACTTCCCTGTGTGGATGCTCTGGATGGTAACTAAAACGTTCCTAGTTCACATTGCCATAGTTTTCTTTAAACATTAATAAGAACTAGGGCCTGGTCTATACTTATCTAGAAGGTTGAATTAAGATACACAACTCCAGCTACCTTAATTGCATAGCTGGAGTTGACATACCTTAATTCAATCTTCTAGTTAGCTCAATTAAAAATAATAATAAAGAGTTTATAAGGCATGGGCCAGAATTTGTGCCAACAGCTCTTCATTGTTATTTCTAGTTGTGCTGGATAGCACAGATATGCATATGTGAGCTGTAATCACACCTTGAATGGCAGTGTAGTTGCACTCTTACTGTATTCCAAAAGCTGCAATACGCAAATAAACCTTTTTCCCAAATAGGTGGCAGAAAGAAAAACAGACTTGTTTATGAGATGTGCAAATAACAACATACTTATATGGGAGACATTAGGAAACAGAAGACATTAGCACACATATTTAATACTGATTACCTCTTAAAATTTCCATTCATCCAATCTATTTTTCTTCTTCTTTAAAAAGAGTTTGCTTTATTGTATGTTCTAATGTATTTGACATCTAGCTATACCTCACTCTTGAATATTTTAAAAATTCCTGACCTAGAATATGATACATTGTTACTTTTTTTGTAAAATGAAAGAGAGATTAAAATAACATAGGGGGTGAAATCTTGACCTCATTGGAGTCAATGGCAAAATTTCTATTGATTGACTTCAAAGAGGTCAGGATTTCCCACCCACGGAGTTCATTAAACCTGTGCATTTTTACTTACGTTTTACATGCAACGTCATTGTTTTATTCACATACGTATCATCATTTTCTGCATAGAATACGTATTCCCCTGATTGATATTTATGATCACAGAACCTTGATGAAATGCTGTCGAGAAAAGAGGGGGTTGAGAAATGCTTAAGCAAGTTTACAAATCAGGATTCAATTTTTTTTTAAAATCAAGTTAAAAAAGAATTCAAAAGAAAAATTTTCTGAATAAAGAAATATAAAAAGAGTCTTCAGATGTAATTATGTTCTCTGTGTGCTGTAATAAAAGGGAATGGGAGTGATTTTTAAACCTGTCCATTTGATGGTTTTATTTTTGTCTGGAGTGTTGTCAGATTGGAGAGAGAGCTTTTGCTGGTTCATCAGTGTTAGAAGAGTACTTAAGGGAGACGTAATTACTGGAGTTCTAGGGTAGAGATATCCTGATTTAAGAGAATAAGGATTGCTGGCTAGAAGAGTTTCAGATGGTGAATAGGGGTCAAGAGGGCTGGCATTTGAGGAAAATCAATAACAGTCAGAAGAAAAGAAATAGACAAAATCAGAAGGTAAGTTTCAGAAGAATCATAGAATCATAGAATACTAGGACTGGAAGGGACCTTGAGAGGTCATTGAGTCCAGTCCCCTGCCCTCATGGCAGGACCAAGTACTGTCTAGACCATCCCTGATAGACATTTATCTAACCTACTCTTAAATATCTCCAGGGATGGAGATTCCACAACCTCCCTGGGCAATTTATTCGAGTGTTTGACCACCCTGACAGTTAGGAACTTTTTCTTAATGTCTAACCTAACCCTCCCTTGCTGCAATTTAAGCCCATTGCTTCTTGTTCTATCCTCAGGGGCCAAGATGAACAAGTTTTTTCCCTCCTCCTTATGACACCCTTTTAGATACCTGAAAACTGCTATCATGTCCCCCCTCATCTTTTCTTTTCTAAACTAAACAAGCCCAATTCTTTCAGCCTTCCTTCACAGGTCATGTTCTCTAGACCTTTACTCATTCTTGTTGCTCTTCTCTGGACCCTCTCCAATTTCTCCATATCTTTCTTGAAATGAGGTGCCCAGAACTGGACACAATACTCCAACTGAGGCCTAATCAACGCAGAGTAGAGTGGAAGAATGTCTTGCTCACAACACACCTGTTAATGTATCCTAGAATCATGTTTGCTTTTTCTGCAACAGCATCACACTGCTGACTCATTCAACTTGTGGTCCACTATAACCCCTAAATCCCTTTCTGCTGTACTCCTTCCTAGATAGTCACTTCCCATTCTGTATGTGTGAAACTGATTGTTCCTTCCTAAATGGAGCACTTTGCATTTGTCTTCATTAAACTTCATCCTGTTTACCTCAGGCCATTTCTCCAATTTGTCCAGATCATTTTGAAATATGACCCTCTCCTCCAGAGCAGTTGCAACCCCTCCCAGCTTGGTATCATCTGCAAACTTAATAAGCGTACTTTCTATGCCAATATCTAAATCGTTGATGAAGATATTGAACAGAACCGGTCCCAAAACAGACCCCTGCGTAACCCCACTTGTTATGCCTTTCCAGCAGGATTGTGAACCATTAATAATTACTCTCTGTGTATGGTTATCCAGCCAGTGATGCACCCACTTTATAGTAGTCCCATCTAAGTTGTATTTGCCTAGTTTATTGACAAGAATATCATGCGAGACAGTATCAAACGCCTTACTAAAGTCTAGGTATACCACATCCACCGCTTCTCCCTTTTCCACAAGACTCATTATCCTATCAAAGAAAGCTATCAGATTGGTATGACATGAGTCTTCTGGAATCTCTCCTGTCTCCCAGGATTTTCCAAAGATGATAGCTAGAGGCTCAGATACCTCCTCTATCAGCTCCTTGAGTATTCTAGGATGCATTTCATCAGGATCTGGTAACTTGCAGGCATCTAACTTTTCTAGGTGATTTTTAACTTGTTCTTTTTTTATTTTATCTTCTAAACCTACCCCCTTCCCACTAGCATTCACTATGTCAGGCATTCCTTCATCAGAGTTCGCAGTGAAGACCGAAACAAAGAAGTCATTTAGCATCTCTGCCATTTCTAAGTTTCCTGTTACTGTTTCTCCCTCCTCACTGACCAGTGGACCTACCCTGTCCTTGGTCTTCCTTTTGCTTCTAATGTATTTATAAAAGTCTTCTTGTTTTCCTTATTCCCGTAGCTAGTTTGAGCTCATTTTGTGCCTTTGCCCTTCTAATCTTGCCCCTGCATTCCTGTGTTGAAGGAAGTATAGGCAGTCCCCGGGTTATGTACAAGATAGGGACTGTAGGTTTGTTCTTAAGTTGAATTTGTATGTAAGTCAGAACTGGTACATATTGTAGAGGAAACTCTAGCCGAACATTTCTCCAGAGCTCAGTTTTATTCTCCCACACCTCACTTCCCTCAGTCCTTTATTCTCAAGCTGAGGTGTCTGCTGAGAAAAGCCGCTCCGCATCTCCCTGGTCTGCTGGGGGAGGGGGAACGCTAGCTTCGCGTTTCCCTGGTCTGCTGGGGGGAAGCAGCTAGTGCGGGGTTGCCTCACCCCGTTTGTAAGTAGGAATCCGATGTAAGTCGGATCCATGTAACCCGGGGACTGCCTGTACTCAGAACTGGAAAAGAAATTTAGAGAGGGTGGAAGAAACTGAGTAACTTTTATTAGATAAGACACAACCCAGAATTCCAAAGCCAGCCCATCCATATGTGGTTTTAAAGGAAGAAGATTCACACTGAAAAGATGGGTCATTTTGCCTGCTGACCGAGGCCAAGATTATCAGGAGTGATTATTGATTCTGGGTGGCTTAGCTTTAGAGTACTCAATCACAACACCTTCAAGGTAGCTAGGTGCTCTGCACTTTCTAAAAACTAAGCCCCCTTTAGAGTGTCTCAAGTTGGGCACCCAAACATCGGTACATCCAGAATCACTAGTCACAGGAAAGAAATAAGGAGAGCCTTTCACGAGTCATTTCTTTGGTGTCCACATGTAAGTTCAAGGAAAGGTGAGAGAACAAGATGTACATGAGATTATTTGCCTTCATGGAATTGATTCGCCCAGAATAAGGAAGTGAAAAGGAGCAGTTTGCCAAAGATACAGCTATGGCCTGTGTTATAAAGAGAGAACAGAAAACAGAAAGTCTGTAAGAACATGGTGCTCTTAGCACTTAGAGGAACTAAAGATGGTGCCAAATTTTTTATAGCTTGAAATTAAATGTTAAGGAGCAAAGTTCATAGTACAAATTTACTATAAAATGCAATAAGGAAGAACAACTGGATAAGGAAATAACAGAAATTAAAAAAGGAAATAAAATAAATAAAAAGGATATGAAAGGAGCAAAGTAGAAGTGATGGAAGATATATTTACTCAACCATAAACTGAAATGTGCAAAACTGAAAAAAACCCCACCAAATAAAAAATGTGTTATGGAACATGATTGTGTATTTATTTTTAATTTATTTACTCTTGTCCATTGATTCCATCTGCAAAATGGGTACAGTAATAATACTTAACTACCTGCTTTCCTATAGCAGCACTGTGTTGGCTGAAATCTGTAGAGTGCTTTGAAAATCTGAAGTGCTAAGTTTAACTATCTGGGATGTTGTAAATGAAAACTTTTTAAGAAAAATATTTAAATAAAACTGATCCACTTGGTTCAGTGCCATGGAGCACATGGGCAGCTATGTCCTATAATTGATGCAGCTCGACTAGGACTCAGTTACAAGAATCTTGCCTGGAGGTACCTAAGGTGTGAACAAACAAAACCACACCCACAATACACAGAAAAGGATGGGCTTTTCACAGATCTTGGCAATGGCGTCACCACGCCAGAGTATGACAGCAACATGCATTTCTATGCTGAAAAAGCAATCTAGAGTGACGTCTGTAATCCTGAGCCCACATGGTGGCTCCACCCTCCTGGACATCAGAGTTCCTTAAACCATCTCAAAGTTCCTAAAAATGCTATTTATGACCCATGGGCTTCACTTTACCCGTCTGGGTTGAACCAGCTGTCTATCCTCCAAACACAACTGTCTGCCAGACAATCAGGAGGCAGTCTGCAATAGTTGGAAAGTAAATAAGCTGAGTATTATCAGCATTTAAGGATGAGTAATTGTTCATGACTACCTTTAGAGGGCTTTTCTCCAGAAATGATCTTAACCCCTAAAGAACAGATCAACCTACTCACACCAGAGACTGCTAATTAGTCACCAAGACCCAGTAATCAACTCTATCAAAGTCCACTGACAAACTAATGTTAAAGACATGTCTCTCGCCTCCATTGCCAGGAGAAGATAATTTACCAGGCTGAACTGTGCTGCCTTTGGTTATTTGGAGTCAGCCCTTCACATGGTACAACATGATTCAGGTGGATAGCCAAGTCTGTTACTAAATAGGACCAAAAAGGCTGGAGACTAAAGTGGAAGTGTAACAGAACAATAAAGCAAAGATAAAACGTGAAAGAAAAACTGCAAGAGAGTTTTAAGCAAATAAACATTTTAAGAATATGAGGAACAAGAAATCAGCATGGGAGCATTGTATCCTTTCAGACTTGGCATAGGCCATGCATAGACAAAAGGAGATAACATTGTTAAAAATTTAAACTTTTGCCTGCCTTTTAAAAAAGTTAGAGTTTAGAATGCAGTATGACTTTAGTTGCAAAGTTGAAAGGGAACACGGAAAGAAATTAGATTATGGTATCTGAAATTAGCCTGGAGAATGAATAAGTCTTTAGGACTAGACAAAATTCATGCCAGAATTATATTATAGGAAGTAGTAGAAAAGATACTTACACATTTGTTTTCCAAAAATTGATATGTAACATGGAAAAAAAATCCATTAACTGGATATGTAGTAAAATTTCTGTGATGTTACATGGTCTAAGGGAATCTACAAAAGGTCTGAGAAACTACATGCCAATAAGTTTGGCTTTAGCAGCCTGAAATATACTGGGAACATGAGACTTAGAATGAAATAAGACTTAGCAAACACCCAGAAGGCTATAATTGAGTCATGGATGATCAGAATGGGTTCATAGAAAGAGAATTATATCTAAGATCAATAAACGGAGTTTTCCAAGGATATAAAAATATAATTGAAAGAGGTATTATATGTGCACAATTTAGGAAAGGATTTGTCATAACACACAAGATTAATCAAATGGATAACACATTTACATGAGTTGCTTTTGAAGACTCAAGTAACATTATAGAACATTATGGCAACGCTGCTTTACCACTATATCAGTCTTTATATTTTAAAAATAACATATAACTTAAAACCAAAAGCCATAGTCTACATTTTAAAAGAAAAAAATGAACAAAGACGTCTATTTTAAGAGACAAAAAATAAAACAAGTATGTGTTCAAATTATAACAAATATTCAGAATAGTTAAGTACCTGTATCCATCTGCACTGTAATTTTGCTCACAAGGAAACGATTGTTGGGAAGAAATCCATATACATCTGATTGGTGGGTATACTTTAAGTTTAATTTCAAAACAAAACTTTTCCAACAGGTCAATCTCAAAATCTTCTCTCGAGTCAGTTACTTTTATAAATCCCTCTTCTATAAACAAAATGTTAAAATTCTGTTATAAAAGCTGTCTAATTAAGGAATTTTGAAAATACGCACATTTTTATTCTCATTAATTATTGCAAGTTATAAATGTCATAAAATCACTAGTGAACCCTCTGTCTACAAAAAGATAAGGTGTAATACATGCGATGCTGGTGTTCCACTCTAGTTTATATGTAAATGCTCTGTCTTTGAAAGAACCATTCTGATTGACTTGGTTAATTAAAGACACCCCTCCATCTTTCTGCCCCTCAGATCATTTTGAATCAACTACAGTAATCATCCTCTATAGATTTCTTCTGCTCAATTGTAAATACTTATTCCAAATGTTAATAACGTTAGATTTATAAAATATAAAGTAATGCATTAATGCCGGTGTAAGTATCTCTTGATGACTGCCGTCATTTCTTACCTACGGAAGGATTACTTTGAAAAGAGAAAACAAACTATATATATCTACTTTTTTGGTCATTAACATGTGTATAAAATGAAAAAAGAGAAAAGTAACCTTCAAATGTATTAAAATGATCATTTAAAAAAATCTGCATCTGAAAGGGCCTGCTCCAAAGTTCACAGAAGTCAATGGAAGCCTTGTCATTGTCATCAGGGGTCTTAGGATCAGGTCCATAAAAGGATAAAAAAAAGAGTTGTCGCAAATAATGAAGATCTGTGCTTTTCTTTTTAAATGGTTTTCTTCCGGCCATATCCACATGCTTTATAAAGCATAGTTTTCTGTATATGAAGTCCTCATTTAGCAAATAATATGGTGAAAATTACCACATAAACCATAAATGGGACAAAGCTTTTAAACAAGAAATGCTTCACGTTGTGTGAATTCTACAATTTTTGGGAGTTACAAGTTTCTTGGCTGTCTAAATGGTACTGAGGGAAGTATTTTTCATCTTTTCAGATGGAACATCATATGAAGTTATACAGTGAGCACTATCCAAATAAATTAACTCTAAAAGTTAATGCCACATCACCCACAAGTACCTTGAAATAAAGTGACATAATTTCTCTCTGAAAAAATAAATAAAACAGTTTTTCCTCCTAACATTGAAAGGAAGGAGTGCATGAGTGAGTGAGCTGGTCTTCACAGCTATTTCTTTTCCTATTCACTTGTGGTGGCAGGTTTTGGATTTCTATTCAAAATGTCTGAAGAGTAATTACTTAGGAGCCATGGGAGTCAAGTTGAAACAGCAAAGTCTGAATATGATTCTTTCTTGTTTCTGTTATTATTTTTACCTTTGAACCTGGTATTTAGCATCTTAAAGCATTTATTTTACAATATATCATCTCTCCTGGAACAAAGATTGGATAATGTTCCAAATTCTTTATCCAATGCTGATAAAAAAAGGCATTAGTGCTAGGTAACATCCAGAAACTGGATGTGTGAATAACAGACGCGAAGAACCCTGCAGCTGTGATGGATGGCCTGGTTTCTGCTGTGTTTAAAAACCTCTCTGACAGACATGACAATCTGAGAATAAGACTAAAATTAAAAAGGTGAGATGTGCTGGCATACTTGAAAAGGAGGAGAGAGAGCAATTTATGCTGTTTTATGGAAGTATTTTCTTCCTACAATAATACTGCTCAGATCTCTTTTGTGACTGCCAGGAAGGAAATCTATCCATGCCATTCATCTACAAATAAAATTAATCGGGGTTGAGATTCTCCATGTTAATCAATGGGAACGTTAAATTTAGCTCATAGTTAAAATTTGGGATCCAAGGATGCTATGCTATCCCCCAGCCTTGAAGAAGATGAAGACAATCTTGTCTTATCTGTAAGAAGATGCCTCAGAGGCTGGGTTTGAATTTTTTCTTCCTTTAAACTTTGAATACCGCAGAGTGAACAGGCTATTGCATTTAGTTACCACGATACAGGCTCCAGAGACATATGTCCTTTCCTTACTTGGGGAGCAACAAAGGATAGTCTATAGGGGGTAAGGATGTAAGCAACTAATGGAGGGAGGTAGAGGCGTAGAGGGAACAGAGCGCAAACAGGGAATCAGTTGATTCCTGGCTCACGCCCGGTGTCCCCTCCCCCCCTCCCCCGCTGTGCTTTAGCCTTTTAAATGTATTAAGAGCTGTCAGGCTCTTAATACATTTAAAAGGCAGAGCTGCAGTGGGGTTAGCTCTTGGGGCCAGGAGCTAACCCCACTGCAGCTCTTCAGTTTTCCCCGCTTATTGACTAATCAACTAGTCGATTAATTGATTAAATGCAATTTAAGATCCCTAATGGGGGTAAAGACCCAGCTTACTTTACTCCTGTCCCAGAACAACAGGGACTCACTCTCTCTGGATCACGGTCTCTCCCCTTCTCCAGAGTGAGCACAACAATGTGTTCCTTACTGTGGGTTCATGTGAAAGCCACCATGCAGCTTAATAAGATGACATGATGTTTGTAGAGCATCACTATAACATTTACAAACTATGGGAAAATTTTTGCCAGATATACACTGGTCAATGTTGCTTATTATGTATATTTGCTAGTGCAAATTATTAAATATTATACTATATCTTTAACAATAAAAAACAAGAATAGAAAATATTGCATCTGTAGAATGTGGCCAAGTTACTATTGCTTCAGAAACCTTAACTTTTGCATATTCTGGCTTTTTAAATTTTAACTGGACAACCCGAATTTTAATTTAAAATTGATCTCCTGAATTTATTAGAAGATCAACAGGATAATTCCAAAGGGTAGTTGGTCAAACCTGCACAGAAAGTTTTAATTACAGGAAACTTTGGGTATCTAAACACTCTAGAGAAGTCAAATACTTCATATCCCTCCCTCTGAAATGATCGTAGTTGCCATCTTTAATTATTTTGTTTCTGAAAATAATATTGCAAGAATTACATTATTGTGTAGCCTACATTTCAGATTAATGTTCTAGTGGTGTCACTCTCAGAAGTATTGTCCTTTGAGGAGTATAACAGGGGAGAAGGTGAGATTGTTGGGTACCTGCAGGGATATGGATAATTTAGGGTTGGCTTATCTCCATTTTCAACTTCAAGTAAAAAGAGTTTTCTTAATCACTGTAATCACATTGTATGTATATATAAGCAAACAGCTGAATGAGAGAAAAATAAGGCAACCAAGTTAACAACATGAATCTGAATTACCTAAGACTGTAACCAAAGCTGTTTTATTTGGATGTTCTGTAGAAGAACAGGTATAATGTCCACTATCACTTCGTCCCATCGATGAGGCAAATGCATAGAGAATCCGAACCATAGACAAGTCTTTTCGATAGGTTGATTCTTCAAACCAGCGTGCCTAGTTTTTAATAAAGATTTGTATTTAATATTGTGATACTGCCCATTATTCCTTATGCGAAAAGAATCATGTCTTATTACCTTCTTTAATTCTCTGTTTTCAAAATACCATTTCAATTTGAATGCATAGCTTTCATAAACTGCTCTACATCTTATTAATAATGGTTCCCCAACTTTAAGAAGTAATTCTGGTAAAGATGCTCCAAGATTTTCATTTAGATCTGCAAAATAAAAACACAACAATTAAACAATAAATGAAATAATTTCCCCCATAGTAAAATATAATTTATTTCAACCTTTTCTTCCCTTATTTTCACATTTGTAAGCATCTACATTTTGCAGCTATTGTTGTATTTGTAATTATAAAAGACTACTTTTCGAGATTTATATTTAATATTAAAATTAGTTATAATATTCTAACATTTAAATAAATAAAATCAAATTCTGTCCTGACTCAGAAATCCAGCAACAATCCTGAATTCACCCAGGATGCAACTTAGCACAGAATTAAGCCAAAGTAAGCTTATTTAAAAATCTGAATAGCAATATTACAAAAAAATTAAAAGTTTTTTAAAATGAAAAGTAGATGTTAAAGATGTGTGAACATAGCACTTACTTATAAAATGTAAAATAATACAACAATTTGTTCTTAAATATATTTAGCATTAGCATTTAGAACATGGATGGTCTGTGAAGGGCTCAGAGCATAGGGAGGGTAGAGGGCATGCACCCCCAATCTCCCTAGCCCTAGAGCACTGGGGGGGAGGGAGAAGGGCAGGCTCTTGGGGTAGCAACACTCTGCCCCAGTGTGACTACAGCAGGCGTTCTGAGGATGGAGTGTGGGCAAGGCCAGGCTGGCGGTTTGAGAAGATAATGCCCTCCACTGCCTAGCATACCGGCCACCCATGATTTAGCAGATAAATATGATACAGAAATATAACAGCATTACATTAGTTTTGCCAGGTAATGTACTCTTAACATACTTATTCTAGTGATGACAAACTTACAGCCCAGTGTCGCAAACTTTACTCAAATCAATAGTGCATAATGTCAATGGAAGAATTAGGTCCCTATTTAAATAAAGCTTATAGTTATGTTACCTATTGTATATAGTTTAGTGCATTCTCTGCCCAGCTCATTAGTTGCGCAGCACTGTATGTCTGTTTGAAATAACGTATTTGGTGAAAATCCGTGTTGTACCTTCTGTACTCCATATACTTCCCCATTTCTTTTATGGTCTTTAAGATTTGAATTGGTGCAACTGTAATTACAGATACATTTATTTACTGAATCATTTAGTTAATCCCAAACAGATATCCAAGACATGAGAAAATACGAACAATAGAATGAAAACTGCCGTATTATATAGTTGAATAAAAGGAACTAGAAAATGTGGAGACTATGAAACAAAACAGAGTGGCACTGGAAATAGAGAAACTAACAAAGAAACAGAATGAGCTGATAATACCTGACTGACTACACTATTCATGCTTTTATTGGTAGGCGTAAACATCTGTAATTTTATGGAAGAAATGCAGGCTCCATTGAAGTTAATGGCAAAAATCAGGAAGCCCAGGATTTCATCCTACATCTCTGGGACTGCCCTGAACCCTGAATGTTGGACTATGAGCCTCTATTAGTTGAGTTAGAAGACACAATCCAGGTAGTCTGAAGGCATCTGAAGACTCATAAATCCATGAGTGGTCTAGGTATTTGAGAGGGACAGAGGTCCACATTACCACACATATATTCTGAATGAAAATATACTGAATGTATTCACCCATTACCTGATATGTTTCTTGGAAAATATTCATGTAACTAACAGAACTACTTATCATGCATAATTCCTAAAGCTAAAAGGAAAGGCAAACTTAGATATAACATTTCTAATTACACCCTTTCCATCTTCCACTCGTTCTCAAAAGTGCAAGGTTTTAGTAAAATGGAAAACAGAGGGCTATGGGGTTAGAAATACTCATTAGCTATGTCAAGTGAAAATACTTGGACTTTGGCCAAAAATTTTCAGATGACAGTGCCAAAAATCTCCAAAAGGATACATTGGCCACATTTTCCAAGAATACACTGCAGCTCATACAAAAATGTGAATTCACCCACTGAACTCACATACACTCAATTTTTGCATATAGGCTTTGGAGGAAACTTGTATGCATGTGAAATTTTATGGGAGCATCCATTGTATTCTCCTTTGAAAATCTGACCTCACCGTTCTCCTTCAGTTGTTCAAGTTCAATCATATAAAAATAAGTACACCATGCTGTAAGTCAGTTGGCTTAGCAGACATCAAGACTTACATCTCAAAATTCAGTACACAAAAAACGTAACATTATATGCCCCATACCTGTCATCAGGTGTTCTGCAAAATAACCATTCAATAAGTGGTGGAGGGTAGCTTTCAGACATGCAGTTTATAATGGTCAAATTTTCACTTTTTACAAAATAAGGCTTCCTTGGTTTACCTATTAAAAGCAATGCAAATATTTTCAGACATGCTGTAATATTTTTGAAACATCATTATCCATCTTTTTAATGTTTAGGTCATTTTCAACACTTGTGTACTGGAAAGCAATATGCTTTATGTATGAGTTATAGATTCATAGAACAAACCAGTCTATCCCTTTAAATTATCTTCACAGTCTTCCTGAGGTAAAAATCCAACACTGACTTAGACATATATATAAGCAGTAGCTAGTCATAATTCTTGTTATAATAGAAAAATGACAGCAGGTGTCAGACTGTGATGGTTGATTGTATTATGCATAACAAAGTATCAGAAGAAACCAGGAGGCAAAAAAATCTACCCTGCGACACTCATAATTGACTCACAACAATAGCAGTAACTTCACTCAGAGCAATGTGCAACCATTCAAGAACAAAATTTGATCTTTGAGCTTTGAATTTTTCAAGTGATTTTAATGCCGGTGGAAAGTAGGGATGTAAAATCCAGTTTAACATTAAGTTTAACTGGTTAACTGATTAAACAAGAGGGGTTAAGAAGGCAGTTTTAGCCCGTTGTGCTGCAGTGGCCTTTCGTCCACAGCTGAACTGGAGCAGCCCTGGCAGGAGCTGCTTCAGCCCAGCTGTTCCAGCCCCACAGGGCTGCTGGCTTCCCGTCTGAATGGGCTGGGAGTTGGCAGCCTTGAGTGAGGGCGGGGGGAAGAGGGGTCTTCCCCATCTTCTCCCCTGCTGCTGCTTCTGCTTCTGTATGAGCCTGCTGATTTCCAGAAGTCGGCAGCCCTCTCCCCACACTGTTTCTCCCTCTCCCCCCACAGCTCCAGGCTGCTCTCAGCCCACACGGGCCAAGAGCCAAGAGCCAGGAGCCCCTCGTGGCTGGAGCAGCCTTTCACTCATGGCAGGTAGCAGGCAATTACCTGGTAAGCATCACCTGCTAAGAGTGATGCCTATCGGGTAACTGGTTAATCAGTTGCCTGTTCACATCCCTAGCGAAAAGTAAAGAATTGTTTGTCTAAGGTCCTCATTTGTATAAATTCTTCAGCCTTGACCTGGTAAATGTGTCACCTCCCTGGCCTCAAGGAACTGCCTCTAAGAATCAGAGGGTAATTTAGGGCCTGATTTTCAGAGGTATTCAATACCTGTAGCTTTCATTTACTTCATCTGTAGTTATGAGTTCTCGTACCTCTGAAAATCAGCTCTTGAATCTATTTTCATTATATTGTTGAAAAATCCACTGCATGCAGGAATGCTACTTCTCACCAAGTCATTTCATATACATAATAAAAAAGCAACAAATGATAATGAATTTCAGTCATTAACAACTTCAGCACCATAAACGTGTAACCTACAGACATAAAGTTCCATAAACCATTACCAATCCCGAGCTTCCCAGTTTCCCAGCTTGAACTATACTTGAAAGTTTATTGCACCAAGACTGATGATGACTTTACAGTACTTAAAACTGGAAATACTGATTTTGTTTTAAATTGAACTGTGATTATGAAACTGACAATTTCTCCTGATTCCTACTTTAGGTACTGTATTTTAAATGAAACTTGAAAAGAGAAAAATCAAGTTTATGCATTTCTTTGTTTGTTTGTATCTTTATAATCGCTAGAGAAGGCCTGATAGTTTATTTGTTTTAGATTTCTAATTGCTTATTTTTAATATTAGCAAGGCAGATCCTGTTTAGCATGGGAAATTCTCTGATGACTGGAGAATAAGTGAAATTACAACAATACTCCTACAACAAAAGGAGGGAAGGATGGTATTCATGCTATTTCTAAGACAAAAATATGCAGAAAAAATCTTTAAAAACCAACAAAACCTTTTAGATCTTCCTTATTATGAGTAGAGCAGTTAGTGCCACCTATTATAAAGGTTGCCTGACACTGCCTCTTATAAGATCCTGTTGTTTATAAGGCTATACCTACATTACCGCTTGTGTTGACAAAACTTATGTCACTCAGGGGTGTGAATATTCCACCCTTTTGAGAAACATAATTTACATGTATATAAGTGCTAATGCACACAGCAGTATGTGATCTTCTGTCAGCATAGCTTACACCACTTGCAGGAGTGGGTTTATTTTATGCTGATGGGAGTTCTTTCCTGCTGGCACTGAATGTCTTCATTGTATGCACAGCAGTGGTGTAGCCATACTGGTACATGCCTGCAGCTGCAGCACTGGACATGTAGACATGCCCTAACTTTGCCGGAGTTGAAGTGGGTTGAAATTTTACATGGTGGGTGTCTGCCCCATGCTGATTAGTTTATTTCACAATTCAGTCATTTCTAAGAAGGTAGCTAAGGAAATATACATTGTTTGGTCCATTTTTTTTTAAGTGCCTTAAAAAAAAACAACAGCAAAACAAACTCTAGTGCCCCCATGCTTAGAAGCATGGACTTGAAATTTGGCAGGTGTGCCTAGGATGTGCCTTTAGTGAAAATCCAGCCACATATGGCCATGTTATACCCCTAAGAAAAACACAGTTCACACAAGTTCAGTGGAGACTAGATTTTACAGTTGAAATCTCTAAAGATTCTGTCTCTCCAGCCTCTCATATTCCAGCTCCTTGGTCCATCCTCATAGAGTTATAGGGATGAAGCCAGGCTTTCTCCATGATAGCTCCTGCCAAGTGCTCAAGGTACTGGACATGAGACCAGTGAACCGTCTTTCTGGTTTTCTCAGTGACCCCTCTGCTGGCACCCAGAATGCACAGAGGAGGAAAGAATCTGATCTAATATAAAGGGGAGGGGATCAAGAGGCCACCTAGGGAGTTGGGAGTGGAGTAGATTGAGATCAGGTATCTGGTACAACTGGAGCAAATCATTTAAACCAGTGGTCTCCAACATTTTTAAGCATGAGATCACTTTTTGAATTTAAGTGTAATCCAAGATCTACCTCATATATAAATATCTTTGCCCCGCTTCCTTCCTACCCCTTCTCCAAGGCCCCACTCCTGCTCACTCCATCCTCCCTCTCTTGCCCATCCTCACTCACTTTCATCAGGCTGGGACAGAGGATTGGGGGCAGAGGCTCTGGTCTTGGATTAAGGGATTTGGAGTGTGAGAGGGGCTCTGAGCTGCTCTTGGGGCAGGCAGTTGGATGTAGGAGGGGGTTCTAGGTGCAGGCTCTGGGTGGGTGTTTGGATGCAGGGGTGCTCAGAGCTCAGATAAAGGCTTGGGGTGCATGAGGTGGTTCATGACTGGGACAGGAGTTTGGGATGTGGGCTCCATCTGGGCACTGCTGCTGGCTCCTGGGTGGTGGTGCAGTGGGGCTAAGTCAGGCTCACCCGTCCCCTAGCCCTGAACCACTCCCTAAAGCAGCCAGCAAACTCCATCCCTGGTCCTGTTGTGCCCCCTCTCTGCTCTGTGGAAAAAGGATACAGAATGGGAGAGGGGGCACCCTGACATCAGCACCCCTCTTTTTCCTCCCCTGCCCTGCACAGAAAGCAGGAGACTCCCAAGGGGAGGGGCAGCTTCAAGGCAAAGGGCAGGAGATGCACAGCAGTGGGGGGGAGGGGCAGCTGAAGTGTAGGCACTTGGTAGCCTCTTGGCCAAACCAGTCAGGATCACTTGTCAGAGGCTCCCGATCTACTGGCTGATGACCACTGATTTAAACTAAACTTTTCACAGATGGGCACTAACTGTGTGCTTTAGGGTCCTCAACTTGAGATCCTGGGATCTGATTAGCAACTGAAATAAGTGGGAGCTGTGCTTTGAACATGTAAAGCACTATTAAGAACCCTGAACAATCAGGCTGTAGGTTTCTCAAATTAAGCTCACAAAATTAGTGGATGCTTTTTTGAGCTTGATCTTTCAGTTGCCTACCTCACAGGGGTATTATGAAAATAAATTAATTACTTCAGATACCAAAATGATGAGCAAGACAGAAAAGACCCTGAGGAAATTAGTAATTCTATATTCAAAGCAGTATCTGAATGGGATAAATAAAGTATGGGGCCACTTTTATAATGAAAATAACAAATATTGAATAGCTGTTTATTAAGGTATGTCTACACTGCAACACTTTGACATAACGAGCACTATTCTGAAATAACTTAATTAGCATCTACACAGCAGACAGTTATTTCAAAATAGTGTCAAAAATCTGTCAAGCTGGTGGACATCTTACTCTGACTCCTGTAACCATCATTGTACAAGGAATAAGGGAAGTCAGAGGAAGAGTGCTCTATTTTGAAATAAGTGCTGTGCAGATGTTCCCTATTTCAAAATAAGCTATTTCAAAATAAGATACGCAATTGACAAAGCTCAATTTGCGTGGCTTATTTTGAGTTAAGCCCTGCTGTGTAGCTGCACTCTTATAAGTGAGTACCATCCAGGGCAGTGAATGAGATGGGGGAACGTGTGGAAAAAATAATATGGGATTATGAAATTAAAGACTGTACCATTCTGCATATGCACAAGGGGGGCAAATTAAGGTAGCCGTCAAACTGGCATTTTCTAAGTTTTGATTGCTTGTCTTTACAGCCTTAATAATGTTTTTTTGATGTTTGTTTATTTGTTTGAGGTAGAATGTGTGTGTGTGTTTGCTCACATGCATAATACATAAGAATGTGAAATCAGCACAAGTCCCATTTTAAAACAATTTTTTGCATGTCATCTTTAACAACACAGTGACTCAGAACCATTTTAACTTTCACAATGAACCAAGGGAGATGAGGCAGCCATACATGAAATAAGTGACAAGAAAAACAGCCCACAATTCAAGAACTGAAAGAGGAGGAGAGACAATTGAGGAAGGGAGAAGCCTTGTGGAGTGTAGAATTAACAGAGTTTCACTGCTTAGAGAGGGTTTGGTCATGTACAGGCATCAGTCTTTCCATTCTGAAGCTGTGGACTGACAGAGTCCCTTGCTTTGACACATACTTACTTCTTACGAGAACTGTAAATATTATCGTGTAGATACTGTTTTCACCTTGAACTGCAAGGGTGTATTTTCCAGCTTGATTTTCTTGTATTTTTGAAAAGACCAGCGAAATAACATATCTATAAAACAGAAAATACATTATGGAAATTTCATGTTAGATAGAGGGTAGTAGGCTGAAGAACATAATGGCATTATGCTGAAGCTTAACCCATGCAAACAGCATTCTGGGCTGATAGTACTTAGTATATATGTAGCACATTCAATCACCAAAGTGCTTTCATAAACAATGGGCCCTGATTCATGTAATCATCCAGTGGGATTCGAAGTTCTGCTTAAATACTATCCTGAATAGGGACAGAGTAGTATCTGCTCAAGTACCTTCCTGAACTGAGGCCCATGCAACAGGATTCCCATGGAGATTTTCTCACCAAGAGGCCATTCCATGGGTTTCACCCTTCAAGGGAATAATCAACACTAGTATAGACTTATGGCTAGAACACGGTCAAGAGAATTAGGGAGGTATTTTAGGTTCTGATGCTGATTTGCAGTGTAACCTCGGACAAGGCATTACATTAATCTTTTTGTGCTTTGGTTTCCTTGACTTGAACACTGTGATGCTTGAATTGAACGTTTGTAAAATCTATTGAGATCCTCAGATGTAAGGTGATATACAAATACAAAAAAATCACTATACTGTAAATTATAAAGCCAGAATTCATTGTTTTCCTAGTGCATAAACAGCTATTAACAACATGCAATTTAGTGATAATAATTAAGATAGTTTTAGGAATATAAAGAGTAATGTGAAAATAAATGATAAATAATCTTTTTCAAATGGAAAATATTTCATTTGCATACTCTAACGAAAGTATTCCATTTTGTTTTTTTGCTTCAGTATAATCCTTTACCTACCGGTTTTCTGAGTCCAGTGAGGGTGTGCAGTCAGCTTGGTTCTCTTTGAAGACCCAAAGGCATGAAATGGTCTCTGAAATATTCATTATCACTTTTAATTCAATGTCTCCAAATAGGTCAACTTCCACATTTTTTGCTGATTCATAGACATTTTCTGTGCTTTGAGAACTCAAATCACAACCAAGATCTTCCGAAATACTAGGCATCTGTATTGCAATAAAACAGATTGCTATGTCTAATAGTGATAACTGGGGTTTTCAGATTTAAACATTTAAAAAAGAGGCTTACCTATTACAATAATTCACTCTATTAAAAATATCCCTAACAGTATTGATCATGCATACATGTATAGTCATTATAAACAAAAATTAGATTAACACTATACTTTCATTCTTGTTTCCCTCTTCAAATTTAACTCTGATACCTATTTATCAAATATGTTTAATTCTACTGAATGAACAAATGCAGAACAAGTTTTGCTTTCTGGAATGACAGCATAGTTAGTAGCAGTTCAGCTTGCAATGGGCTACTTTCTCCTTGTGAGTAAGGTCACGTCTACACTGCAGGATTTGGCCAATGCAAGTCACATTGGCATAAAGCTGCTCCAGTTTATCACTCTTGTGTGTGCATATTTGGATCCTTGCACAACTGCTGAGCATACTCACTAGGATTGCTTGCACTGATGCACAGTGCAGTACACCATGGGCAGGTATCCCAGTGTGCAAACTACCAACATCCAGGGCTCTATTTTGGGACGATTGGGCAATGCAAAGTGGGGCAGAAATGAGTCATGTGGGGCTGACTGGGAGCAAAGGATCAACTTCCCCGCATTCAACTGTCTCCATCCCATAATGTTATATATATATATATCCCATAATTTCTGTGCCTTTTTAAAAAGTCCAATAAACCTCCATGGTCCTTCTTGCTGTCCTTCAGCTCTGATGGAAGCATGGAGCCTGCACAGCTCTGCAGTACTGTCACCACCATTGTGAGCACAGGATCCTCCAGTATTTGCTGAGCAGGAAAAAGTAATGAATCAGTTTGGTACATGACAATTTCTTGGAGGACACACAGCAAGAGCCAATTCAAGGTCATCAATGGTCTTCATAGAGCAGCTATAGATTGTGGAACACCACTTCTGGGCCCAAGAAATGAGCACTGACTGGTGGAATTGAATTGTGACGCAGGTTTCAGATGATGAGTAGTGGCTGCAGAACTTGCAAATGTACAAAGCTACATTCCCAGATCTGTGTGCCAGGCTCACCTCAGCCTTCCAGCACAGGAACACTTGAATGAGAACAGAGGAGAAGCAAGCTGCAATCACAAAGTGGAAACTTGAGGTGCCAGATTGCTACTGGACAGTGGGAAATCATTGTGAGTTCAAAAATCCACTGTGGGGGCCATTGTCATGCATGTGTGCAGGACCATTCAATCTTCTGCTGCTATGCTGGACTGTGACTCTCAAAATGTCCAAAACACAGGGGATGAATTTGTAGTAATGAGATTCCTGAAACATGGATGAGCAATAGATAACATACATATCCTTATTTTGGCGCCAGACCACCTTGCTAGAGAATACATCAACAAAAAGGGTTATTTTCTATGGTTATGCAAGCACTGGTGCCTCACCAAGGATGCTTCACTAACATCTGCGTTGCCTGGTCAGAGAAGATGCATGACACTTGCATCTTTAAGAACACAGGGCTATTCAGAAAGCTACAAGTAGGGGTTTTCTTTCCTGAACAGCAGATTACTACTGGCAATATTAAAATGCAAATGGTGATCCTGAGGGATCAGGCCTGCTCTTTGCTTCCTGGCTCATGAAGACGTACACTGGCCTCCTTAGCAGCATCAAGGAATGATTCAAATACTGACTCAGCCGATGAAGAATGAAAATTAAATGAGCTTTTGGTAGACTGCAGAGACACTGGCGTTGTTTATTCACAAGACTGGATCTAACTGAAAAAAATTTCCAAATGGTTATAGCTGCCTGATGTGACCTGCATCATATCTATGAAGCAATGAGTTGGCGGGACGGGAGAGGTTTAAACAGAAAGACACAAGGGCTACGTCTACACTGGCCCCTTTTCCGGAAGGGGCATGTAAATTTCATGAGTCGTCGTAGGGAAATCCGCGGGGGATTTAAATATCCCCCGCGGCATTTAAATAAAAATGTCCGCCGCTTTTTTCCGGCTTTTAAAAAAGCTGGAAAAGAGCGTCTACACTGGCCCCGATCCTCCGGAAAAAGCGCCCTACTTCAAAGTAGGAATAAGAGCCTCCGGAAAAGGGCGCTTTTTCCGGAGGATCGGGGCCAGTGTAGACGCTCTTTTCCGGCTTTTTTAAAAGCCGGAAAAAAGCGGCGGACATTTTTATTTAAATGCCGCGGGGGATATTTAAATCCCCCGCGGATTTCCCTACGACGATTCATGAAATTTACATGCCCCTTCCAGAAAAGGGGCCAGTGTAGATGAGCCCAAAAGGGCTATTGGAAGAGCTATATGGACCAGGAAGACTTTGAAAGAGCACTTTAACAATGAGCCACAGACAATATTGCATTGTGGTATATTGTGCTCGACTTGGTTCTTACGTTTTGTGATCTGGTAGGAACTGTTTGGTGCTTAATGTACATCTGTGAATATAACACTGACAATGTACCTATTAACTTGATAGTACTCTGATTAGTACACTGTGTTTATCACTGATCCTATGAGTTGGGTCACACTGTACAGTAATAAGAAAGTTGGTGCTTTCAGAACTGCTGGGTGCTCTGCAGCATACATTGGGAATTAATAAAGATGAATTATTTTCCAAATAATATAATTTTATTCAGTAACAAAACCAGAGCAAAGAAAAACCTGTTCAATGTAAAAGCAAATACATTAAAAACTTAACAAATGAAGGGAACAGAATTTTACCAGGGAAAGAACATTTGTGTCCATTCTACCTATAGATACAGCAACCACGGCTTTCCCATGTCAGTGTATGTGAAGCTGTGGTGATCTTCATGTCCCACTGGGTGAAGTGGCAGGAGTAGGGCAGCAGCCCATGAAGTCAGATGGAATGATAAGGGGACGTAAGGAGGTGCTATAATAGAGTTCTTTGTGGGCTGAGAATGGCACTGAGCCCATGATTTTTGAACCTGTACGTCCGTAAGTGTCTGCAATATCTGTCTTTGCTGCCAAATAAGTCTCACTGTGTCCTGATGCATTTTCATTTCCTTTTCCTGCCAGGACTTCTGTACCTTTCTCCTGTCCACATTTTCCTTTCTCAGGCTGTCTACCATATTCACGCCTCCAAGCCTTTTGCTCGCAGTCTGAAGCAGCACTGGTTTGCAGGTTCTCACTGAACACATAATCCCGAGTCTTCTCATTTCTCCATATCTGGTTCCTCAACTCCTCAAGGCTGCAACGGCAGCAGCTGCAGATAAAAGATGTAACAATGTAAAGTGGAAGTTAAGATACAGAACTCCCTTTCCTCACGCCTCTAAAGTCTTAAATAAGGCAGGCTTATTTGACACTTCTGCTTAGAGTGTTTGTGCACAGCACCACATACAGCGTCAGGCACAGTGACTGTGGTCCACCAAGAGGGAGGGAAAGACAGAGGGAATTGCTTGGCTTTGTAAAACTATGAGTATGTGGAGATGGCACTGAATACTGGCATCATTTTCCGCAGGTGATGGTGATTTTAGCTGATCTCTCACTCCTGAGGGTAACAGGCACAGCGAGCACAGTTGCTGCTGGTGTCCTGAAGCTGTCTGGGTCTGTATGCTACTAACCTGTTTACTGCAATTATGCTTACTGAAGTTATCACTGACTAGCATGGGAAAATGTCCCATTATAAGGCAACCATCCCTAGAAACCTTTGGCAGAGGATTGCACAGTGACTCCATGAAAGTTTAATTGGGATCTCTCAGGAGAATTCAAGGGCCATCTCTTTGTACATAAACAAATTGCTTTACATGTGCACCCCTACGCCCCTTGCTTAACTTTGGAGGGTAAGTAAAAGCAGATAGCAGTCTACCCATGACTGATGGGTATAAGAGGCTTGGGGAGTCTAAGCCTTCTCAAATAGGACAAGAAATTGTGGATGAAGAGCACTTTCCTTCGGAGGTGTGTCAGCCTGCTGCCTTTGCAATGCTGCTGTCAGAAGCTCCCAAGAAGTGTGGGGTCACCAGCACCAAGACCTTGGTTCATCCTGTGCCCTTCCCTGAGGCCCTGCTCCCATTCAACCTCTTGCTCTGTGGTCTCCCCTGCCCACTTCGCCTCTCCCTTCTGAGACCCCACCCTTGCTCTGCCTCTTCCTACCCTTGCTCTGAGTTTTTCTGCCCTTGCTCCACCTCTCTCCCTGTCACTCATCCTTAGGGCAAGAGAAGGTGGAAAGGAGCAAGTAGCAGGGGGCTCAGGGAGAGAGGTGGAAAGGAGCAAGAGTGAGCAGAGGGAGTTGTCCCCAAGGGAAGAGGCACAGTATGGGAGAGCCATGGAGTAAGAGACAGGATAGGGGCAGGAAAAGGCAGAGCAGGGGCAGTGCCTCATGAGGAGAAGCTATGCAGGACCAAAGAGGAGGTGGAGTGTGGGTGAAGTCATAGTTCACGTGCCAATGGCCCCTTCCACTTTTAGGGAATTTCTGGCATTTGTGCTCAGCCTCCCCAAATGCAAGAGTCACTCACTGCCTCTGACAGTTGTACTGTTCCCTCTTCTAGGACAAGTAAATCAATAGGTGTGTCCTGTTAAGTTGTGATCACTGTAATGAGAAATAAATTTACACACCTACCCACAGATCTGCCCCTGCATCAGGCTTGCTCGAGATCAGCTGCTAGGACTGACTGGTCTGCAGTAGTCTCAAACAGGTCCTGGCTCACAGCATAGCAGGACTGCCCAGTCGCATGTGCCCCATCCTCCTCTTCCTCT
This sequence comes from Pelodiscus sinensis, assembly GCF_049634645.1. NCBI lineage: Eukaryota > Metazoa > Chordata > Testudines > Trionychidae > Pelodiscus > Pelodiscus sinensis. The sequence continues at coordinate 300,034,417 of NC_134711.1, read as the reverse complement.
TCCACCTCCTCCTTGTCCTCACTGTTCATGCGAGGGGCCTGTGAGTTGGGCTTCTTGGAGCAATTCATGGTGATGTGTGGGATCTCTGCCAAGTATAGCATGCAGCTCTTTGTAAAAGTAGTACATCTGTGACTTGGCACCAGGCACCAGGTGGAGTCTTGGTCTCCCTGGACTTCTGATATGCCTGACACAATTTCTTGGCTTTCATGTGGCACTGCTGCTGATCCCTGTCATACCCCTTGTCCAGCATAACCTATGCAATCTGCTAACATATGTCCAAGTTTCTGTAGCTGTGCTTGCACAGCCTCTTTTCCTCACAGGCCCAGGAGATTCAATATCTCCTGTCTACTCTAGGCAGGAGCATGTCTGACGTGTAGCCAGCATAGACAGATGGACAGTCATGCATAACAATGGAGAGTTGCCAGGTGTGTTCGCTGTGCTGGACAATCAGGAAAAAGCATTTTAAAAATTCACAGGATTTTACAAGGGATTGGGCCCTTATGGTCTTTATGACCCTCGAGTAGTGTAGTTCACAACTGTGACTAGAGCAATCAGCATTGGGCAGTGTGGAAAAGCTGCTGGAGATTGTTAGGATCCACACAGATAATGTAGGGTCTGCATTCATGCGACGCCATGCTCAGTATATCAACCATACCTCAACACTGTTAGGACAGGTTGTGTTAGTGCATTGCTGTAACGTGGCACATCGGTGGGAGACAAATTTACGTGCAGACATATGCACAACAACTAGGACAACACAAGGTGGCCTACTTTGACCTAACTTTGTAGTGTAACCTGGGTTTAAGATCACACATTACCCAAGCTGTCACTCCAGATTTCACCAATCAGATAAAAGATCTGCAAGATCAACTTTTCCTTTAAGCCTCTACTGCAAACCCAGGGCAAGGAAATCTCTTAGCACCATGCTGTGCATCATTCTGTGTATTGCTGGAGTTCTGTTCCATGCTTTATACTGTACCAAGGAACAGACTATACATCATGCCCGTCTTTATCATGCATTCACTCACTTTTGTCTATCACAAAAGGCAATGCTTAATTTGTAATGAAAGAGGTGCTAGGGCTCAAGCAATTAAGTGCCAAAGCTCAAGCATTTTTTTTTTTTACATTCATGATTGATGTAGCAAGCTCTGAGGTACTGGAACTATGAACTGCCAAGGATACAGGTGCTGGAGCTCAGCTCTGGTGTAAATTGAGCACTGACTAAAGGAGAACCTCAAATGGAAAAACTAAATATTTTACACTAGCTCTGAAAGCTAGTGGAGAATAGTTGAGACTTTAGGCTCAGCCTGAGTAAAAGGGTGACATGTAACTACTCTAGTGAAAGAGCAACTCCAAGACTTCTTTCTGGTTGGGGTGGAAGATGGACGGGAACAGGGTACAAAGCCAACTTTCCATCCAATGCTTTCACTTCCCTGCCCATTTGCCAGTGGGAAGTAGCTAGAGAAACCTCCTTATTCTGCTCAGCGAAATATAATGTCACAGTGCAGCCCCTCACAAGGCTTGAATGTATTAAATGGGATAATCACATTGGCAATTAGCTGACTGATATGGAAAAGTATTTGACATAAGCAACAAAGCATGAAACCCAGTGAAATATTGTAGAAAGCACCATGTGTACAGATGAGAACACACAATTACAGAAATGAGATAGTAATTCCCCACTTCAGAATCTTCATAAAAATGTGTGCAATCTGCTTTTTCTGTAACAGGAGAAGGTGAACAATCTTCATGTTCTTGTATTCAGAAGAACATGTTGCTTCAATTTTGAGTGTTCAGTTTTTGCTACCCTGCACTGGAAAACCATGGACCTTTTTGTTAGTTTATTTCAGCATGTAGCAAAACTATCCACTTATTTGTCCAAGAATTAAAAGATTATATTGAATTGTCTCTGTACTTGAGAGCTTATCTACACTGCCATATTTTGTCACCAAAATCTGCCTTTCGGTGACAAAACAGTGAGAGTGTTTACACTACAATGCAACTTTTGTCAGGAAAAACACACAAATAACTTACAGCCCTGAGAGAGACTTTTGTCTTTTCCTCTCCCTTTATTGTCAGTGTGGCTCTGCTATTTGTTTTGTCAAGAGAAATGGCTTCCGCTAGCATTTCACAATGTCTGCCCTAATGGCTACGCTCAATGTTTTGTGATCTCTGCTGCCCTGCAGGTATGCACTGCTCCTCTTTCAAAGCTCCAGGAAGTATCTGACAGCTGAGTGAGCTGCTCCATTTGGGGAACAAACAAAGAGCAAATAACTGGAATGCTTCTGTTCTACTCTGCTAGGAACACAGTGGCAGGCAGACTGTTGCTGCAGCAGGAGGGATGGAGAGACTGCTGTGTTGCTTTGACATTCCTTAGCATGGAGAACTCATAAAGCTATGAGGAAATCCATAGAAGCACAGGGATCAGCTCTGCCTTTCCACAACACTGCACTGTGGGATGCTTACCCACATTACTTTGTTCTTATCTGTCATCAGAGTGCTAGCAATGTGGCCATGAAATGTGGATAATGGGAGGCAGAAAAACTGGTTTCACTATTTTTCACTTTTGGTGATTTTTGCATGTCAACAGCAGAAATGGCAAGTTTCAGTTGCACAGGGTTTGTTGTTGACCTTCAAGCCCTCCAATAACTCAGCACTGGAAGGATTCACAGATCCATTTTTGATTCTACAGTCCATGTCCAAATTATTTGTCTTTTTAATTGTACACTTCTTTTTCTTTATGCATTTCAAAATATACTCAGAGATTCATAATTTTGGCCAAAATATGTGAAGCAATCTCACGGTATTGATCAAAAGTTCTTCTTTAGATATTTATCTTTATTTCTAGTTTTAAAATAATAAACTCAGCATGGTTTCCAAAGCTTCCTTCTCTAATATTTTTCCTAATCTTGCATAAGGCTGGGTTTTTTGTTCATTTTGGTTTTGGGTTTTTTTGTGGCTGGCTATTCATTCACTGTTAGCTTACCTCCAGAAACACCTCCTGTGTTCTTGAATCTTTATTCTGCTGGTTGATTAAAATGCATGTAATCTCTGATATATGTTGGCTTGTTGCAGAAGTGAAAGTCATTGCTGTAATAGCAAAAGCTGCAAAACCAAAATGGAAAACAAATATAGATTTAGTCATGTTTCTATGTGGGGGTGGGGATAATCATGATTTTAATGAAAATAAAATGTAACAAAACCTATATATAGTGAGATTTTTTTTACAAAAAGAAAGCAAAAGTCCATGTACATAAATACACTTGTACAATCTGTTTTTGTATTTGCAAACTGGGTGATTGTCTGACTGCTGCCTATGGATCATGAAGAGTGTTTTAGAATCCAAACTCCTGCAAAGAGAAAAGCCTGTTACAAACTATGTGCCATATCTTCTAGTTCTCTTATGTGTCAGAATCTCTTAAAGGTTCATGCTGTGTATGTCTCAGCAGCATCAGATCAGAATCTCTCAGTGCATGAGAGTCAGCTAATGTATCAACTTGCCCGTTGTCATTGAGGTGATTCACCTGTCACCCTGGAACCTATGTTGCTCCTGCTCAGAGTAGCAGCAAAGTGAATCCCCATATATATCCTGGTCCCTGTCCCAGCTTACCCATAGAATCCTGCCTACCAATTCTCTTTCTTGCAGCACTAGGCAGGGCAGAACTTAGCCCTACATAGCAAGGGTACGTCTACACTACAGCGCTAATTCGAACTAATGCGTCTAGAACTAAAAACTAGTTCGAAGTAGCGTTTTGCTAATTCGAACTAGCATGTCCACATTGAGTGGACCCTGAACAGGGCTTAAGGATGGCCGGAAGCAGTGCCGGCAGGGCATCAGAGGAGGACTTAAAGCGTGGAGCTGCTGTCTCAGGCTAGCCGAGGGCTGCGCTTAAAGGGACCCGACCCCCACCCCGGACAGACAGTTCTCAGGGGTGCCCTGCTTGAAAACCAGTCCTGGCTTGGAGTGCCCGGAGTGCCCACACTGGGCACATCACACCTCGGCCATCAGCCCGGCTGCACTTGCCGCAGGCTGCCATCTGGGGAGAGGGAGCAATTGAAGGGCTGCAGGAGAGCTTCCACCCACAGAAGTCCGCAGAGCCAGCCCAGTCCTCCCCATCGGGGGCTCGTACCCCATTCCTCCCTCACCTCCTTCCACTTACCCCTCCCTAGCCCCCATTCCTGATGTACAAAATAAAGATAACGTTTCTTCCAACATTGACTCTGTCTTTATTGAACAAAACTGGGGGAGACTGGGAAAAGGAGGTGGGAGAGGGAAAGAGAAAGGCTGGGAGAGGGGAGGGCAACTAACATGATCAGGGGTTGGGAACAGGTCCCAGATGAAGAGAGGCTACAGAGACTGGGACTGTTCAGCTTAGAAAAGAGGAGACGGAGGGGGGACAGGATAGAGGTCTCTAAAAGCAGGGGTTGGGTGGAGAGGGTGCATTCAGAAAAGTTCTTCCTGAGTTCCCATAAAGAAGGACTAGAGGACACGAAAGGAAAGGAATGGGTAGCAGGCTTGAAACTAGTAAGAGAAAGTTGTTGTTCTTCCCAAAGCAAATAGTTAACCTGTGGAACTCCTTGCTGCAGGAGGCTGTGAAGGCTACAACTAGAACAGAGTTGAAAGATCAAGTCATGGAGGTTGGGTCCATGGAGTAGTCTTAGCCAGGGGGTAGGAGTGGTGTCCCTGCCCAAAGTTTGTGGAAGGCTGGAGAGGGATGGCATGAGACAAATGGCTTGGTCACTGTCTTCGGTCCATCCCCTCCAGGGTCCCTAGGGTTGGCCGCTGTCGGCAGACAGGCTACTGGGCTAGATGGACCTTTGGTCTGACCCAGGACGGCCATTGTAAGCTCAGGGCTCAGGGTCGGGGGTCTCAGTGGACCCCCTTGATTATCATGCACACCTGCTCCTGGGTGGCCAGGCTGGCAGCTCTCCTGCCCTAGACGGCCACTTTCCTGTGCCTAGTGCAGAGATCGTGGACGAGGTCCACGATGTCCGCACTAGCTCAGGAAGGTGCCCGCCTCTTGCGGTCCCAGGCAAGCTCCCGGGAGCCGCCAGCCTGGTCCCGGGAAAAGGGGGTGGGCTGGGGGACATCGGGTGGCTGGTTCGAGTTGTGCCAGGTGCAGGGTCTGCTGGCTGGGTGCTGGCAGGCTTGCACCTGGCACGGGCACCGTAGCCAACCCGTGCCCCTTTAAGGGGTCCGGGGCCAGGAGGGGGGAAGACGAGTTTCCCTGGTGTTGGCCAGAGTGGCCACCAGGGAAATCTGGGGAGGGCTAGCCTCCCACTAGTTCGAATTAAGGGGTTACACACCCCTTAATTCGAACTAGTAAGTTCGAACTAGGCTTAATCCTCGTAAAATGAGGTTTTCCTAGTTCGAACTAAGCGCTCCGCTAGTTCGATTCAAATTCGAACTAGGAGAGCGCTAGTATAGCGCCTATGAATGTTAGTTCGAACTAACATCCGTTAGTTCGAACTAACATTGTAGTGTAGACATACCCCAAGTGATTACTCCTAATGATTTACAGTTCTCCTTATGATGTTAAAGATAGGCTTAAAGGGTCATAAACAACATTATATCCCCGTCTGTGAGCAACCCCTGTGCAGCCATGCCAATGCAGGGGGGAGAGTAAAAAGCTTCCCTCTTACACAGTTACTCCCTGTGCTCCCTGCATTCTGGGGATCAAAGTACCATTGCTCCTGCTTTTCCTGGGAAGCAAGATGCTAGAAATGAAACAGGGAATAACAAGAAGGAGAAAAGACCCTGGATTTCCCCTTCCAACCTACAACAGCCCATGAAATCTGGCAAGGACACTAAGGGCTAACATCCTGATTCATACCAATGGATAGAGCGAATTACACTCTGCATACTCCCAAGCAATAGCACCAGAAATATTCTGCTTGCTGTGAGGTACCATCCCTTTTGGGGTCTAGATGGTGTGGTATGGCCCTGTACTATCCCCATGCAGGGCCACGACTTAAAGAAACAGTCTACCCCTATAGGTATACAGTAAGCCAAGACCTAAGCATGCACAGAAACAAGAAAAAGAGAAGTAAAAATAAGGAACTAACTCAGAGGAGATATCTGTGTGTGATTTTGATAAGCTCCTCAAATGTATAAATAAGCCTGGGATCCCAAAATAACATTATAGAGCTGTTTTTTCAAAACACTTAGAAAGCCTCTGCTGCAGTGTTTACATTGATTCTTAAGGTGGATAGACTTGACACAAGAATCTGAAGTTAAAGAAGGAAAATTGAGGTGAGGTATTAGGAAAATGCAGTCGCAGCAAGTATAAAAGAGCGGTGAAACACAATATCAAACAAAGTGATGGAGGCACCAGAATTACAGATAGTCGAAGACACTTTAGATTATTGTCTCTCAACCTTTCCAGACTATTGTCCCCAATTCAGGAGTCTGATTTGTCTTGTGCAGCCCAAAGTTTCATCTCACTTTAAAAACTACTTGCTTACAAAATCATACATAAAAACACAAAAGCGTCACAGCACAACCAAGAAGGTTGGTGGCTACCGGCGGCCTAATATAATGAATGCCACTCAAAATGGGGTAGGATCAGCAGCTAAAATAGCGAAAGAACAAGTTAAAAATTACTTAGACAAGTTAGATGTTTTCAAGACACTGGGGCCTGATGAAATGCATCCCTGAATACTCAAGAAGCTGACTGAGAAGATATCTGGGACATTAGCTATTATTTTTGAAAAATCATGGAAGATGAGAGAGATTCCAGAAGCCTGGAAAAAAGAAAACAGAGTGCCCATCTATAAAAAGGGAAATAAGGACAATCCAGGGAATTACAGACCAGTCATCTTAATGACTTTACCAGAAAAACGAACGGAGCAAATAATTAAGGGAGGAATTTGCAAACATCTAGAAGATAATAAGGTAGCAGTCAGCATAGATTTGTCAAGAAAAATCATGTCACACCAAGTTGATAACTTTCTTTGACAGGGTAACAAGCCTTGTGGATGGCAGAAGTTGTAGATGTGGTATATCCAGACCAGGGGTGGGAAAATACCAGCCTGTGGGCCGGATCCGGTCTGCCAGTGTTTGCTTCTAGGGGGCTGCCACGGCTATATTTACCTGCACCTCCACGGGTAAGAGTGATTGCAGCTCCCACTGGCCAATGGGTGCTGCAAGAAGTAGTCTAATGGAAGCTTCCATCGCTGGTACCTGCAGACACACAGCTAAATATAGTGATGGCGGCCCGCCAGGAGCCAACCCTGGCACCTGCCACTGTTTTATTGCCCTCCCTGATCTATACTTCAAGAAGGCTTTTGATACTGTCTCACAAGACCTTCTCACTAACAAACTGGAAAAATACAACCTAGGTGTAGCTATGATAAGGTGGGTGCATAACCAGTTGGATAACCATTCCAGAATGTAGTTATAAATGGTTCACAGCTCTCCTTGGCTGGAAACAGTGAACTGCAACCAATTATAGCTGCGAGGCTCTATGGCTTCGGACACTTGAATAAATAAAGCATTGCAGGCCCGCCAGTAGCTTATCCGGACAGGTCTGTGACTCAAGTTTGAAAACTGGTGCCTTAAATGACTGCTTCTTGGAGCAGCTAGTTCTGGAACCCACAAGAGGAGAGGCAATTCTTGATTTAGTCCTAAGTAGAATGCAAGATCTGATCCAAGTGGTGAATATAGTTGGACAGCTTGGAAATAGAGACCATAATATAATTAAATTTAATATCCCTGTGATGGGAAGCATACTACAGCAGCCCAACACTGTGGCATTTAATTTCAGAAAGGGGAACTACATAAAAATGAGGAGGTTAGTTAAACAGAAATTAAAAGATACAGTGCCAAAAGAATAATCACTGCAAGCTGCATGGAAACTTTTCAAAGACACCATAATAGAGGCCCAACTTAAATGTACGCTCAAAGTTAAAAAAAAATCACAGTAAGAGAACCAAAAAAGTGCCATCATGGCTTAACAGACAAGTAAAAGAAGCAGAGAGAGATAAAAAGACATAATTTAAAAAGTGAAAGCTAAATCCTGGTGAGGAAAATAGAAAGGAGCATAAACTGTCAAATGAAGTGTAAAAATATAATTAGCAAGGCTAAAAAGGAATCTGAAGAACAGTTACCCCAAAATTCAAAAAGTAAAAGCAATACTTTTTTTAAGTACATCAGAAGCAGAAAGCCTGCTAAACAATTAGTGGGGCCATTGGACAATTGAGATGCTAAAGGAGCACTCAAAGACAATAAAAGAAACTAAATGAATTCTTTGCATTGGTCTTCACGGCTGAGTATGTTAGGGAGATTCCCAAACCTATGTCATACTTTTTAGGTGACAAATCAGAGGAATTGTCTCAGACTGAGATGTCACTAGAGAAGGTTTTGGAACAAATTAGTAAACTAGATAGTAACAAGTCACCAGGACCAGATGGCATTCACCCAAGAGTTCTGAAAGAACTCAAATGTGAAATTGCGGAACTATTAACTGTGGTTTGTAACTAATCCTTTAAAAACTTCTGTACCAAATGCCTGGAAGATAGAGAATGTGACACCAATTTTCAAAAAGGACATTAGAAGTGATCATGGCAATAACAGACTAGTAAATCTAACTTCAGTACTACGTAAATTGGTTGAAACTATAGTAAAGAACAGAATTGTCAGACACATAGATGAATATAATTTGCTGGGGGAAAGTCAAAATGGTTTCTATATATGGAAATCATGCCTCACTAATCTACTAAAATCCAGTGGGTATAGTATACTTAGATTTCCAGAAAGCCTTTGACAAGGTCCCTCACCTGTAGGCACTAGGAGTTATTTCAAAGTAAGTTATTTTGAGATAATAACTCCCAAAATAACAATTTCGAAATAGCACTATTCGTCTTCACAAGCAGGAGTTATTATTTCAAAATAGCAAGCCCTTTATTTTGAAATAAAAGGCTTGGTAGTGTGTATGCTCGCTTTGTTATTTCAGAATAATGCCTAGTGTAGACATGCCCAAAGGCTCTTAAACAAAGAAAGCAGTCATAGGAAAAGAAGGAAGGTCCTCTCGTGGCTTGATAACTCGACGAAAGATAGGAAACAAAGGGCAAGAATAAATGATCAGTTTTCAGAATGGAGAGAAGTAACTAGTGGCACCCCGCAGGGGTGTGTACTAGCACCAATCCTATTCAACAAAACAGTGAGGTGGCAAAATTTGCAGATGATAGTAAACTGCTCAAGATACAGTGAAGCCTTTGTTATCCGGCACTTTGTTAACCAGAAAACTTTGTTAACTGGCATTACCCCCAGCCACAATACTGTCACATCTTCAGGCGCACAGACCTGGCTTGGTTTACTGTGATTGGCTTAACAATTGGTGGAGCCAATTGCCCTGCATTTGTGGAGAGGATGTCAGAGGTGTATTACCCTGGGGGAGCATGTCTACTGAACTACAGGTTACATCTCCGTAAACCAGGACTCTCTCATCTGGCAACGTCTGTGGTCTGGCAGGACCCCAGATGTTGCTGAATGAGAGAGCCCCGGGGTAGAAGGGCCAGCTGCTGAGAGCCCTGCGCACAGTGAGGCTGGTGGTAGTGGAGCCAAGGCCTTAGAAGCCTGGTGGCAGTAGTAGAGTAGTGGCAGCCTGGCAACCCAGCTGGGTCCGGGGGAGCCCATGTGCTCTGGCCCTGCAGCAGGATTGTGCAGCGATAGCCTGAGAGGGGCTATGTGCCCCTGGTTGGCAGCAAGGCGAGGTAGTGGCAGCACACCAGGGGAAGCATGTCTGGAGCCGCAGCAGCAGAGATGTGGCAGCAGAACTGGGGCCACAGCCACTCAACTGGGGCTGCGGCAGGTCAGCAGCCCAATTGGAGCTGAATGTCAGCTGGCAGCAGGGCTGGTGCTATGGCAGTGGGGCCAGTGCTGCATGCTGCTGTGCCAGTAGTGGGACTGGAGCAGCAGCTATGACACGGAGGATGGAGCAGCTATGTCGCCCGGCTGACAGCGGGGCTAAAGGAGCTGGCGACGGGGAGGGGCAGCAGGCTGAGGGGGCAGGTAGCAGGGACCTTCCTAGTCTGGCAAATTCCCTCATCCAGGACCACTCAGATCCTGAAGGTGCCAGACCAGTGAGGTCCAACCTATATTAATGATATTATGTGCACTGGTCTCTGAAGCTAGGTAGGTACACTGGCTTGAATTTAAGACAAGGGGGCAATGGATGGACCCTTTCTTGTTGCCATCCCTCTAGGTGGCTTGCACCTTAAGAGACAATTGGAGGAGCAGTCCCTGTGCTCAGAAAGCAGAGTCAATAATTGAACGTGGCCATACTTTAGGACACCATATCAGTCCTGCCAACTCAAAAGGTAAAAAATCATAAGACCGGACCACCTCATGAGATCAAACTCATGAGCCAGGTTCCAAAAGATTATGAGATTGGACACACAAATTATTTTTGGGAAGTTCTATGGTCTGTGTGATCACTTAGTTTGACCTCCTGTAAACAATAGTCTATTTTGGCCTTGCAAACTATGAATCAGGTTAGAAATACTGATGATGAAAATGTAAAACAGAGAAGGGCTCACTATGTATTCCATGATATTTAATATTGTATTCAGCAGCACAGTTGACTTGCCCTTAATAAATAGTTTTTGCAAACAAATCTGACAAACTTCATGGTATATCAAAAAGCCTACGACTGACATTTTTTTATTCCCAAATTTAGTGCTTTTAATTAGGTACCTTTCCATGTCCAGTCTTCACAGTCTGGCAGGCAGTGGAAAACATGCTCCACTTTCTTTAGAAATAAATTTTAGAAGTGTGGTTTTTTCTCCAAATGTAATTTGCTACATTTGGGTTGAAAGATTTAGCTGGAATGAGTGAGTCAAGTGAAAAGGGAGACAGTGCGGTGGGGGTGGGGCCTGAGCAGAGTGGGTGAAGTACAGGGGGGCCCTGAGGAGCTTGCCTCCCCATGCAACAGCTTCATTCACCTTCAAGGGAGTAGGGCTAGCTCAACTATATATGCAGAGCCAGCCTCTAGTTGCAGAGAAGATTGGCTAACAGTTTCTTTGGGGAGGGGTGAGGCAGGCAGATGGATGCCCCTTATTACTGCTTCATAAAAGAAGCAGTCTGCATCCACAGCATTTTTGCTGAAGATCTGCCCCCATTCCTTGATGTTGATGATGTACTGGTAGAATCAGTGGCAGTGCACCCTCTTACCAGTAGGTGGAGATCCTGCTCTGCTTCTTGTATGTACAAAGGTAGAAGGAAGACTTCCTTCTTTCATCTTCTTCCTGCACCAACCTACTTCTTGAATTGTCAACAGGATTTGGTTCCTGCTGTTGAATGCCAGACCATTTCACTGTAGTCAAAGATCTGTACATGCAACAAGGTTCATAACATAAAATAAATAAAACAAGCTAGTGTACATGTAATCCCAAGTTGTAAATCTGATAGAAAAAATGATGGCTCAGATTGGGAAAACAAGAAACGATGGAAGTCTTAGATAAGCATCTCACCTTCATGAACAGTACACATTAGGCCTGATATGCATGAATTCCCTTTCAAAGCCTCTGAAGTGCTAAGCTTGGAGTTTGACTACATACAATTCAGCTCCCTTTCATGAATGGGAGCTGAAATAAACCCAATAATATGATGTTCTCTTATTTTGAGACCCTGAGCAAGATTCAGAAGATGTGTAATTTACATCTTCCCTCTCCCTTTGCACATAAGTAAAGCCTACTTGGACTGTCATACACACTATGAGCTTAAGTCAATCCTAGAGAAATCAGGCACAACAGTCATTGAAAGATACACCCACTTAGTTTGAGGCTGACACATTGGCTGAAACCTTAACCCTTTTACAGTCAATGGGCGTTTTGCCTTCAATTTTTGTGAGGCCTGTATTTCACCCATTATATTTTTCTGTATGCTAAATTTGACCTCTTTAAGTTATTTATGAAACATGAACATTATTTCGTACACCCTATAATTAAAATTCTTTTGTATATTTCCTTTATGAGGTTTGCTTCAGACGGAGCAGTGTGTATTGAATATGTATACATCCCTTTGATGTCTTTGAAGTTATGAATAGTTTCATAGCTCACAACTAGTTTTACCAGTTCACTCTCTGATTGTACGCTAAAGATTTGCATTCCATTTTTTTTCTTAACAAAAATTACTTGTAAATGCTTTCTTAAATCTTGTCTATACAAAATTTATGCATGAATTAACTAAATCACTCATTATCCAAATAACTACAAATTAGTTAAATAGGAGCACAAATTCTGTAGATCTGCTCTTTGACTGTAAATTCATCTGGACACCATATTTATATAAATATGACATCACCAAATATTGATTTAATATTTAGAAACCAGACCTGTTCCTATTTTTTTCTTTAACACTGGCATTTTTGGCTAACTGCTCTATATCAAACACTCTCTGGTTTTCATTCAAAGGTATCAGTCTTAGTGTATTATCTCTGTTTGGGAGGATCCCAAAGGCCAAAATAAAATTCCAGCTCAGCACTACCATGTTCTTGCCTATTTTATTGGACTTTACCAATTCTTGAAGAGATTTTATTGGACTCCCATTTTATTGGACTCCCATTCTTGAAGAGATACTAAAGCAGTTTAATATACAAAATAGTAAATTTCTCCTGGCTATCCTGACAATGAACATCTCCAGTTTGTCCAGATCATTGGGCCTTCTCCTATGCCTGAATCTAAAGCAGAGCTACCCAACTTTGGTAGCCCCAGGGGCTACAATGATACTCATAGCATATGCCAAAGACCGCAACTTAAGTGCTGTAGCATATACATGCAAATATATATCCAAATAACTTCTTTTACACTGATGGGCATGAGTACAAAGATTAAGGCAAGACTACACAACATGCAGGCCCCATTTAAGTCAGTTCTGCTGATATTAATAAAAACACAATATTTACCCAATTTCCACTCATATGACAGCACTTTTAATGAGCTATGACAGTCAAGGAATTTAACTACTAAAATGCATATCAACAGAAGACCATTATATTGACTCACCATTGCGGAGTGTGTTCCCAGTGGAGGCCATGTTCAAAGGACCCCACCCGCGAGCCACACGTTGAGCCCTGAGTAAAGCCAAACCGCACCGTGGGCTGCAAACAAACGGGTCGCAGGTTGCATGCAGCCCATGGGCCATGTGTTGAGTAGGCCTGATCTAAAGGATCTCTTCTCAGAATATATGAAGGAAAAGCAGCAGCTCCTGTCCAGCCTACTTCAGGAACAGCACTTTCAGCCCTTTCCTACACACATGGCTGTCAAGCCTGTAACAACCATATCAAAGCTCTGCTCAGTAATCAGTTTTCAATCTTCCTAAAACCTCTTCTCATTCTCCACTATCATCAGCTAGGCAATAGCTGTGGGGGAAGAGGAATGTACTCCTTCACCTCCCACTCCTTCCACATACTCTTAACTCATTATCAGTAGCCTTTTCCTAATCATTATTTCCAATAGTTTGGCCTTCACCTTTAGCCTTACCTATTCTTAGTACCCTGGGTATAAATTTCATCCATTTTTATTTAGCACCATGGATATAAATTTAATCCATTCATATTTCTCAGTAAAAGTATTCCTTTTTACTACTGTGCCTTCCTTCGAGAAGGCCAGTTAATGGTCATGTATAAACTTCATCACAGCCAGATTCATAATTAGTAATAGAGATGTAGCCGTGTTAGTCTAGTCTAGCTGAAACAAAATACAGGACTACGTAGCACTTTAAAGACTAACAAGATGGTTTATTAGGTGATGAGCTTTCGGTCTGGCCCACAAAAGCTCATAATCTAATAAACCATCTTGTCAGTCTTTAAAGTGCTATGTAGTCCTGTTTTTTGTTTCAGATTCGTAATTACTTAGGGTATGTCTACACTACCCCGCTAGTTCGAACTAGCGGGGTAATGTATGCATACCGCACTTGCTAATGAAGCCCGGGATTTGAATTTCCCGGGCTTCATTAGCATAAGCGGGGAGCCGCCATTTTTAAATCCCCGCTGCTTCGAACCCCGTGCAGCGCGGCTACACGGGGCTCGAACTAGGTAGTTCAGACTAGGTTCCTATTCTGAACTACCATTACTCCTCGTTAAACGAGGTGTACCGGTAGTTCGGAATAGGCACCCTAGTCCGAACTACCTAGTTCGAGCCCCGTGTAGCCGCGCTGCACGGGGTTCGAAGCAGCGGGGATTTAAAAATGGTGGCTCCCCGCTTATGCTAATGAAGCCCGGGAAGTTCAAATCCCGGGCTTCATTAGCAAGTGCGGTATGCATACATTACCCCGCTAGTTTGAACTAGCGGGGTAGTGTAGACATACCCTTAGTGATTTTAAATATGTGATCCCACTTCGGGCTTTTCATTTTTTTCCTTTGTCAGTGGCACCTATTTCTACATTTGTTTTTCAATGATACACCTGGCTAGGTGCCAGGAGACCTGGAGTCTTTGTTTGCTTTGCCATTGACTTAATGTGCATCCATGGACAAGTCCTTTTACATTGATTTCCTTCTCTGGGACAATGAGGACAATGACAACACAAAGTTCAACAGTATTTATCATGTGATTCCACTGCATATGTAGCTCAAACTTGTATCGGATTTTTTTTCCTGCTATTTTTCATTGCAAACTTGTAACTAATTTGCTGTTTGTCACGCCTATTCCTGTTTCAGCAGGTTTCCTTTTGCCACTGAATGAATATATGTTTTGAATTATTTTGTATAGGGTTTCATGATTTTTGGCTTCTCTTTCTAATATCTCCAGGTACATAGGAGTTGCCATAGCTCTGGTAACAAGTAGCTGCTTTTCATGAGAGAATGTATGCATTTTGATCAGCTTGGACCCTTTTTTTTCTTAAATTCTTTCAGAATTCTTGGACAAATACATAGATTTCAAGGCCAGAAGGAAGCATTGTGCTCATCTAATCTGACATCCTGCATAATACAGGCCATCAAACTTCCCCACAGTAATTCTTGGAGCAGATCTTTTAACAAAACATTCAATCTGGTTTTAAAAATTGCCAGAGACAGACAATCCACCATGACCCTTGGTCAATTGTTCCAATGATTAATTATGCTCACAGATAAAAAATGTTCACCATATTTCCAATCTGAGGTTCTTTTTACCCAAACCTTCATCTATCTTTCATCTTATTAAGCTAATTATCTTTCAGTCTCTGTGATTCTGCATCTTAAATATTATCAGGTACATTTCTCAAGCTACCATACTGTTATTTTGCTTGTGAGAGTTGGGTGAATATCATGCTCCTATTGAACTAAATGACAAAATTTATTTTGGCTACAATGGGAACATACTGGGCCCAATACTGCAGTGAGTTCTGTGCAGTAGACCTCTATGCCCACGTGAAGCCCTGCTACAGTCAGCAGCACTCTGTGACCTGACAGCTGTTTTCAATTCATTTTAATTTATAACCATTTATTTGGACTGCTGGATAGTTCCCTGCTTGGAAAGTAGGGTAAGAGCGGCAGAAAGCGCCACCGACCAGTGCTGAAATAGCTCAAAAGTTTGTCTCATTCATTAACAAAAGTTAGTCCAATAACTACTTATCTCTGCTATCCTCTGGAACCAACACAGCTACAACACTGCAAACAAGAAATAGTAATTTGGCATTTTGTGGAAGGGTTTAACAGTGACTATTTCTTCTTCAGACCCTCACTGTCCATATCCCCATAACTGCTTCTGTTCATCTTCTATCCTCACAGCATTTCTTATTTTGATTCTCCATATAAACCAGTCCCTTATTACACCTTGATTCAGGGACATAGGGTATTACCTATGTGTGTGAGTAGGGAGCTGGTAAATGACTGTGGCAGACATCATTTGAAAAGGCAAACTAGCCAATCATCATGTGGCTTTGGACCATTAGTGTTCTTGGCTATATACAGTGATTTGCTTATGGGAACTGAGCATGTGTCTGTTCCATGAGGACCATGCAATGTATTCAGTTTAATACCAAATAATTTGTTACAAATCTACTAGCTTTACCTTATGAGAATTTTTTACATTGTTTATTAAAAGGATATAAAAATATCCTTAATGTTTACACACTCAGGGTTCAGTTCTTTTACAAGAATAGCTCTACTGATGTTAATGGAGCTGCTAACATATGATACAGTCACATGAGGAAGGGCTGCGGGGTCTGAGCCATTATAATTTGCCACCAAAGAGAAAAGGTTCCATGAAATAGAGAAATGAAAACACAAGAATATATGTCACTGACAGCTGCTGAAGAAATGATACTCTTTGTCATCCTAGTACTGTATACATTTCCCTTTTGAATTAAAATAATAATTTCCATTACAGCTAGTTTTCTTGTCTTCTGTTTGTTGGAGATGGGGGAAGAAGCCTAACAGCAAATTAAGAACAACACTAAAATGCATAAAAAGAAGTAAAATAATGCTAACCTAATACATCATGTCATTACACTAATGAACCAGAAAATTGTAAAGCAATAGTAGTTATAAAATAATTTTATGAGTGTAAAATTAAATATGTTTACACCATAAAGGAGCACAGTATAAGCCAATAAGGGCTCGTCCAAAACATCTTTATATCTCACACATCAAGAAAACCTTACTTATACAATTAAACCGATACTGTAAAAGGAAGTGTAATTATTGTTCTACTTTGCAATACATCCAAGTCTTTTCTGTTTGCTTTTTTAAGCACTGTGGTTTCCAAGAATGTACCCTGGAAATGGCATCAGATACTCCTTCTATATCCTAGTTGGACCTGGACAGGGTGGAAGCATCCACACAATAGCTATCCTGTCTTTTCTAATCTTTTGGCTTACATGAAGTTTGTCGGAAAAAAGATGTTATCCTTCAAGCATAATGGTCCTGTTAGATTTAACAGTTGCAGAGACAGTCGCTAATTCATTACGTTGCACCGTGCTTATATTTTGATTTCTATAGCATCTTTGTGGGAGTATATGCCAAGAGCTGAGAAATCAAAAATGGAGTCTTCCCTGATCACTCAGAAATTCAAGTTCTAGATGTTCTTGGCTGTGACCTAGTTTTGCCGAGTCCCGCTTTCCTCTGAATTATTATAATAGTTTTGACTGCTGCAACTGAAAAGTTCTTGATCTCTTACATTGCCATCTTGTGAATCTGCAATTGGTTGTGTTAGTTTTCTTTGTTACCCTCTACAGCTGTTCCTTTTTTTTGTTGTTGGTCTGGAAAATCTTTCCCACAATCAGGCTCTCCCATTTAATTATCTCTGATGTTAGTGCTACTCTCAAGTTCCTGGATTTTTCAGTAAACATTTCTATGAGGTGTTTGAGTTTTCTTAGTTACTGGTTGCTTCAACTCGGCAGAGCAAAATGGCAGCAAAGTCAACAGGAATGGAATGAATGGGTCTAAATGATATTGTTATTGCTATTTTATGCTGAGCTATTTTGAAAGTTATATTTTGAAAGATCATAGAATCATAGGGCTGGAAGAGATCTCAGGAGGTCATCAAATCCAACCCCCTGACCAAAGCAGGACTAACCCCAACTAAATCATCCCAGGCAGGGCTTTGTCAAGCCGGTACTTAAAAACCTTTAGGGATGGAGATTCCACCACCTCTCTATGTAACCCATTCCAGTGCTTCACCACCCTCCTAGTGAAATAGTTTTCCCTAATATCCAACCTAGACCTCCCCCACTGTAACTTAAGACCATTGCTCCTTGTTCTGCCATCTCTCACTACTGAGAACAGCCTCTCTCCATCCTCTTTGGAACCTCTCTTCAGGAAATTGAAGGCTGTTATCAAATCCCCCTCACTCGTCTTTTCTGCAGACGAAATAAGCCCAAATCCCTCATCTTCTCCTCGTAGGTCATGTGCTCCAGCCCCTTAGTCATTTTGGCTGCCCTCCGCTAGACCCTCTCCAATATCTTAAATAAGAGTAGACTAGGACAGTTTATTAATTCTGTGCCCTGATTCAGTCCTGGAATATAACATCTCTCTTTAGTAGTAGAAAGTCTACTCAGTGCAGCGGTGCAGGGAACCTGCAATTTCCCTTATCAAGGTCTCCACTATTGATGAGCACAGACCCAGAATGGATGCCAGTGGTCAGGAATAGGAGGCATTCTATGGTAGCTAGGTATATCCCTTAGCTGTCTTCTAAATGTTTATCTGCTTGAAAGTTGAGCAAATCTGGTGATTTCTCAAATAATCAGAAAAAGCAAATGAAAATGCTATGGTCCATTATCAAAAGAAATACAGCATGGATAGACCAAGCTCCATTTTATTCAGTTGCAAAAATCCAAATAATCCTCTTTACCTTCATGGATCTTCAGCTCTGAAATAATATTTCTTACATTTTTTTACCACAAAAGATTTGGCAATATATGACAAAGATCCCACTGTGCTTCACCAGGTAAGCAGAGCATGTGCTAGTCTTGTACAAAGAAATTACTTGGATTGCCTAAAGGTTTAACATGCTTCAGGAGAGAGAATGTAGTCAAGATAAAACATGATTCTGCCTCACTGATTTACCATTTTTGGCAGTGGCATGGATCTGTGTCTGAACATGTTCTGGAATGTTTATCTGTTGTTTTATAAAAAGATAATCTTTGTGTTACAATGAGACTGACAGAAAACTAGGTCCAAGTCACTCTGCTACGTGCTTAAAAAAACAGAAATGAAATCTCCAGTCTCAAGACTTCTCTGGTACTCCCCCAAAGGAATGTTACACACTTCAGTTTTGTTCTCCATAGACTTCATGATATGTATGTCATTGTTACTGTCTTTCAGCTTTTGGGTAATCACAGAAACTGCTGTCTCTTCTGGAGCTTTTAGGCCCTGAACTTGCAGTTATTACTCACACAAAATGTCCATTAACGTCATTGAAAGATTGAGACCTAAATCAGTAACTCATCACTTGATTAATCTAATTTGTCCTGAAACTTCAGGCAGCCCCATGAAAAGCTGCCATGAAAAGTTAATGTAGCAAATAAAAATGAAACAAAACTGTCCCAAGAGGGAAATTAACTCTGGTGAGTCAAACCCACACAAATTGCTCTGCATCACATAGTCCTCATAATTAAGCCACATGGGGTCTCTGCACCCATAGTAGTTGCAGAGAGATATCAGTGCCAGTCAGTGGTGAAAATAACTTAAAATTTCTTACAGGTGCTGTCTTTTGCAATCCATACAGCTCTTTAGTAGTTCCCTGTGGGCTTTTGTTGCAGCGCAACCAGTTCTTGCCAGAGCTGCGCACCTGGGCTCACCTGCTTCCTTTCACCTTTGGTGCCAGCCCCACATAGGCTGTATGAAACAGTTTCAGGTTCAGTGATTATGCATATCCACAAGTGACACAGAAGGCACTGATTCTATCCCATAAACTGCAGCATAAAGGTGGGGAGGGCAGCTGCACAACAGCCCCATTCCCCCACCTCTCTGAGCTTCACTTGCCTGCATTTGTGCAAATAAAGCTAATTTCACTCAGGATAAAATTACCTTTAACCACATGCATCAAGTCCGGTTAGGATGAAAAGAAAAGCAGAAAGGCAAGGAGATTTTTAATTTTCACAAAACAAACAAGTTCTGGTGTATAATGCTCCCAGGATTCCTTTTCAAATTCTTGCTGCCTGGTTATTGCAGCAAATAACATATAGGACACTCTAAAAACATATCAGGGATGATCTAGATCAGTAGTAGGCCACGGGTTTTATCAGGCCACCGGGCCTCCGTCTGTGGACCCCCTTGCCTGCTCCCCCATGTGCCTCTCATGCTCCAGGGCACTAGAGCCCCACATTTTCTGCTCTTTTCCCCTCCCTCACAGAACTTTCATAGGAGCTGCTCTGTCTCCATGCCTCTCCCTCTCTCCTTCCCTCCCTTCCAGAGCTGGAATGTCATGAATAGGTGATTTGCGGCTTTCCAGCTCTGGGAGGGAGGGGAAAAAGTGAGGACAGAGCATGAATCAGGTGATTCACAGGCCCCAAAATGCTGGGAGGGAGGAGGAAAGAGCAGGTAAGTGCAAAACTCTGGAGCCCTGATATGCGAGAGGTGCTTGGAGAGGGAGGATAGCTGGGGATCACAGACCAACAGGTGGAAGCCCACTGGGCTGCTGGGTGCTATAGCCCACTGAGATGTAGGAAGGCCACTCTTGCAGCCCATCCACCATGCTTGTCCAACCCTGATCTAGATGGTGCTTGGTCCTGCCATCAGGGCAGGGGACTGGACTCGATGACCTCTCAAGGTCCAGTCCAGTCCTAGTGCTCTATGATTCTCTTTGTGCTGAGATTTCTGCAATTGCAAATATATGAAGAAAAGATAGAGTGAGTCTTAACATTATAGTTTCCTAATAATCTTAGTTTTAGAGAGTCTCTCACTATAATTTTAACTTAACTTTTCTTTGCTGGTTAAATGAAGTTTTATGTAGGCACTGTCACATCAACTGGATAAAGTCTGTTAGACCTGGACCTGCTAATTTATTTGTTTCAGTTCAAACTTCTGAGAAATAGCGAAGAATCTTTATAAAGCCTTGGGAAATGGCTACTTCATTTTTAGGAATCTTACTATCAATCACTAAAGTCATAATTCCTGCTCTAAAAATGACTTTAAAAACAACCACATTTTTATATGTATGGAAACAACAATCCCTGGTGAAAATCCTGCTGGACTTGTCAACTGCCAAATCACATACCTATACAATTACCCATTGTGCTCAATAAAGATAATAATACTCCCATTCTCTCACCCTGTGGCTGTCTTGTTTCTATCTGTTTATACAGCACCTAAGTCAATGGGGTCCTGATCCCTGTGGAGGTCTGCAGGGACTATAGTAATATAGATAATACTAATTAATATTAACACTATGTAGTTTATAATGCACTGTATAAGATCAATAAATCCCTGAATTGGATGCTATACTAACTTTGATTC
This sequence comes from Pelodiscus sinensis, assembly GCF_049634645.1. Taxonomy (NCBI): domain Eukaryota; kingdom Metazoa; phylum Chordata; order Testudines; family Trionychidae; genus Pelodiscus; species Pelodiscus sinensis. The sequence continues at coordinate 300,013,541 of NC_134711.1, read as the reverse complement.
CCACAAAGATTACTGTTTAGATCCTTTGCTTTTCTTGAAGAAAAGGCATCAAAATCTAACCCTATCAGGTTTTGCTTACTATCCATTTCATTAGTCATTTGCAGCAAGAAATCATAAAATAAACTTTTTCATTTTTAATGCATCTTCTCTTGTGAGATACCAAATAGGCTTACAAACATAGATGAATTATACCTCATAACAGCTCTGGAAAGAGGTAAGTTTTATTATCAACTTTTTACAGACAGGGAAACAAAATCATTAAGTGACTTTCCCAGTCATACAGCCAAGCTGTGACAGAGCCAGAAAACCCTGTCTCATGATTTGCTGTCCTGAATTTGGTAAAACGGGCTCAAGTTCACTTACAGCAAGGAAAACTTAAAGTCAAAGAAAAGTAATTTTGAGGCATCTTGCATTCAATAAATGTGGTCTCCATTTCTCCTAACAGTTAAAACATTTGGGAACAGATTTTTAAAATGGAAAACCAAGTTTTTACAAACTAAAAACTCTGCAATCGCAATGAATCAGGCAGAAGTTGCTACATTTTAACACGTGTTCTTCCATCCTAGAACAAAAAAGCAAAACTATATAATTTACCCTGAAACAATATCAAGTAACCCTCAAATGCAATAAGTCTTACTCTGGCATGCCATTCCATATGAGGTTCAGCTAAGAAATTGCCCCTATATTGCTTAAAACAATCACAATAAGTCAGCATTAGCATTCTTTACACTGTAAAACAACTACTTAATCCTTAAGTTTGAACTCTCTTTACTGGTACACGATATGGATTTGGGTACATTGAGAGCAAAAGCCTAAAGAGGATGGGGAAGGGGGAGAGGAAATTGTAAAGGTGGAGAAGAGAGGGTGAGTGAATAATGTGCAAGAAAGAGAAGAAAGGAAGAGATGAGAATGAGAGGGTAGCCAAATGAGGTATGAGGGAGAGAATGAGTGAAAAAGCAGTAGAAGGGGAAAGAGAAGAGAAGAGAAGAGAAGAGAAGAGAAGAGAAGAGAAGAGAAGAGAAGAGAAGAGAAGAGAAGAGAAGAGAAGAGGGAGGGTACAGATGAAGGGAGAGAGCGGGGATGCAGAAGTGATAAAAAAGGAGAAAGGAATCAGAAAAAGTAAGGAGAACTGAAGGAGGCTTTGTGTTGTGTGTCCTTACCAAGCAACTGAAGAGGGCTGCTGCTGGTGCAGGGTTGGTGTGGTCTCATAGTTGCTGGTGCCGGAGACTCCCCTGTCTGACTGGAGCCTGATGTCCCCAACTGAGTGAAACTGAGTGCTGCAGGTGGCTCTGTTAAGGGTGCACGTCAGTGACCACAAACCTTATACCATGAAACCACTTCTTCAAAAGCTGAAGGAAGGCCCAAGAACATATACAATTGAGACCTGCACCCAAAGGAAATCGCTATAAGAGGGGCAATATAGGGCCTCTCTGAGGGACAGGGAGCCTCTTCCTTCTGTTGCAAGGATCATTTCAGAAGGAGCAATATTATGTGAACCAGACTAGGTATTCATTAGTGGCACTCTATTTCTTTCTCTTGTGTTCCCTTAATCCTTAGCTCATATGTGTTGATAAATATATACCAGGACAGGATGGACAGAACAGACTTTTGGCCATTTAATGACAATCCAATGTCTGAAGCAAATGCAGTTACTGTAGCTCTGTCTATGGCTGATATATGTGTCATTTGTTTGCATCTCTAGAAGGATGCATCATTCAAGCTGTTGTAACCATCCAAAAGAGGAAGATTCAAAGCAAAAATTGGAGTAAGATTCTAAACGTGTCATGGAAATACACAACAATATTTGTCATCACAAAAGGGAGGAAATTTTAAAACTGAGTGAGAGAATCCCCTTCCAGATTATTAAGACTTAGTTCATCTGAATCTCTCTGCTGTCCTGCTCAGTTTAAAAATCTTAATAAGACATTTCTGGCTTTGTGTTTATAATATTACAGACAAATCTGCTACCAATGAAAGTGGAGCCAGAATAGGAACAAAGCACCAGTTTGGGTGGGTGAGTGTAGGAAGCTATTAATTTCCACATTAAAGCTCAAACAGAGGGCTAGACTCCATTACGGAGTGGACTGATGCTAGAGCGAATGATCCAGTGAGTCTAGTAAAGACCAGAGGTGAAAATAAGTGGGTGCGCCCAGAGTGTGCAGCTCTGGCAAGAGCTGCCTGAAATGCAGGAAAAGCCAGCAGGGAGCTATTTAAAGAGCTGCCAGAGACCTGGGTTGTAAAAAGACTTTACCTGTAAGAAATTTTAAGTTACTGTCACTGCTGGGAAAGACCCATTCAACTACGAGTCGCTCTCTTGTTGATTCTGGTACTTTAGCAGAATGAGATGAGTAAGAGGAGTCAACACGCGTGTTTTTTCTGTCAACTTCCCACTGTGTGCATCCCACAGTAAGTGGATCTAAGCGATGTCAGTTTGAGTTACGCTACTAATGTAACTCAAATTGCATACCTTATGTCAACCTATCCTTAGCTACAGCAGCTGCAAGGACCTAGTGTGGCTTGCTTTACAGCTTGCTTGTCTAGAGGACAAAAAAAAGTCATGACTTGCCCACTTCAGAGTGAGTTGGAGAGTCATTCTAAATAAAAATGGAGGACCCTCACTGTTAGCCTCTCCTGACCCTTTGCTCTAGTGTCTTACTCATACACCTGTATTCTTCTTCACATATGCATATGAGGTTGTAGCTCAATTACTCCTGTAATTTGGCATGTCCATTGGCGATAGCTGAAAAGGTGAAGCTTGGCTAATTAAAGCTGCCTGTTTTAGGTAGTGCTCCTGTATTACAACTCATTGTTTTTCATGTTATTGATTTGTTGGAGTTAGAGGGGATGGCATAGTCCCAGAACTTCTCATTATTATTCATTCTAATTATTTATTAGTAGTATTATTATTTATTTGAAGCATTAACAATGTATTTGGCACTGTACAAAACACAAAATACAATCTCCACTCCAAAGAGCTTGCAGTCTAAGCAAGACAGAGTCAGTGTAGCTAGAATGCTCTATGAAACCCAAAAGCAATCACTAGAATTTCTTCTTATTCATATTGGGTGAAAATTTTCTTATGGGCAACATGGAAAATGAATATTTAGGAGGGATTTAAATGAAAAGAGTGCAGTAACTTAAATGAGCAGAACTGGGAAGGCATTTTACACACTGAGGATTTCACAGAAAACATCACAAAGACAATTGCAGAAGTGGGAAAACAGAGCATTGAGGTTTGGGGATGTAGACTGGTGCAGTTATGTTGGACTTTAATATTGAAGACAAGATTAAAAATAATGTGGTGGGAAATGGGAACCTGAAGGCATCTGAAGAGGGGTTAAGGAGATAGTCAGATGAGCGGAAAAGAAAAAAGTTCCTAGAACAGGAAGGAAAACATACGATTCATGGGACCTTAGAGAAGGTATTGCAATGTGAGGAACAACACTATGCGTTATTGTGATGGGGTGTACTCGCCCCACACTAGCTAAGGGGAGGCTAATTCAGGCCTGTTGGACTGAGAAGGCTCCTCCCCTGCTGGGCATGCTCCGCCTTCAGGCCCAGTATAAAGGCCGAAGGAGTAGCTCAGTTGGGGCTGACATCTGGAGGTGAAGGAGCTCCTGCTGGAGCATGGGAGCAGCTGTCCTTGCTGCTAGAGCTCTAGTCACCACACCAGCTGCAACCCCTGCGCTGACAGCAGCTGCCAGGCTGACTGTAGCCTGGCACTGCAGCTGCTGCTACCTCTGCACCAACTGTTGCCATTGCTGCATGAGCTGCTGCTGCACCAGACCCCATGCCGGATGCTGTAGCGGTATTTGTCCACACAGGTGGGGACTATGCCAGCCAGAGGAGTGGGATAGGAATCAGTCCAGGGTGGGGAATGGGAGGAGACCTGGCAGACTCGGTGCATTTCGGGGGGGGGGAACTCCCTGCTGAGCCAGTGGTGGGAACTGCCAGTCATTGATAGGGCCCTGGACTGGGGCTTGGTGGAGAGGGAGGGCTTGGGCCCCGCTACCTCACTACACCCTTATGCCCCTTGACTAGGGGCATTAGAGACTTGGCCACTGGGCCATATTGACCCCCCCAGACTGGGGGGAAGCTAGAGACTTGGCCGCTGGGCCATACTGACCCCTCCAGACCGGGGGGAAGCTAGAGACTTGGCTGTGGGCCTTCAATCCTGTGACTGCCATATAGACAGCCCCCTAGGAGGCATGGGGCGAGTGATCCCTTGACAGTCGTGATGACAAGCTTTTATGATGTTCACCTCCTCCACCCCAAACACATTCATAGATTCATGAAACATAGGAATGGATGGGACTTCAGTAAGACATTTAGTATAGTCCTGTCTCAGTGTAGGGGACTAAAGTATTTTATTTATATATATATATATATATATAGTTTAACTTATTCATAAATGATCTGGAGAAAGGGGTAAACAGTGAGGTGGTAAAGTTTGTGGATGATACTAAACTGTTTAAGATAGTCAAGACAGGAGCAAACTGTGAGGAACTTCAAAAAGATCTCACCAAACTGAGTGATTGGGCAACAAAATGGCAAATGAAATTTAATGTGGATAAGTGTAAAGTAATGCACGTTGGAAAAAATAACCTCAACAATACGTACAGTATGATGGGGGCTAATTTGGCTACAACAAATCAGGAAAGAGATCTTGGAGTTATCGTGGATAGCTCTCTGAAAAGTTCCACACAGTGTGCAGTGCCGGTCAAAAAGGCAAATAGGATGTTAGGAATTATTAAGAAAGGGATAGAAAATAAGACACAGAGTATCTTACTGCCCCTGTATAAAACTATGGTACGCCCACTTCTTGAATACTGTGTACAGATGTGGTCTCCTCACCTCAAAGATATTTTGGCCTTAGAAAGGGTTCAGAAAAGGGAAACTAAAACGATTAGGGGTTTGGAATGGGTCCCATATGAAGAGAGGTTAAAGCGACTGGGACTTTTCAGTTTAGAAAAGAAGAGACTGAGGGGGGATATGATAGAGGTATATAAAATCATGAGTGGTGTGGAGAGGGTGAATAAAGAAATGTTATTTATTAGTTCCCATAACTTCATTTGGTGTCCTTTAATTCTTCTGTTAATGGGTAGCAGGTATAAAACTAATAAAAGAAAGTTCTTCACACAGTGTGTAGTCAACCTGTGGAACACCTTGCCAGAGAAGGCTGTGAAGGCTAGGACTATAACAGAGTTTAAAGAAAAGCTAGCTAGTTTCATGGAGGTTAGGTCCATAAAAGGCTATTAGCCAGGGGATAGAAATGGTGTCCCTGGCCTCTCTTTGTCAGAGGCTAGAGAAGGATGGCAGGAGACAAATCGCTTGATCATTGTCTTTGGTCCACCCCCTCCGGGGCACCTGGTGCTGGCCACTGTCAGCAGACAGGCTACTGGGCTAATTGGACCTTTGGTCTGACCCAGTATGGCCAGTCTTATGTTCTTATAGACCAGCTCAGACCTTCACTAAGAGAGATTCTACACTGTAATTTGCTCCAGTGCTTAAAGTAAGGATGTTCTTCTTTATGTCTAACCTAAATCTTCTTTGACACAATTTAAGGCCATTGCTTCTTGACCTGGCCTTATTGGACAACTAGCCAATTAGCCCATCATAAGATGGGATTTTCAGGTCTCTCCTCCTCGTTGGTCTTCTCTCCTCCTCCTACTGCCTCTCTCTCTGTCTCTCTCTTTCTCTTCTCCTTCCCCTCCTGCCTCTCACTTGGTGGACCATGCTGCATGGGGAGCGCGGAGCCCAAACAGTCGCTTGCGCCACTTGCTCCCATGCAGCAGCCTGGTTGAGCAGCGCAGAAGTCAGCCGAGCGCCACGCGGGAGGCAAAGGGGGGCGGGGAAGTGACGTTCACAGCCAGGGGGCGGGGCCTGGAGCCACTGTCACGCCACACGTCACCACCCCGCCCCCCCCCTTCGCCTCCCGCTGTGGCTGACTTCTGCGCTGCTCAGCTGGGCCGCCGCGGGGGAGGAAGCGGCTGTTTGGGCCCCACACTCCCCATGCAGCATGGGCTGCCCAGAGGGAACAGCAAGCATTTCAGGCAACAGTGCCCCCCAGAGGGAACAGACAGCATTTCACCGTTACACACACTCAAACATTGGGCTACTATATATATGATGAGACTAATTTATCACCATCCCTTTTATGTATCTTTTGTGTATCTGATAGATCAGATACTTTTCATGTATCTGAAGACTGTTATCATCCCTCCCCCTTTAGTCTTTTTTCTCTAGACTAAACAAATCCAATTTTTAAAATATCTCCTTGTAGGTCATGTTTTATAGAATGTTAATACTTTTTCTTGACCTCCTTTGGACTTTCTTCAATTTGCCCACATCTTCCCTGAAGTGTGATGCCCAGACACAGGCCTTATCAGTGCTGAGTAGATTGGAAGAATTAGTTCTCATCTTGCATACAATACTTGTGCTAATACATCCCAATATGATGTTTACTCTTTTTGCAATTTGTATTACGTGGTTGACTCATGTTTAGTTTGTGATCCACTATAACCTTTTCTGCAGTACTCCTTCCTAGGTAATTTTCCATTTTGTATCTGTGCAGTTGATGATTCCTTCCTAAGTGCAGTACTTTGCATTTGTCCTTATTAAATTTCTTCCTATTTATTTCAGACCATTTCTCCAGTTTTTGCAAATGCAATGTCTCCCAGCTTAGTATTGTCCACAAACTTTATAAGTATGCTCTGTAAGCCAGTGGCTTTTAAACTATTTTTCATTTGCAGACCCCTACAAAACTCTGAATGCAGGTGTGGACCAGTGTTCTCTCTTATGTTTTCCATCCATGGGTGGAGTAAATTTTGTTGTGCACCAAGGCATTTGCAGATGTGCACCACCACTAGAGACACATGCTGCTGGATCTAGGCCCTCTGCTAATCAGGTGGGCAACATCTGAATCTCTCCTGAGTGGCCATCAGTATTCCCTCTAAGGTGTACACCTGTGTGGGTGTGCACCAAGAATTTTAGACCTGCCCACCTCCTCAGCAGAGCCACACAGTGGCTGCTCAGCTGTTCCGGGGAGGGCCTGCGAGGCAGGCAGCAGCCCCATCCCAGGAGCAGCGGGGTAGTCAACACATGAACACATGAACATAAGAACGGCCGTACTGGGTCAGACCAAAGGTCCATCTAGCCCAGTATCCTGTCTACCAACAGTGGCCAGCACCAGGTGCCCCAGAGAGGGTGGGCCGAAGACAATGATCAAGCGATTTGTCTCCTACCATCCCTCTCCAGCCTCTGACAAACAGAGGCCAATGACATTTTATCCCCTGGCTAATAGCCTTTTATGGACCTAACCTCCATGAAATTATCTAGCTTCTCTTTAAACTCTATTATAGTCCTAGCCTTCACAGCCTCCTCTGGCAAGGAGTTCCACAGGTTGACTACACACTGTGTGAAGAACTTTCTTTTATTCGTTTTAAACCTGCTACCTATTAATTTCATTTGGTGTCCTCTAGTTCTTCTATTTAGGGAACTAATAAATAACTTTTCTTTATCAGCCCTCTCCACACCACTCATGATTTGATATACCTCTATCATATCCCCCCTCAGTCTCCTCTTTTCTAAACTGAAAAGTCCCATTTGCTTTAACCTCTCCTCATATGGGACCCGTTCCAAACCCCTAATCATTTTAGTTGCCCTTTTCTGAACCCTTTCCAAGGCCAAAATATCTTTTTTGAGGTGAGGAAACCACATATGTACACAGAATTCAAGATGTGGGCGTACCATAGTTTTATACAGGGACAGTAAGATATTCTGAGTCTTATTTTCTATCCCTTTCCTAATAATTCCTAGCATCCTATTTGCCTTTTTGACCGCCACTGCACACTGTGTGGAAGTTTTCAGAGAACTGTCCACGATAACTCCAAGATCCCTTTCCTGATTTGTTGTAGCCAAATTAGCCCCCATCATACTGTACGTATAGGTGGGGTTATTTTTCCTGATGTGCATTACTTTACACTTATCCACATTAAATTTCATTTGCCATTTTGTTGCCCAATCACTCAGTTTGGTGAGATCTTCTTGGAGTCCTCACAGTCTGCTTCTGTCTTGACTATCCTAAACAGTTTGGTATCATCTGCAAACTTTACTACCTCACTGCTTACCCCTTTCTCCAGATCATTTATGAATAAGTTGAAAAGGATTGGTCCCAGGACTGACCCTTGGGGTACACCACTAGTTACCCCTCTCCAATCTGAAAATTTACCATTTATTCCTACCCTTTGTTTCCTGTATTTTAACCAGTTCTCAATCCAAGAAAGGACCTTCCCTCTTATCCCATGGCCATGTAATTTACACAAGAGCCTTTGGTGAGGGACCTTGTCAAAGGCTTTCTGAAAATCCAAGTATACTATATCTACTGGATCCCCCTTGTCCGCATTTTTGTTAACCCCTTCAAAGAACTCTAACAGATTAGTAAGACAGGATTTCCCTTTACAGAAACCATGTTGACTTTTGTCCAATAAATTATGTTCTTCTACATGCTTCACAATTTTATTCTTTACTATTGTTTCGACTAATTTGCCCAGTACTGAAGTTAGGCTTACCGGTGTGTAATTGCCAGGATCGCCTCTAGAGCCTTTTTTAAATATTGGTGTCACGTTGGCTACCTTCCAGTCATCAGGTACGGAAGCCGATTTAAAGGATAGGTTACAAACCACAGATAATAGCTCAGCAATTTCCCATTTTAGTTCTTTTAGAACCCTTGGATGAATGCCATCCGGTCCCGGAGATTTGTTAACATTAAGTTTTTCTATTTGTTCCAAAACCTCCTCTAATGACACTTCAATCCGGGACAGATCCTCAGATTCATCACCCAAAAAGGACAGTGCAGATTCAGGAATCTCCCCAACGTCCTCAGCCGTGAAGTCTGAAGCAAAGAAATCATTTAGTTTCTCCGCAATGGCTTTATCGTCCTTGATTGCTCCTATTATAGCTCGATCATCTAGGGGACCCACAGGTTTTTTAGCAGGCTTCCTGTTTTTAATGTACTTAAAAAACATTGTATTTCTTTTTGAGTTTTTGGCTAGCTGTTCCTCAATCTTTTTTTGCTTTTCTTATTACAATTTTTACACTTGATTTGACAGTGTTTATGTTCCTTTCTATTTATCTCACTAGGATTGGACTTCCACTTCTTAAAAGATACCTTTTTGTCCCTCACTGCTTCTTTTACATGGTGGTTAAGCCACGGTGACTCTTTTTTAGGTCTCTTGCTATGTTTTTTAATTTGGCAGGCAGTGTCTGGTCCAGCGGCCCTGATCAGGGCCAGAGTTGCGTGGCAGGCAGTGGCTGCTCCAGTGGCCCCAGTTGGGGCCAGCGGTATGTAGTGGCCAGAGCTTATGGAGGGTGACTGCTCCGGTGACTGGGGCCATGTGTTTTTGTAAGCAAAAAGCATGCAGTTATCATTGTATTCCTATAGCATATGTTCATCAAAAAAAACTAAAGGCTCAGTGATCTGCTATTCAACATTGGTCAGCATTTTCAAAAAATCTGAGTATTAATTTTACTACCACTCATTTCTTTGTGTGACTGTCTTTATTTTACACTGCCACACAGGGTTTAAAAGAGAACTAGATAACCTCCATGAATTTAAGTCCATTAATGACTATTAGCCAGTATGGGTAAGGAATGGTGTCCCTAGCCTCTGTTTGTCAGAGGGTGGAGATGTATGGCAGGAGAGAGATCGCTTGATCATTACCTGTTTGATTCACTCCCTCTGGGACACCTGGTATTGGCCACTGTCGGCAGACAGGCTACTGGGCTGGATGGACCTTTGGTCTGACCCAGTATAGCCATTCTTATGTTCTTAGTAAAAATCTTTTGTATGTTATTCCCTGCTAATTTTCCCTTATCTCCATTTTTTTTAAACTGTAGGAGTGAGTTTTAGGCAGCATGGAATGTGATACAGTTCCTATTGATGAAGGAACATCCAAGAGGAAAGAAAGCAGCACAACATCACATCAAAGATGTAGGAAACAATCAGAATCCCCTATAATAGGTTCATCATGCACCACGGCCCCAGCCCCAGGGCAGTCGCATTGCTGCCTCGGCTCCAATTTCGACAGCCACCATCTCTCTAGCCATTGCAAAGTACTATAAACAGTTCATTTGTGGCGGGTCAGGTTCTGCCAATCTTGAGGACAGCAGCAGATGCTCTTTTCCAAGGGAATAATTCCAGCCACTATTTATTAATATTGGTGTTGTGCAGCACAGGTCTTCAAGAAAAACAGCTTATTGCTCAAACTTTGCAGGTATGTGTGTTTGTGGGGGTGATGTCATTTTACCTTACCTGTAGCAGATGGCATGATACAGTACATTGGCACTTAGGGTCAGTCTGGCAAGGTCACTGTCTGTCACTTATGCTTTCATTGCAGAATGAAAATGTCCTTCCTCTTGGAGCCTGGCTTTAGTAACACAATTGTAAATTCAAAATTACACAGTCCCCATCCTGACCTTCTGCTTAACCTTGGTAGGTCTATCTAAATCAGAGGTGCTCAATCTATGTACCGCTATAGGCAACATATGCATCTCACAATGTGTTATGTGGACTGCATCCTATACTACCTATATGGCGATGAAGATATCATCATGTGAGCCTCAGCTCTTTACTGATTAGATCGCAGGTTGAGAGCCACTGGTCTAAGCTTTCTCCTCCGGTTTTTACCATACTAGGATTTTTCCCCTTAGGTCCTGACTGCCATAAACCCTAATTAATCTCACCTCTCTCATAACAGTCAGAGTGGAATCTTAATCACAACTGTCCCACAACTGCTAACCACTTATCTACTGTCATGCAGTGTTGAGGTAAAAAATGTTTGCACATCCTCCTGCAGTTCAAACCTTGTCACATGTGCTCCATGTGCTCAAAAAGCAATGGTGGAAAAACCTGAATGGCATGGAGTAAGGTCTCTGCGACAAAGGATAAATGCACACAAATCAGGAATAAGGAGTGGTAACACACATAAAACTGTAGGGGAACATTGTCATCTACCTTGTCACTCAACCATGGGTTTAAAAGTAGCCATTCTTCTACAAAGGAATTTCACCACCCAATTACAGAGAGACTGCAGAACTGGACTTCATCTACAAATCTGACAGTTACCCTGGGCTTGAATGAAGATATTAACTGGTTAACACACTACAAAGCCAATTTCCCCTGCAACTGACATGCGCATTTTCACATGAAAGCTATGAATGGGGCACATCCAGCCCTCTTAATTAGCTTCATTAACATTGGTCCTACAATTATTGACATTGTACTTCTTTGGCTGTTATTTATATATATCTATATATCTTGGATTCTGTTATTTCCACTCCAACTCAGCTGATGAAGTGGGTCTTATCCACGAAAGCTCATGATCCTATATATTTTTGTTAGTCTCTAAGGGTATGTCTAGACTACATGGCTCCGTCAACGGAGCCATGTAAAATACTTTACTCGGCATAGTCAAAGAAGCGGGGATTTAAATAATCCCCGCTTCTTTAAAATAAAAATGGCCGCTGCACTGTGCTGATGATAAGCTGATCTGGCACAGCGTGGCAATCTAGACACGGTGCGGTCAACAAGGGAAGCCTTTGTCGACTGCTCTGGTATGACTTGTGAAATGAGGTTTACCGGTGCGGTCGACAGGCTTCCCTTGTCGACTGCGCCGTGTCTAGACTGCCGCGCTGTGCCGGATCAGCTGATAGTCGGCACAGCACGGTGGCCATTTTTATTTTAATGAAGTGGGGATTATTTAAATCCCCGCTTCTTTGACTATGCCAAGTAAACTATTTCACATGCCTCCATTGACGGAGCCATGTAGTCTAGATGTACCCTAAGATGCATGGGCCTACTTGCTATTTTCTCCAGTGATTCCAGTTTGAGTGAAATCTTCTAGAACTCACTAGTTAGATGCCTGACTCATGATATTATTTCCATTATACAGTCTCTGTGGTTCAGTCACAAAGTTACAGTTCTATCAGAAGTTTGATGTCTTGCTGCAAGTACCCTCTTGGATAATGCTCTTCATGATGCTCTTTTACATGTTCCTGACAACAGAATTTCCCAAAGATAAGGGGAGCTTCAACTGACACAGTCTGACTCAACCTGTCAGGCTGGTGTCCCCAAATGGGTCTGGAAATCCCACAGTTTTTGAGATGAGAATCTCTGAAAACTCCCTGGAAGCAGGTTAAAGTGAATGACACCCTACTCCAATACAATTGGGTTAGCTAACTTTATCCTTCCATTTTGATATGGACTAACATCCCCATGGACATACACTATAATAGATCAGTGGTTCCCAACTGCTGGTCTGCGGCAGCTGCTGGAACTCAAGCCAGATATTTGTGGTGGCTCAGGTCTGGCAGCCATGGTGGCTGAGGCGTGGCAGGAGGCAGCAGAGCAGGAGGCACTTCCCTCCCTTCTCCGTGCTTGGGGAGACACATTTGGGGAGGGATGGGGCATAAAGGAGGAGGGAGTGCTTGTGTTGCCAACGCCCCTCCCTCTGCCTGCGTGGCTGCTTTTGCCGGTGGTGGCACTGGGGATGAGGTGATGACAGGAGTAGGCAAAGCAGGAGGCACCTCCCTCCCTCCTTGGTAATGGCACTCTGGCTGGGGCTCCTGGCTCCCCCCTACCCATGAGGGCACAAGATGTGCTTGGGAATGCAGGGGGTGCAAAGAAGGGAGTGCGCATGCACTGCTAATGGCTACTGCCCCTGCCCACCAACAGTAATAGGCATGTTCCTATGAGGGCAGCCTAACTCGGGGGAGTGAAGGGGTGAGGTGGGTCAAAGGGGTTTTGGGTGAGAGCGTTGTGGGGTCATGGGGCAAGAGGGTGTTGGCATGGGCTGTAGTAGTCAGAGGTTAAAGGGTCAAAGGGCATGGGGCACAGGGATGGGGTTCAAAAGGTGTTAGGCACTGAGAAGCAAGGGGTTGGCGGGGGTTAGGAGGTCATGCAACACTTCATTTGCAAATATGCTAATAAAATGATACCAATCTCCCAAAAGTTCGTGAATGGGTTTGCTGGTCCTCGGCATAAAAAAGGTTGGGATCCACTGTATAATATAGATTACCTCTTCTCTGTGAGGACTGTACTCGGGCAATACCCAGTGTTCTTAAACCAGGGATTGGTTTCAGCAGGAGCTGACCGAGGCAAGGGCTGAACTCAGATGTCATTCACTGAATGGAGACCCTAGTGGACAGCAGTTAGGTGTAGACTGCACAGAGCAGGTATGTCTATGATTGCTTTCCACAAAGGGACATTGTGGTGACCATGATCTGAGCACTAAATAATAAACAAATAGGGCCCTGACTCTTTGGGTAGAATAGACCTGGATTTTACCCATCTTTCTGATCTACTTCTTCATCAGTTCATTTGTTCTTCTTTGGTTTGCAACCACCTGAAAAAATCATAAGAATAATGCTAATTGCAAGAACTATGGCTTAAGGCTTCATTTTAAAACAATTTTTTCAAAAGTTTTTAAAATCTTTATATGATGAGGGAGTGTTTTGACTTGTTTCAATGTGACATTTAAAATCCCACTCATTTTTAAAAATCTCTTTTTGTACAAACTGTCAAAGCATCTTGATGGCAGCCTTTGATTTTCTGTTTTTTATAATAATGAGTCTAAGCAAGACAAAAAGGGATCTTCATTCTAGAGTAAATGTTTTTCTTACCAAAATAATATCTATGGTGCTTAAAAATATGGGGATTCTTCTGATATATAATTGCAAAGATTGTGTCACAAACTGTGGCAACAGTCTGACTGAAGAAGATTTTTTAAAATTCCTGAGATTGTAAATGACTCACTGAAAAACTCTCATAAAATATTTCATCCCCAAAGTTTTTAAACACCCCTTTAAAATGGTAGTTTTCAAGTCTCACTAGTTCAAAGAGAGAATCCCTTATTTTGCATTAAGTTTAAATAAGTTTTCAAAGCACCCGTGAAGAAGGAATTTGTTTTTCAGCATGAAATTTAGTTATGCTTTGGAAAATCTCTTCTAAATCCTGTCATGAAACTTCAAACCCCTACATTTTGTCTATGAAGGTGAACAGACATGGCAGAAACAATAATAATATTATTTAATATTTATACAGTCATAGTGGTGCATGGTGTGTTTTGGCAATTAAGAAATGACAAGTCCCTGGCAGAAGATTTTAGTTTAAATGCTGAAGAATGGGAGGAACATAAGATATTCACATCAGTGGAAGAACATAAGATATTCTCATTGTTATGTACTCACTATCTTGGTTCCTTTAAAAATAATATATTAGAATTTGAGGACAGTGTCTACAAGGAGACTAGGCCACTGGTTAAAATGGGGAATTCTCATTAAAAATTGATATCATGATACAATACATGGTAGCCTCCTACTGTGAGAAATAGACAATAGTACAAGATGGATATAAATAACTATAAAAGACAAAGTGGTAGTAGTATCTTTTATTGGACCAACTTGTTGGTGACGGAAGATGATGAAGAATTCTGTGTAGCATGAAAGCTTGTCTTGCTAACAGAAATTTGTTCCAATAAAAGATATTACTTCATCCACCTTGTCTCTTTTAATATCCTGAGACTGACAGAGGTATGACAGCAGTGCACACAAATAACAATATAGCGTGTGTGTGTGTGTGTGTATATGTGTATCTATCTATCTATCTATCTATCTATATCATCAGAATATATTTTTCTTCACATCATATATTATATAAAAATACCAAGTATTTAGCCATACCTGTGTATGGTAGAAAACTCTGGACTTTCTTGTTGTTACCCTGTCACTCTAATTAAGGATGTTAAGTAGCACGTATTTCACTAAACGAATAGTAGATGCATTTTTGCACTGACTATTTGATTGCTCAATAGGGCGGTGCTGCCCCTTTGAAATGCTGCCATGGCATTTCAAAGGGGCAGCACCACACAGCTGATCCAGCGGACTCCAGCTGACCCCAGGCTCCCTGTGGCGCTGCCCCTTTGAAATGTCGCTGCGGTGTTTCAAAGAGAGCCGCATGGAGCCCGGGCTCCCTGTGGCGCTGCCACTTTGAAGTATCCCCTTCTCCCCCCCACCCTTGCTGCCTCTGATAGAGGCAGCCAGAGAAGGGGGGAAATGACTAGTCAACTATCCTGTTGATTATCTGATAAGCATTTGCTTATAGGATAGTCAACAAGTCCTTAACATTCCTAACTCTAATATGCCTCATTTTCTCATCATCACTAGGCGCTAATTCTAAATGTAATGCTTTTTACCATCTATGTCATTTGAGGGGTCCAATCCTCAGTTGCCTCATTTACGATCAAGAGGTACTTTCAAATTATTTTAAAGCCAGGAGCGTGGCTAATGCTTCCTCTCTTCTGTCTGATGGAATGCAAGTGAACAAAATATGAAAAGTGGTACACTCCTCCTGTCTGCATATTTTGAAACAGGGTTTAGCGACAGACTACAGAAGAGATAGCACAGAACATCAAGATCCCCCCCCCCCCCCCCCCACACACACACAATTTATTTTCTGGAGAAAAATGCAGTGTTGAAGGTGATGAGTGAAACCATGGGCCCATGGAAGTAAACAGTAAAACCCCACTGGGGTTAACTTTAATGGGGTAAGGATTTCACGTTATGTCAATAAACCAGAAGGCAGCTGTGCTTTGAAACCATTACTTTAGCTAGCTACAAGTGAACTACGCTGAAAGGTGGTGGCACATGATTATTGAAGTCTGACCTCCCAGATAACAACCTAGGCCGGAGATCGCTCCCACGCCTCCCTGACAGCAAGCGCCTCCCTGCTGGGGCTGGTTTGTTTTGCCTCGCACGAGCAGCCCGCTCCGTGGCGCGACCAACGGCTAGTTACTGAGCGCTGGGGGGTTTCAGCCGCCCGCGGGGGGGCGGGGGGGGGGGGCGCGAGCGCGCCCAGCGCAAGAGCGAGCCCGGGCCACGCCAGGCGCAGCGGCTCCTCACGAGCGCTTGCCAGGGACGACGCGTTCAGAGGCTCCGCTCGGGTGGCGGCAGCTCTAGGGGAGCCGCTCCCAGCAGGCACCGGGCAGCTGGGGATGCCCGGGGAAGGCTCCGTCCCGTGTCTCCAGCTGCCACGAGCGGGGAGAGGTGTCCGGCGACAGGCCCCGCCCCGCCCTCTAGGCCTGCGCGGGACCCCCCGCCCGCTATCTTCCCCCCTCCCAACGCCTCGCTGGTCCCGGATTACCCAGAACGCCCTTCTCCCGCGCATGCGCAGCGGGGCGTCCGCTCAGGAAGAGGAAAATGGAATAAACAAGCCCCGGGCCGGGCCCATTGACGAACCGCCTCCCCCTCCCGCCTCGGCGGGCTTAGCCGAGCGGCCCCTTTAAGAGAAGCACAATTGGGCCCCCGGCTCCCTCCTTCCTGAGTCGGAGCCCCGGTGACGGCGGCTCCCGCGGCACCTCCCCATGGTGCTGAGGCTGGCGGCGTTGCCATGAACCCCGGCGGCCTCCCCTGCCCGGCCCCGGCGGGCCCTGCCCCGGCCTCGGGGGCCCCGGCGGGGGTCGGGGCAGTGGGGGTCCCGGGCCCGGCCCCCGGCGCGGGGCTGAAGCTGAAGTTCTGCCGCTACTACGCCAAGGACAAGACCTGTTTCTACGGGGAGGAGTGCCAGTTCCTGCATGAGGAGCCCGGCGCCGCCCCCGCCTGCCCCGGGCCCCCGCCCGCTCTCGGGGGGCTCCCGCTCGGCCTGTCCAGCGCCGCCGCCGGGCCCGGCTACCCGCACGGAGCAGCCCCCGGAGCGGCGGCGGTGGGGCCTAAGAAGGCCGAGCTGGGGGGCAGCCACGGCGGCGGAGGCGGGGGGCTGGATGGACCGCGGCTGGCGAGTGAGTGCGGGCGAGGGAAGGAGGCAACGGCCCGGCCCCGGCAGCAGGGTCGAGTCCCGACTGGTGGGAACTGGCAGGGACAGGGCCGGGCAGCCCGTCCTGTCCGTGGGCGGAGGGGAGGAGGGATGCTGGGAAAGGTGCCCCCCCCGCGGATATGGGGAGAGAGGTCGGATAGTGAACCTGTGTCCCCCCTGGGTGCTGGTTAGGGATGCAGGGGGATGATGGGGCATACCAGGGAAGGTCCTACATGGATGCTGGTTTGGGCTACAGGAGGATGCTGGGGGATACTAGTGGGGGGTATCCCCTCTGAATGCTGGTTTGGGATGCAGTGGGTTTGGTGGTCAGCATGGCAGAGATGCATGTATGTTCTTTGGACTAGATTTTTTTAAAATGCCAGAGCAGCACCTAACATGTTGTGGTTGGTACCAGAATCAAATAGTAAACAGTAATAATGATGATGGCTGAGATTGGTGGTATGGGAAGATTTAGTGCAACTAGCTAGGAACAGTGTAAGAGTAAACTGGTTTACTTCGTTCAGAGGTGTATTGAAGGGACCTGCTGCTTCTCATTTCTTTACACTATCCTCCCACAATTGCCAACTGCTGTGTAGGTGCACAAGACTGCCATTCTTCTGTGGTCGTGCCTCAGTTCCCAGTCCCTCAGATTTGGAATCTGTTAATTTTTTTTCTAACTAATTAACAGAAATATACTTAGTAACCTTATGCTTTCTGGCTGGCAGCAGGGACATCCAGCGTGCATAGCCAAAACAGATACAGTTGTTGCAGGGTAAAGTGCTTTTGTATCTGAATCAAAAAAGGATACTTGGAACTTTCTGCTGATATTCAGAAGGTTCTGCTGCAAGAGAGATTGGCATGAAGACACTATTTCCCTAGTAGCTTTATAGGATAGTCACATTGGGACAATTTTTAAGTGTGATTATTTGATGGAACTCTTACATTTCCCAACTGATACACACACAGTACCACCCTTCATCCTCACATGACATTGCTTTAAAAAAAAAGTAGTTCTGTAAGTCCTTTTCCTCTTGTCTCTTCCTTCCACCCCCCAAAAGTGAGAATTACAAGTGGGTTCCATGTTGAGTTAGTCATTTATCAGTGATGCACCTGCCATACCTCATCTCTTTTTATCTGTGCGCTTTAGACTTACAGAAACTAGCTTTGTAAATTGCTTGGTCTGAAGTTGCAGCAGCACTTAGCATAGCAACATCCTGTTAGTTGTGGAGACATTTTAAAAAGTCATTCCTTTTTAAATAAGTACAGGTTGTACCTCTAGTCTGGCACCTAAGTCCCTGAGTTCTGCCGAACCAAAGAATTTGCTGAACCTCGAGAAGTCAATATTGTCTAGCAGCATTTCCAACACTTCCACTGCTTATTGGGCTGTTAGAAGACATTTAGAGGTAAATTAGAGATAAATAACAGCATAGAACACTGAGAGCTAGAACTGGTAGATATAAACAAACTTTATGGGACCGTGGGAAACTTGGCCACATCCGTGACAACTGGACATCCAGCTAACTAAAATCATGCCAGACCATGGATGTTGCCGAACCAGAGGGTTCAACCTGAATGCTACATTTGGTCCATTATGGATTTGGAGCAAAAGCTTGATACTTGTTTGCATGATGGGACTTCTAATCGTCAAATTTTTCATGGTCCTCCTCTGAAATTCAGATAGTGTTGAATGCTGCAGATACAGCTGACAGATGGCAAGACAGTTCATGGTGTTAGACCTCTCTATAAATGAACTTTGTTGCTCTTCTATCTCTAACTTATTAAATTTAAGTAAATTATAACAACTATTTGCCAAGTTTCAAGGTTGCTTATACTTACTGTGCGAGCCTGTTCCATTGAGCAGTGTTATTTATGTAGTTAATGCAAGATTGACAAACATAGGAATTTCATCCTATCAGAGAACTTGCTTCAAAAGTTTCATGACTTCTTTGTGAAAGTTTCAGCAAAATGATTCAACCATTTACCAGAGCAAAGTTGGTGAGAAACACTGTTTTTTTTTTCAATGATCCAAAATTTTTTACATCCTTTCATAAAGAACTCTAGTGCAGTGATTTTCAAACTACAGGTTGTGACCCAGTACTAGAGACGTAAGCAACTAGTCGAGTCTCTACTCGACTACTCACTTCCCTCACCACCTTGCTGCCTGTGTATCAGAGGTTCCCCCCACCACCGTCGCTGTGGTGTAGAGAAGGAGGGATGGGGATGCAGAGGCACGGTGGTCCAGGATTGCTCATGCCAGGTCCCAGACTGCTGCACCTCTTCCACCCAATTCTTACTACATTAAAAATGCTCAGCTGCAGTGGGGGTAACTTTGGACCCAGCATAAGCAAGGACAGAGCACCTCCCCTTAACGACTAATCATGTAGTTGATACAAGTTGTATTGATTACACAGTCAATTCCTTGCTTCTTAACATCCTTACTCCCTACTGGGTCATGCATGGCTGGGCACCTGCTGCTAGCTGCTTCTGGGGCTCAGCATGGTTTGTGGTGACAGAAAGTGCTGCACTGCTGACTGGGAGCCGTTCAAGGTAAGTCCCTCCTGCCACAGTCCTGACATCCCCAAAGCAGGAACCACCTTGTTACACCTCCAGGTTCTCCTCATCAGCCCACTCTGGATTAGGGATGTAAGCCACTAGTCAACTATCCGGTAGGGATGAAAGTGACTAGTCGCTCTCCCCTCACCCTTGCTGCCTCTGTCAGAAAGAGGCAGCAATGGGGAGGAAGTGGAAGGGGTTCTGGGAGAAGCCAGCTTAAAAGCTCCCTGCTGGCCCCAGGCTCCATGCACACTTCGGCTTTGAAATGCACCAGAGCCTCTGTTGGGGCTTCGGTGCATTTCAAAGCGTAAGTGCTTCATGGAGCCCAGAGTCAGCGGGGGACTCCCTGCTGGTCCCAAGTTCCAGGCATCGTTTCTGTCTTTGAAATGCACAAGAGCCCCTATTTGAATAATCGAATAGTTGATGGAAATTTCATCAGCTATTCAATTAGTTGATTAATTTTAATTCCCTACTATCCAATAAGCAGGGGTCGACAAATTATACAATGTACTTGCCCGTGGCGAGTCGATTGTAACCCGGAAGAGCCGGGTTCAGGCAATCTGCGCATGCGCAGATCGCCGGACAGTGTGGCTGGCGAGCAGGGCTCACCGCAGTTCGGGGAGCCCTGCCGATAAGCATATGCTTATCAGATAATTGACTAGTGATTTGACTAGTAGCTTTCCCCCTGCCCTTTGCTGCCTCTATCAGAGAGGCAGGAAGCGGGGAGAGCAGGATCCAGTGCTGGCGTGAGCCAGCTTAAAAGCCGGTTTCCCCCAAGCACTATCTCTGCAGGGGTGGGGGGGAGGACAGGAGAGGCAGAGGTGTAGCAGGGGATCGGGTGCAAGCTGGGAATCAGCTCTTAATACATTTAAAAGGCTGAAGTGCAATGGAGGGGACCAGGTGCGAGCTGGGACAGTTGATTCCTGGCTCATGCCTGGTCCCCACTGCTGCACTTCAGCCTTTTAAATGTATTAAGAGCCTTGGCTCTTAATACATTTAAAAGGCAGAGCCACAGTGGGGTTAGTTCCCGGGGCCAGGAGCTAACCAGGCTGCGGCTCTGCAGTTTCACCCCCTTATCAACTAATTGACTGTAGGAAATTCCATTGACTAGTGGATTAGCTGATTGAATGCCCATACTCTAGTAAAATTATGTTCGGTCATGGGCATCAGTGATTTTCTTCAACTGGGTCATGAGAAAAAAGTTTGAAAACCACTGCTGTAGTGGTTGGAGCTGGAAATTTATTTGGCAGGAGGGGTGTTGGAGATGTCACTTTTGCTGTTCTTGTGAGGGGAAGAAACACCAAGTTATAAGCCTTTAAAAATGTCACTGTGCTTACATACAGTACGGAATTGAATATTTACAAATTAAATTCTCTGAATATTTTGTCTGTACTGAGCATGCTCCAGCCCAGGGCAGTGGGGACTAAATAGGACTTGCCTTGTAGTTTCAGCTCCACACTCCTGTGGTCCCAGACCAGGAAGGTGACAGAATTGCTGGCCCCTGGGCAGGAAGGGCCCTGGCTCTGTATTTTGGGAAGGGTCGGGGTCTCTGGCAGAAGGGGTTGGGCTGGGGCAGGCAGCCTTCAGCATCACCCTGAGCATGCTGAAGCATCCCCCTCTCCCTCCGCCAGCCTTCAGAGCCTCCTAGAGCACACTGTGCGGCAGTCTGGTGGCAATTTAAAAGTCCCAGGACTTTATTCATCACTGCCACTGAATTGCCAGATTTCAGGGTAATTGCCTCTTTGGCTCTCTCCCGCCCTTTGTCAGCAGGCCTGTCCCAGACCCAGGAGCTGAGAGTTGAGAACTTGTTTCCATACCCTCCTTGCTCCTTCTGCCAAGTCCTGGGCAGCATGGAGAAGGAAGCCACCTGGTTCGAATGCAGGGACAAGCTCAGGGTAGAGGAGGGGGAGAGTGATATTGGCTGGGCAAGGAGACTAGAACCCAGAAAATGTGGAGACAGACTGAAACTAGCAAGATAAAGAGAGAGAAGACTGTAATAAAGAGCTCCATGACAACATGGCCTGTTTCACTATTGGTATGCTGTCAGCAAATACCTATGAAACTTATGGGTGAAGTGTGTTTCATCCCCTGTAGTGCTAGTCCATGACAGCCTACTACTGCTATTGCTCTGTTAGCTCAAGTGCTGGAGGGCTGTGCTATTGATCTAAAAGTTCCATTTTGCTGAGGAGCCACGTGACTTTAAGTATGGATTCCATATGATGGACCTTTGGTTTTTAGTTTTTTTTTAATGTAGGGCATTACATACAAAGTTACATTAACAATAAACAATTTTGCAAAGTGAAGAACTCAGAAGTTAGGAAGTGCTAGTATTAAAGCTGCCTGGAAACCATGATTGACACGTGTGTATGTATTGAGAGAGTTTTTAATTATATGGTCACATACTATTTTTTCCATGGTCTCCTTCCTCTTTCAGTTCATAGACTCGGCCGTGGTAATTGAATAATCTGCTATTAAGTAGCTTATTTACTACATGCTATTTAAACTCTGCTCTGAATACAAAATTATTAATTTCCTAATGGGCCATTTTGTCCTGTTCATCATTATAGTACCTGAAAATATAACAGATGTTAATTTATTTTCACAAAATCCCTTTGAGGTAAGGGAGTATTACACCCATTTCTCAGATGGGCAGTTGAGATGAAGAGAGATCAAGGTCAAAAGCGCTGATGAATTTTGAATGCCTAATTTGAGAATCCTAGGATCTGATTTGTTCAAAAGACAACTAATTTTAATTGAACCTGTGAATGCTCAGCACTTCTAAAAATCAAACCCCAGGATCTCAAGCTGGGCACCAGACATGAAAACTATATAGTTGGTGACCACTTGTAAGAATTTTGATTTGTTGTTTCCATTGTTAGAAACTTGGACATAGGGATAAAAATTAGTTCTCTAGGGCAGCATGCACCTGCCTTAACCACGTGACCATTGGTTCTCTTCCTGCAGTTCCTGCCTTGTTCACTACACACCTTTTAAATTGCAACAGCTGAAACAGGAGTCCCACAGACAGTCCAGTTTATACAGCCATGGTTTATTCCCTGGATTGGACACTGACTAAGGCCAGTGGGGAAAAATAGCATCTGATCATGTATTAAAAAATGATCATAATGTGTACAGCAACAGACTATGGCAACTTAATTCCAACATTGCCTCACTTTTGAGTGCTTGACTTTGCAACTATAATATTATTTAAATGTAAAAGTTTTTTGTTAGATAATTTTAATACTTTTTACTAACTCCTTGAGATGCTTTTTACTATAAAATAGTGTAATACTTTTTTTCATAATCTTTCATCTTGTGTAGTCGAGTATCACTAAAGTAAAATCATAGGGGGCTATAGCTGCTTTCGTAGCTCTGCTGTGACAGCAGCCCCCCTGCTGCTGTGTGGTGTTAATTTTGCACATTCAAGAAGCTGGCCTTGAGAACACGGGTGCTGCTATTATTGAGTTGAGTTCTTGTTCCCCTTACTCCCAAGACTAGGGGCATGTCCCACACTACAGACATAAGTCAACCTGTATTAGATTCACACTATCCTCTTTCTGTTGATGGTATGCCTCCTCACCAGGACCTCCTCTACAGTATGAAGAGAGGCAGGATGGGGGCCTGAGAGATAGGGCTCTCAGCTCCACACAGCTCCCCACCAGAAGCCCAGCTACCTAGCAGGTTTCTCATCACCTCACTCCCTACTGTGAGCAGGGGCCAGTCACCCAGAAGTCTCCTCTTCTTTCACCATTGGGAATGGCAACAGGAAGTTGGGGGCAGCTGAGCTTTAGCTGCCTGGCTTTCTTGTCAATTTCATGGTTCCTGGAGTAAACCCTGAAATTGACAAGACAGGCAATAGCCAATGTCACCCTAACTACACCAACATAAGTCCTGTGGCTCTTGTGGAGATGGAGTTTATGTGAAAGTAGTAGGACACTTACATTGGTGGAATCAGGGTATGGAGTGTGAACTGACATAAGTAGGTGACACAAGCTCTCTTATGTTGACTTGTGTAGTGTAGACCAGGCCTAGCTGTCATTTTCCTTAACCATATACTGGTTTTGTCCTCTCATTTCTCCTTTTTCCATTTTCTTGGTAGAGAATAAGAGCATCCGTCCTTGAATTCTTTATAGGACACTTCTGGTTAAAAAATAAAAATAGAACAAAATTTAAATATCTTGCCCACAACACTTGAGGTAGTTGGTCCTTCCATTGTAGCATTGGTTGAGAATTCAGACTGTCCATGAACTGGAGGTGGGAAGGTACATGGAGATCAAGATCACAACAGGTTGGCCTGATAGTCATAGTACTGCTGCTCCTACAGCCATCAAACTACATATATTGGGAAGCTTACTGTGATAGTAATAGTAAGCATTTGCTGCTAATATATGAGCAACATTATAGCAACACTGAAAGCATACAGTCACTTTCAGCAAATGAAACCAGATCAAGAAATTCTGTTCTCTTAGCTGAGACCTACAATATAGGTTTTGTAACATTGATTACAGAAGGCGCTGAAGACTTAACCATCACCATTGTTTTGAAATAAAGTAGTTAAAACAAGGAGGAGTTCTGTGGCACCTTAGAGACTAACAGATTTATTAGGGCATACGATTTCCTGGGTAAAACCCACATCATCAGAAGAAGTATAGTGGAAGTTACAGATTCAAGGGTGTATATATACTGTGTTAATAAGGCTAATCACGTCAGGGTGGAAGTGACTCATTCACCACATTTGATGTGGAGATGTGAATATCAAAAGAAGAGATTGCCTTTATTGTGAGTTAACCAGTTAAGATCCTATTCAGTCCTAAATTGATTGTATTGAATTTGTAAATGAACTCCAATTCAGCTGTCTTCCTTTGTAATCTGGTTTTGAAATTCTTTTGCAAAAGGATGGCTACAGGAAAGTTGAAGTGTTCCCCTACAGATTTGTGTGTTACCTTTCCTGCTGTCTAATTCGTGACCCTTTATACTTTGGTGTAGAGACTGTCCAGTTTGGCCAATATACATGGCAGAGGGACATTGCAGGCAGTTGATGGCATATATCATGTTAGTGGAAGTGTAGGTAGAGGAGCCCCTGATAGTGTGGTTAAGTCTGTGATGGTGTTGCTTGTACTGTGTGTGGATGAAGTTGGTAACAGGATTGGTTGCAGGATAGGTTCTTGGGTAAGTGTTTCTTTGGAGTGTTGTATGGTTGCTAGTGAGTATTAGCTTCAGGTTGAGGAGTTGTCCGTAGGCGAGGACTGTCCTGGCCCTGAGGCCTGTGAGATTAAACAGTGGAAACAGTGCATCAGTAAGGGATAGTTTTCCAGGATAGGTTGTAGGTTCAGTGATGCACTGCAAGGGTTTTAGCTGGGGGCTGTAGGTGATAACCAGTGGTGTTCTGTTCTGTTCTTTTCTTTGTTGGGCCTGTCCTGAAGTAGGTGACTTCTGCGTACTTGTCTGGCTCTGTCAATCTGTTTCTTCACTTCCCCAGTTGGATCTTTAAGTTTTAAGAATGCTCGATAAAGATCTTTTATGTGTTTGTCTCTATCTGAGGGATTGGAGCAGATAAGGTTATATCTTCGGGTTTGGCTGTAGACAATGGATTGTGTGATGTGTCCTTCATGGAAGCTAGAGGCATGTAGGTAAGATTAGTGGTCAGTAGGTTTCCAGTAAAAAGAGTAGTGTTTATGCGAGCATTGTTTATTTGTACAGTAGTAGCCAGGAAGTAGATCTCCTGTGTGGATTATTCAGGCTGAGGTTGATAGTGGGGTGGAAATTGTTGAAATCTTTCTGGAATTCTTCAAAGGCCTTCTGTTGGGTCCATATGATGATGTCATCAAAATAGTGTAAGTAGAGGAGGTATGCTAGGGGATGGGAACTAAGGAAATGTTGTTCTAGGTCAGCCATAAAAATACTAGCATGTAGTGGGGTCGTGTTTACCCATAGTAGTGCCACTGAATTGAAGATATAAATTGTCCCCAAATGTCCCAGAAATGGTTGTTGGGGAGGATAAAGTCACATAGCTCAGCCACCAGATGTGCCATGACATCATTGGAGATACTTTTCCTGAAGCTTGTATTCCATCCTTGTGTGGGATATTGGTGTAGAGAGCTTCTACGCCAATAGTGATCAGGATGGTGTTTTCAGGAAGATTACTGATGCACTGTTGTTTCCTCAGGAAGTTAGTGGTGTCTCAAAGATAGCTAGAAGTGGTTAAGTGTAGTAGTTAAGCAACTCGAAAAGACAAACTAAACAGGAAGTTAGCTCTTCAAAACTAAACAAAATGCAACAAGTTGGATTGCAATATTCTAATGTAGTGGCTTTCAAGCCATGGTTTGTGGACAACTGTGGGTCTGCAGCCTGTGTCCAAAGTGGGTCTGAATCTCCATTTGAAATTTTTAGTGGTCAGCAAATGAAAAAAGGTTGAAAACAGTTCTAATGTATTTTAATAAACTGAACTTTTTAAAAAAAATGATTTGTACATTTGAAATTTTCTATTTTACCTGCCATTATATCTCAGTGCTCCATGTTAAGGTTAAGATTTAATTTTACCCAACACAATCGATAGTGTCTAATCTGCAATAAACACAGTTTTTCTTGGAGAAATTCTGAGGTGGGCTTAGGGGATGAGTTAAGATTTGGCTGTGTTAGTGAATGCCAATGGGGAGAGATTTAGGATGAGATGCCAGAGAGATGTGTAGAAATGCAGAATTGGATGGAGACTAGTAAGGAATGGACAGGTAGATTGCTGACTGAGTGTAGAGAATGGTAGCTTTAGGAAACTATGTATGAGGTAGGTATGTTAAATTGTGAGTAATTCACTAATTGAATAGTCGATGCATTTTGCATCAACTATTCGATTAGTCAATAAGGTGCCTCCGCCTTTGAAGTGTAGGAATAGTTCTAGGGCTGTTACAACACTTCAAAGGTGAAAGTGTTGCGTGGAGCTCAGGGTCAGGTGGGGACTCCCCCGCTAACCCTTGGCTCTATGCAACACGGCCGCTTTGAAAAAGTGCGAGGAGCCCGGAGTCAGGCTCCTCGTGTCATTTCAAAGCAGCGGCACTGTGTGGAGCCTGTGATCAGCTGGGAACTTTGCACTGATCCTGGGCTCCCAGTGGCGCTGCTGCTTTGAAATGCCATGTGGAGCTGAGGACACCTCAGCTGGCCCCATGGGGGCTGCATGCGGTGTTTCAGAGTAGCAGTGCCATGTGGAGCCCTGGGTCCACCCCCAGGCTCCATGTGGCACTACTGCTTTGAAGTACCCTCTCCTCTTCCCCCTGCCTTGCTGCTTCTTTCTGATAGAGGCAGCAAGGGGTGGGAAGCAATTAGTCGACAGGCTATCTGATATGCATTTGCTTATCTGATTGTCGACTAGTCCTTCACATCCCTGGTATGAAGTTGTTCAAAGAAAAACATGGAATGAAAGAGAGAGGACCAGTGATGGAGCCAGTGTTCTAGTTATTTATGCGTGGCACACTAATGTGGTGTAACTGGATTAAAATCAAGAATAAGGATGTAAAAGAGTAGTCAGCTACTCACGTTCCCCCCGCCCCCTCCCCCCCCACACACACACTGCCTCTATTTCAGAGGCAGCTGAGAAAGGGGAGCAGGAGCCAGTGCTTGAGGGAGCTGTTTCAAAAGCCGCCCCCCCCCCCCAGCACCATCTCCGCAGGGCAGGTTGGGCAGGGGAGGCAGAGGCACAGCGCAGGCAGCTCTTACTACATGTAGGGTATGTCTAAACTACATCCCTTTTTCAATAAAGGGATGTAAATTAGACACATCAAAATTGTAAATGAAGCCGGATTTTGAATTTCCCATGCTTCATTTGCATAATGGTGGCTGCAGCTTTTTTCGAAAAGCTGCTTTTTGGGAAAAAATCACGGTCTCTGTTCGATAAATGCCTTGTTTCGAAAGATTCTGTAATCCTCAAAAAATGAAAAATTGGCTTTTCGAAAAAAAGCTACAGCCGCCATTATGCAAATGAAGCATGGGAAATTCAAATCCCGGCTTCATTTACAATTTCAATATGTCTAATTTACATTCCTTTATCGAAAAAGGGATGTAGTTTAGACATACCCTTAAAAGGTAGAGCCGCAGCCGTCAGGAACCCAGTGCAAGTGGGGACTGCTTAGTTCCTGCTTGCACTGGGTCCCCGCCGTGCCTCTGCCTTTTAAATGTAGTAAGAACCAACGGCTCTTAGGCAAAGATGAAGCAGGGCTAGCGCCCGGGGCTGGCGCAAATTAGGACTACTTAATTCCAGCTCATGCAGCCCCGGGAGTTAACCCTGCTGGAACTCTGCAGTTTAAATGTAGTAGGAGTTGGGCAGCTGCTCCACCCGGCTCCTACTATATTTAAACTACAGAGCTGCAGTGGGTAGCGAGCGCCCCTCTCCCCGCCATTGAATACTTGATTAGTTGATTAATCACGATTTAACATCCCTACACCAGAACCAAGCTTAATGTGCAGGACAAACATACCCTAGGAAAGCTAGAATAGGAAACTATCCTGCTTTGGTGTTGAGATGGCCAAGGCTGCCTAATATCTGTATTTTAGCATAATGTGTAAGGAGTTAAAGAAACACTAATCACATGGCTTTTGTGTTGTGTGACTGAGTTTAAGTCATCTTGATGCTTTTAAATCATTTTAATCACCACAGTAAAGCAACCTATTCCTGAACATTGCTTTTCCGGAAAAGCAATGACGATCTACTGTAAAATTGTCAGTGTTTTTCCGGAAAAACTATGCTGCTCCCGTTCGGGCAAAAGTCCTTTTCCGGGAAAAACTGTTCCAGAAAAGGGCCAGTGTAGACAGCACAGTAGTCTTTTCCGCAAAAAAGCCCCGATCACGAAAATGATGATTGGGGCTTTTTTCCGGAAAAGCGCGCCTACATTGGCCACGGACGCTTTCCCGGAAAAAGTGCTTTTCCGGAAAAGCATCCTGCCAATGTACACGCCCTTTTTCCGGAAATACTTATAACGGAAAACTGTTCCGTTTTAAGCATTTCCGGAAAAGGGTGCCAGTGTAGACGTAGACGTTGTGTTTGGAAAGCACTTGGAGAGAACATATTTTGAAGATCTTAGAGGGTGTTCATATTTTGAAAGTGTGAGGATTGACAAATTGCTGTAGAGTGTGGGGTGCCAAAGGAGAGAATAATTCAGTTATCCCCATTTGAGTGCTGAGTTGTTAGTGGTTGTATAAAAATAAAAAGGAAGAAATTACATCTATTCCAAGGAATTTACAGTCTAGATTAGATACTTCTATGACATGTACATTTTGCAGTATTGAGACAGGAGATTAGCTTCCCCAGTATTAATGGTAAGGTAAAGTTTGCTGTTTTGTTTTTGTTTTCCTGTTTTTTCCTCTTTGTAAATAAAATACTTGATCATTAAGTTGGAATGTTTGTAATAAAGATAATTAGTCTTAGTCTTTCCTTGAGAAATGCTATATTAAAACATGCATAGAAGGGATATCAGAGTTAAAGGCTGTCACTGCGGTAATGACAGTACACAGTATCTTGAAAAACACATAATATAAAGCACATGACTTGTGCTTGAGAATCCATTAAACAATATTCAAATATTGCATTTAATCCATGTGTATTATGGCTGTTTCTGGATAGAGGAAAAGTCATTACAGAATTAAGTGGGTTGAGTATAAGCCCTACAAATATCATAGCATTTTGAAGCTAAAAAGCTGTCTTCCTAAGTGTTACATGACATCCCACACCAGGTTTTGTTTTTGCTGCTAAAGAAAACTCATTTAGGTTTTGTTTAACTGGTTAATCGATTAAAGGGAGTGACCTTCGCGCTGCAGGCAGGGGCTGCACCATCCGGGCTGGAGCAGCTGCTGCGTGTGGCGGGCCAGGCTGTCCCACAGACAGGGTCTGCTCCAGCATCCCAGCCAGAGTAGCTCCTGCCTGTGGGGTGCCCAGACCTGCCATGGACAGAGGCTGCTCTTGCCAGGACACCAGAGCAGCCCCTGCCTGTGGTGGGCCAGGGCATCCTGCGGCTAGGGGCTGCTCTGGTGTCCTGGCTGGAGCAGGCCCTGTCTCTGGCAGGGCTGAAGCAGCCCCCTGCCCGAGGCAGGTGGAGAGCTGCTTCAGCTGCCACCAGTTAACCTTAACCAGTAAGACTCCACCATTAAGGGTGGGCTTACCAGTTAAACATTATAGACTAACACATTTATTAGAGCATAAGCTTTCGTGGGCCAAGACCCACTTCATCAGATGCATGTAGTGGAAATTCCCTCTAGAATTTCCACTACATGTATCTAATGAAGTGGATCTTTGCCCACGTAAGCTTGTGCTCTAATAAATCTGTTAATCTATAAGGGTGTGTCTAGACTACCTAGTTTTGTCGACAAAAGTGGGCTTTTGTTGACAAAACTATACCAGCGTCTACACTACCGCTGAGTTCTGTCGACATAACGTCGACAGAACTCAGCAGTTTTGTCGACGCTGGTATACCTCATTTTACGAGGCATAACACCTTCTGTCGACAGAACTCTGTCGACAGAAGGTGTTATTGCCTGTAACGTTGCGTCCAGACTACGGAGTTCTGTCGACAAAGCAGCTTGCTTTGTCGACAGAACTCAATGTGTCTGGACGCTCTTTGTCGACGGAAGTTTTGTCGACAGTATCTGTCAACAAAACTTCCGTCGACAAAACGCGGTAGTCTAGACGTACCCTAAGGTGCCACAGAACTCCTTGTCACTTTTGCAGATTCAGATTAACACAGCTACCCCTCTGATACTTGACAGTTAAACATTCACATCCCTCTTTTAGGTTAGTTTACATTGAAGTTAAAATGTACCCGTTCGTTATATCCAGTAGGATTTTGAATTAAGACTGCCTTCTCATTGTAGAAACACACCTTTTTAAGCTGTGATGGCAGTACACTAGGTTAATTCTGGACATTATTTTTCTGGCACTGTGATATACTGTGCTGCAGAAAATTAGGAACAAAGATAATATTCCAATCTTTAATAAAAGAGATGATGTTTAACAGTAATGTGAGTACATAGTAAACACTTGAGAGAAAGTTTGTCCCAGTTAAAGATTAACACATCTTGTCTGTTCCCTTAATCTAGAAGAAAGCTAGCTCTTAATTTGCGAGACCCACCCCCCCCCCCCCCCCCCCCGTAAAGCTGGGAAAGACCAAATTTTATAATCCTGTTATTTTTAAGATTAAAAACAAGCAGAAAAATCTCCTCCCAAACCTTTGTTTCAGACAACATTTACACATTATAAAGAAGCATAAAAAAGGGCACAAACCCAAGTCATTAGGCATACTTTGCAGATCCCTTTTAAACCATTGTTTTAGTTAAGCATTGTTTCATAGTTATGCAGCTCATGAAAAGCAGAGCTTCCTGTTTAGCAGTTGTACTTGGAGTTGCTCTCAACTTCTTTCAATAATTGCAGAGTAAAAAGGGGCATTTGACTGAGGCCTGTAGTTGGAGGAGAGAGGGGGAGTGTATGTGTGTACATACATACAATTATACAACAGATCACAAAACAGTGGTTTAGCAGAGCTTAACAGGAGGTCTTACCTTTTCTCCTGGGCCAACTGTTATCATTTTGTCTGCAATCTGGTCAGATCTCAAAACCTGAGCACAGTCAGCCCTGTGTAATTCTTTTAGTAGCACTGCAGGCAGGGATTTTGATTATTTAGCAGGAGATGCTTGTTGTTACTCAACAATATCTGGATATTAAGAGCTGCTAGAGGCACTACCTTTCAAATGAGATAAAATGGGCGTCCTGATCACATGTGGTATTAAAGAGAGAGCTATTTCTGTTAAGTGCAATTTCTGAGAAGACTGCTCATAAGATATTTTTGCATCTGTTTATGATACTGAATTAATGCAATAGAAATGCAGGTTGATCCTCTCTAGTCTGGCACTCTCTGGTCTGGCAATATCCATGGTCCAGCTGGATAGTTAGCTGGATGTCCACTTACAGATATTGACATTACTCTTCTTTAAATAAAAAGCTGTTGCTGTCCTTTGTTCATCTCTCATGCCTGTAATCAAGAGCCTCTCTTTCTTGCTATGGTAGTGGAAGAAGTATCGTAGAGGAGGACAGCTGAACTGCTGTGCTATCATAAGTGAGAAATTGCTTGATGGTTTTCTTTTAAAAAGTAGAAAAAATGTTCTATGATTCTTTCTAAACTTTCCTGCCTTCAGTTGCTTTACAGCATTGTTAGAAGTAAATAATGTTTTGGATCCTCTAAGCCACTTAAAATATGTTTTGTTCTTTATATCTATTTGCCTGACATCTTAGTTTGCTCACCAGACACTTTTTACAGATGTGGTGTGAAAGAGAAACCCAGTCTGTTGTTTGCATTCTTTCTATGTCCATCTTTGCTCCTCAAACTAGTCTAGCTAACTTTCCCTGCAATATAGAGGATTATCTTGAGAATATTTAACCTTGCTTTTCTGAAGCATAAACAATGCTAATATAGGAAAAATACATCCATGTATCTTATAAGACAACTTACCCAACTTTGTAAGTTTCCCACCATCCTAAAATAGTAAACACTCCATCTAAGCTAATTAAAATATACTTTTGGGAAATTGAACCGTATTGGACATTATATTTTAATGGTACCAAATGTTAAACAGTTTGAAAATAAACTTATGAATTTAGTTACACAGAAAAGATCAAGATGGATATATTAAATGCAGTGTCTAATTTTGTTCAGTAAATGTGTGTCAATAAAAATTCAAAGTGGAAAGTCTAAAATCTGCTCAAGGGTGTGTACCAGGCCTATTATACATGGAAAAGTAAGTGTCTGAGATCCATTACTCAGTACTGTTTATTCTTGGTGAAGTCCAGTCACTTGCAGCCTAAAAAGGGTTCTTGCGCTGGCTTGACACAGTTAAAAATTATTCTAACAGTTGTGGCCTTTCTTGGATGAAGAAAAATCTGTAGCTTGTCTGAATAATTAGTTGTCAAAAGAAAAGAAAAGAAAAGAAAAGAAAAGAAAAGAAAAGAAAGCTATTGACATATCATTTGTGGTCTTCTAGAAAATACACAAAGTGACAACTGCCTCATCTATTTCGGTGTTTATCAAGCACCTGTTGCTGTATGAACTGTTTCCCCCAAAATAATCTTGTAGAAGACAGTCTGACAAAGTGGACTCTGTGTCTCTTGGCTTCTAGCAAAGTGGCTGGAAACTATTTTCCCTTTTCTAATGTATGTCTATATGAGCTGCATCATGTCCTTTTCTGTCTGTCTTATTTGTTGATATGGGAAGGCTATGTTAAAGAAATGAAACTTGAGGTTTTATTCTGAAGGCAGGGAAGCCAGTATTCACTCTTTACCTCTGAAATAGAATGCCATAGCCTCAGACCATTATCAGGAAAACTATTGTCTTCTGTTTTAATAAGTTAAACCTTTGAGGTCATTCATTTAATCATTTCTGTGGAGTATGATTGTTAAGGAAGATTGGTTTGTTCTACTAAGTAGCTTGGAACAGCGCAGTGGAAGGCCTTGTGTCTGAGGACTACCACCTTGAAATCAGCATGTTTCTTTATGGGGAGCCAGTGTAGTGAGTGGAGCATTAGAGAGGTGTGCTTTCTGTGACTGGTGATGCATGGGACGTATAGGTATTCTGTATTGGTCTGGTTATCTTTTGAAGGTCAGTATACTTATTTTGTACTACAGTGTGGTGCAGTAACCTAGCTATGAAGTTATGGACAAACTGGTAGATCATTACCCTGCCTCATCCCAGGAGGCATACCTGGGTGGTCGACAAATGCCTTTGATGTCAACCGCGGAACGTCCAGACTACCGCACTGAGCCGACAAACAGCTGATTGGCTCAGCATGGCAGCCATGTAAATGTAAACGAAGCGGGGATTATTTAAATCGCCGCTTCATTTTCCTATGCCTGGTAGTCTAATCTACATGCCTCCGTCGCCAGAGGCAAGTAGTCTAGACGTACCCTTAGGGTACATGGCTGTGTGTGGATTAAAAAACCTGCAGCTGAGTCAGTTGACTTGGGTTTGCAGAGCTCAATCTTTTGAGCTGAAAAATAGCTGTGTAGATGTTTTGGCAGGAACTGAAGTTTGAGTTCTGGGACCCTGTGAGGGGTAGGATCCCAGAGTGTAGGCTCCATCCTGAGCCCAAACATGTACATAGCAATTTTTAGTCCTGCAGCCCAAGCCCGAGTCAGCTGACCTGGGCCAACATGGCCTTGCCACAGGGCTTATAACCCTGTGTAGACCTACTCTAAGGCTATGCATACACTACAGGGCTGTGTCTAGACTGGCTACACTGGCCGCTTGATTTTGCGCAAAGCACTGACGTTCTGCTCTCTGAAATCAGTGCTTCTTACGCAAATGCTTTGACGTTCCCATTCGGGCAAAAGCCCTTTTCCAGAAATATTTTTGCACAAGAGGGCCAGTGTAGACAGCTAAAAACTGTTTTGCGCAAAAAAGCCCCAATCGCGAAAATGGCGATGGGGGCTTTTATTGCGCAAAACCGCGTCTAGATTGGCACGGACACTTTTCCACAAAAAGTGCTTTTGCGCAAAAGCGTCTGTGCCAGTCTAGATGCTCTTTTCCATAAATGCTTTTAACGGAAAAACTTTTCCGTTAAAAGCATTTGCGGAAAATCATGCCAGTCTAGACGTAGCCCAGGGGTTTTGCACAAAAACCTGCGGAGTGTCCATACCTTGAGCGTTTTTGTGCAAGAAAATCTACAGTCAATAGACAGAACAGAGGACTTTTTGCAGTTTAGGTATACCTCTTTCTAGGAGAAATAACTCCTTTTTTCCCATGATTGTTGCGCAAAAAGGTGTGTGTGGATGCTCAACAGGGGTTTCTTGCACAAAAAGAGTCTATCACACAAAGCACAGGTGCTCTGATGGCCATTCTGTTGAATGGCGATCAGAACTTTCTTGCACAAGCATGTCCAAACAGTGTGGATGCTCTCTTGTGCAAAAGCACATCACTTTTGCGATGCGCTTTGAGGCGTGGACATGCTTTTGCACAAGAAGTTTTTGCTGAAGATCTCTTCCACAAAAAGCTTCTTGTGCAAAAACCCTGCAGTGTAGAAAAGGCTTACTGTGTCTAAGCAAAAATGCTGTGAAATGCACAAAGTAACTATCTGAAAGAAGGTGAATTTTCTCCTCTTTTTTGCAGTTTTATGTAGTCTTGGCTTTTGCTTATAACTGTAATGTAGCAGAGAAATTAGGTATCTAAAGTCAGCTTTTATAATGAAGGATAATGAAAAAATTACGTGAAGTTGTGTATTTTCATGCAAGAAATCCATGTGACATTCCCAAACAAATTGAAATATTTGAGGAAGTTTATGGTGCCATCTGAGACATTCAGTTGCAGTAAATCACTAAAGATTCTGAAGGAAATGTAGTGTGAAATAGTAGAAATGCCCATGTGCTTATACAGTGTGTCTTGGAATGGCAACTGTTCTTGAAACTTGGAAAGTGCTAATGGCCTTCACCACTCAGGAAGGACCTGGATTTAACTTGTACATTGTAGCATAAAGCTGCAGCAGTACTTCAGTTCAAAAATACTGACTGAAATTCAGGGAAAGACTCCTGATTCCAAGGCAGTAGATGCTTCAGTGGAAACCCAAGCAGTTTTGAATAAAAAACAACTAATTGTCACTAAATAGAGCCTCAGAATTCCATCTTACAAAAATATCTGATGAATGTCTGGGCTTCCTTGTCCCAACAAAATAATAGGTTGTATTTAAATATACTATAACCCAGGTTGGGTCCTGACTTACAAGGGCTGGTAACAATATGGCAGTGCTGTATTTTTCAGTATTGTCTCATTACAGTAGGTCTCCACAATGGAATAGTTTTGTTTCATTCTTCTGAATTCACACTTCCCAACTAAACAACTTCGAAAGAGTGGAGTAAGAACAGGACCAGACTACATATAGAATAATAGTTCTGGCTCTTGCTGGGCTTAAATAAAGGGGGGTCTGGTCCAGAGCTCCCTCTTAGCTGCTCTTCTGGAGTTTTGGAAGAGAATCTTGAATGTGCTGTATATACAGATATAGTTCTGCCTTCCCATTCCATTAGTCCTTAAGTTTAGGATTCAAAATTGATTTGAAGAAAATGTAATTATTTTTTTAATGACCACAAGTAGTTAATATCTGTAATATACCATTCCTGAAAATCTCAATGTAGTCAGCTAAATGCCAGTGTCATGTCAGGATTAGATTAAGAGTTAAATTGTGATATTTAAAATGTACCTCTTAACTTATCCCCTCCATCCACAGACAGTCTATCATTCAAGAACAGTGATGTTATTAACTTAAGTTGCCTGGCTCAAGTCAGGATATAGGTTGAAGAGTGAGTGCAATTTGCCAGTTGCTAACTCAGTAAAGGCTAGTGCCATTTGAGTGCTGCTAATCCTCTACTGCCTTCTCTGTTTACTTTCCTGCTATCTGTTCCCTGCTTCCAGACTAGAAGTTACCAACCAGTTCATGTACCCTGCTTTTGCATTCAAAACCCTGCATTCACATGTGTGTCTGAATACCAGCAATTGCAATCTTTCTGCTTGGTACAGAGATCTATTTGATTCTGTTTGATAGTGGTGACTAGGAAGATATGTAAGCATTCTGACAACTGTCTGGAGGCTGATACCAAGGTCCAAGTTGCACTAGTGAGAGACAGGCCTTTTTTCTGAATTGGATCCACACATTTATTGCCATCACACATTTATGCTTTTGACGTGTGTCTTATGAAACACACCTTCCACAGAACCACAAAATCTTGATTCTTTGCTGTCTGATTTAGCTCATCGTGAAATTACTATATCTTTTTTTTTCCTTAAACATCATTGTTGCACCACCGGAACAAATCTATATAGGTACAGTTGGAATACTTGTATTATAAGGCCTTGTTTCTAGATTCTTAACTTTCTGAAAATGTGCCTTGGGAATTAAATCTGCTTGTTCTTAGCTTGGAAGAACTTTTTAGCAAATTTGACTAAAAATGTCTAAGCACTTTTGAAATGCAAGATAATGAAAAGTTTAAGGAAACATTGAATGTCTGTGTCATAAGATGATGCTTGAGTTCTTCCCCAGATGTGACTTTTAAATTGTAAACTTGCCATGAAGTTGCCATAAAGAGGAATGAATATATTGTTTGAAAAATGGTTACTTTAGAAATAAATTATTGAACACTTTGAGTACTACTTACTGTGTATGCAAAATCATTACTTTCCTTTCTTCCTTTTCTGGTGCTTCAACTGCATTACATCAGATTCTGTTACCATCACTTGTTCCTTACTCTTTTCACATTGTTTGAGTTACTCATCCCTGCCTTCAAGGGCATGTGCAGTTCTGCCCTGCCTATTCTCTGCCATAATTTCATATTGAACACACATGCTTTATTTACCCCCCTCTTGCCTAACTTTTTCTTTCTTTAGATGCACCAATATGCTTTCTTTGTTGCTTCTCCTAAAAATGCAGATTTAAATCTAGAAAAAAATGTTGTTGGCAAGAAACAGGTAGACTTGCTAAACTAAAATAATCTGAAATATTTTTTTTCTTTTTCTTTTAGTTCCTGGAATAGATGGTGGTGGCTTATCTGATGCTAGTCTCACAGATTCCTACTTTAGCACCAGCTTCATTGGCGTTAATGGATTTGGAAGTCCTGCTGAAGCAAAATATCCCATGATGCAGGTAATGTTAGCGGTGAGCTATATCAGTGCTCACTAGCATTGATGGCCATGTTTTGCTGTTGTGCCAAGAGCTGAAATCAGTTCAGTTGCAGGAGCAACAAAAATGAACTTGTTCTGAAATGTTACTGTACATTAGGCTTGCCAATTTCATCTAACAGGATGGAAATAGAACAACCTTGTTCATGCCGTCATGTTGTAATTATCTTATTAGCACTTTTGTTTCAGGATGAAATATGTTTCTTCCATTGATTTTTTTGCTTTATTTTGTACATTAAATCTTCTTGTGACTTATGGTCGATATTCTGCAATCTTAACTTTAACTGTCCAGATTTCTTTTTAGCATCCCCCTTATTTTTGCCCATCACATTTGAATTTGTATGGCTAACATTTTTTTTCAACCTCTTTATCAAAAACTATAAAATATTTTTAATTGAAATACACTTTAATGTCCTTAAATGTCTGAAACCATGTGAACTATTAAAGAAACTATATACTAAGAGCTTGACTTCTCTAAATTCTCAGGTGAACATATAATTGCTTCACAATTATTACACTTTACCTATGTGGCACTGACCAAAGAGAAGAAATTAAGTGCTTTCCATTTCCTATGTAATTTTTTACTAGATTTTTTTTAAATGTATAGCAAATATAGGTGTCCATTATACATTAACTTCTACAATCTAGTAGTAATACAGGACAGTTTGTTGGAAAGAGCTGCTCACCTTACTTCAAAGCATAAATGTATGGATCAACTAGTAAATGGAGTAATAAGCTCATCGAGTATATGTTTGTTCAAGAACTCCTAAACGCTAAGAGCTAAGACCACCAAATTCAGTATACAGTTTCCTCTTATAACTTAAAGCAACTTAAGGGTTTGGTTATTCCTGGAATGGGATTGCTTTTCATAAAACCAAACAGAACAGAGACAGAATCACCAAAGCAAGTGCAGTCCTCAAAACTGACATACCTCAGTGAATATTGAAAGAGGGCTCAGGGTGGACATGCAGAGTGCCCCCTTTGCCTCCCAGCCTCAATGCAGAGCTGCCACAGCAGCTCCATTCTGGGCTGGTGGGGGGTTGTGCTTCCCTCTCCTGTGGCAATCTGTTCTCTGGTGATAGGAGAGGATTTCCCCCCTTCAGCCCCAGATATGTCTGCTCCATGCTGAGGCTAAAGGAGGAGGCACCTCTCCCCCAGCCATAGCACCCAATGTGGAGCTGGCCCAGAGCTACCACTGCTGTGGATAGGTGGTCCTTCCATAGCCCCTACCCAGCCTAACCTGGACCTGCTCCTTCTGGGGGACATGAACCCCTCCCTCAGCTGTGTCCATTGGAGCTGTAGTGGCCATGAAGAGGCATGTCTCACCTGACCCCAAGCTACTGTGGGGAAGAGAGGGCTGGGCTTATTCTCTTTCCCTGGAGGCATACTGCATATTTAACCCCTCATTCCCAACCCCATTTACATTTTATTTTCCAAAAACAAAAATTGAGTTGATGACTCCAAGCAAAATAATGCCCTCCAATTTTAACTATTTGGACTGCAGTTTTCCATGCTGATTATGTACCGCAGGATGATTAAAAACAAAGTTGCCCTAACAATTTAATCTGTTTCCAAGAACAAAGCTAGGGATATATTATTGAAGCCTTTGTTTAAGCAAGCTTTCTGCACCTGTGCTTTGGAGCAGGAACTTGACATTTGTGGTAAGTTTGTGGCCATTATATCAAGGATGTACTTTATGCTGTTCCTGCAAAAATCTGCCCAAATTAGACTAAAGTTTTAGACTTTGAAAATTACAGTTTACACATGCTCAATATAGACTTTTTAGATTTTTAGTATCATAATCTAACCCGGGGCATTGTGTGGCTTTCCCTGCATTTGCTGCCCTGGGCTGCTGTGAGCTTTGCTAGGTCCAGGTTGAATGCAAGAAATGAGAATTCTATCCTGTGCTTTGAACTCCAGCCCTATGCTGGACCCAAGCAGCATGGAGGAACTGCCCAATTTTTGTATGGAGCTGCTGAAAGCTGCACATGTGAGGCAAGATGGAGTAGATGGAATGTGGAGGCTTGGACTGGAGGCTGATAGGTGAAGGAGGGTATAGGGAAACTGAGGGCAGGGCAAGAAGGTGAGGCTAGGCCAATCTGACAAGTAATTGGAGTGTGGGACTAGAATTGAGGCTGGTTAGGCAAAAAGACAACAGAATGATGACACTGAGGTTGGACAAGAAGCCTGGAGAGTTGAGCCCCCAGTGGTGGCTCTTGTGCATTTCAAAGCCATGAAGCCTGGGATCAGTGGGGGACTCAGAGTCCTCCACTGACCCAGGGCTCCATGCTATGCTGCATGCCGCTAGGAGTTTGGGCTCCCCACAGCTGCCCCTTTGAATTGCACAGATGTATGGCTCAGAGACAGCCTCCTCAAAGCTGATCACATGTGATTCAAAGGGGCAACCTATCTGTGCAATTCAAAGGGGCAGCTGCCTGGAGCCCAGGATCATCTGGGGACTCCCCAGCTGAACCCGGGCTCCGGTGGCATTTCCCCAAACCCGGGGTGAGCTGGGGAGTTTCTTCCCCATGTCAAAGTTGGTTCCTCTGAGGTGCTCATGGATAATACAGCTGTGATGTTCCATCAAAACAAACTTGGAGCTGCCTCATGTGACCGCCTTTGCTAAGAAGCAATAAACATTTGGCCTTTCTCCATCGGGAACAAGATTACTCTCAAAGCATCTCACCTTCCTGGGTCTCAGAACTGTGTAGTGAATCATTTCAGCAGATCATTTAACAGTGATCACAAATGATTTCTCAGACTGAACATGGAAAAGTCCGCATTTCAGATCTAGAGAACACCAGAAATAAACCTATTCACTACCTGACAGAACAGGAGGAATCGCCACTCCTGTTTGAGGGCATGTCACAGTCTGGGATCTGTGTCAAATGCATTTCTACTATCCTGGAAAGAGAAATTTCTTTATCCTTTTTCTTGTATCCATATGGTGTCAAGAGTTTTGAGCATGCTCATAAGATGCCACTGCTAGTCCATGTTGGTTCTTGGGCTTCCTGAGCTTTTCTATTCAAAATCCCATGTGTCTCCAGCAGGCTAGGACATAGTTTCTCAGAACTGTGATCAGATACTGCATTCCTACATCTGACTGCTTGGATGCTCAGTGGGTAGCTCCCCAGGTAGTGCTCTATTAAGCTGAAGTGTAAAATGTTCTTTTTAAATAGCAGAAAACCCTCCACTAGATATACTTGCTCACAAAACAGAAGAGGTTCCTTGTTCCCAGCAGAATGAGACCTCTCCTTCATAGGCTCCTGTTCATCATATTGTGGATTACTTTCTTCATCTAAAGGAAAAATGATGGTCAGTTTTCAGAGGAACCTTCAGGGAACCATCTCCCATGTTCTCTTTCCTGTAGAGGGAGGATCTATTTTTCCAATCCTATGACTGTAGGTTTTTGAAAAGTTTGGACAGGCTCTTCCCAACTATTAAGGATCCAACAATATGATGGAATCTGAATGTGATTCTTTCAGTTTTAATGGAGCCTCTCTCGAAGCTGTAGCTACAGTCTCATTTTCTCCTCTCTAGCATTGGTATTGGCTACTACTTTGGCCAAGACGGTAGTAAAACTTTAGGGTTTGGTAGCTGAGTGTCCTTTTAATACTGATTTTAATACTATTGAGATTTCATTTAATTGTATATGTTG
Source organism: Pelodiscus sinensis (assembly GCF_049634645.1). Taxonomy (NCBI): domain Eukaryota; kingdom Metazoa; phylum Chordata; order Testudines; family Trionychidae; genus Pelodiscus; species Pelodiscus sinensis. The sequence continues at coordinate 299,972,800 of NC_134711.1, read as the reverse complement.
TATGTTAGGCCAGAGAGAGCCTTGGATAGGCATCTTTATTCATTTAATTCTAGATCTATAGATAAAAGATGCAGAATAAAGAGGAAGGGGAGAGTAGAATGGTAAATACCATAGAAGGTAGTGAAGGTGAAGCTAATGGAAATATCATGTGATGGAAAAGGTATGAGAATATTAGGACAGACACACAGTTTGTAGAGGGGAAAGAATGTCTCAGAGAAAGTCTGAGGAAGTGGAAGTCCAAAGACCACTAATATCCAGAAGTTGCAAGAGTGTGCTATAACTGCTTTTGCCAGGTATTCATAATCCTTCCCTTTCTGTGGGTTGGCTGCTTGCCCAAATTCTACACCCATTCCATCAGACTCTTCGCTGCTACCTGCCTCCACTTTAGTATATTTTTTCCTTCACTCCTCTTTCTTGTTGATCAGGTCCCTCCTGCTTTCCCTCCTCAGCCACACCTCTGCTAGGATACCTTTCTATGGATAGGTTTCAGAGGTAGCTGTGTTAGTTTGTTTACAAAACAAAGAGTCTGGTGGCATTTTAAAGACTAGTAGTTTTAGTCTTTAAGATGCTATTGGACTCCTTGTTTTTGGTGGATAATATTTTTTCATCCCCTAAAAACCACATGTGCTTTTGTGCTTAATTGGAAGTACGGATGGATTGATGGCCAACTTACCCACCAAATGTGCTGTGTGTGTCATCCCTTCCCTCCCCCCCCCCCCCCCCCGGCAGTTATTGTGATGTTGAAGAGAAAAGGCAAGGTCTAGCAAACCAAATAGCTACATCTCTTTTGGTTGTATGATTACTTTAATGTTATTTTGCAGACTCATATTTAGGAAACTCAAACATTTGTATGCTTATCTGATACCATAAATAGTTTCTGTAGGACTTTTTATTATGGCAAAAGTTGTCTTCTGTCTTAACAGCTATAACCATTTCATGTTAAAAAGAGCTAATAATTAGCAATACAATTGATGGCACAACTAACATTATAGTTACACTTATTTTGGTAGTTGGGTCTTCTTGAAGAATGTGATGGACACAGTCTCTTACTTGGAGAGAATTTTTCAGAAATATTTGTGATTACTTTGTTGCCCAAAAGCTGGGTAAGCACATTCTAATTTCCACCATTTAGCCTGCCAAGAAACAAAGTGCAAAACTTTATATCCATTCACAAGTTTCTGCAACATTAAATTATTGAGAGGTGGTCGGAATTGTGGATGTATTGTATTAAGTACAAAAATCAGTAAATTATTCTTTTGCATAATACTTCATGAAGAAGTCTACAAAGCAAAATTTGTGAGTGTGATATGCTGTAAATTGAACAAAATATTCTAACTAACCCAATCAAGTTTTGGAAAGGGAAGCAATTCTTTGTATCCAATTCTTCCTCTCCAAAAGTCAAAGAAAAGCCCTGTATCATCATTCACAAACCCCAGCAGATGACAAATAAATAGTGATTTGTGTTTCTGGCAACTATACCTTTTAGAAGGGCTGTTTTCTTTATAGCCTCATTCATGTGAAACGTAGCAGCACTTTGAAAAAGAAAATTAAATAATTGAAAATGGTAATAGAAGAAAGGAGTGAATTATGACAGGTTTCAACAAGTATTCGGAAATAATGTAGGAAGGTATCCTGATGAGAGAGCAGGACATCACTATATAAGGGGTAGCAGCTTTCAAAATGCAGAACTGGACCTGTGGAAATCTAGGAGAAAAGAAACTAATTATATGGTAGTATTTTGGGGAAAAGAAGTGTCAGATGAACCAGAAGGAGAAGACTTGATCAAGATAAAATAAAATCTTTTGGTGTAAGGTTTTTCACTACCAAATTTTCACTTGTATACATAGATGCATCTAAAAAAAGAGCGGAAAGGTATGCAAAATACTTAATGGATTCCTTGCCTAGATGAAAATGATATAATCAATGTGTTTTCTGATTTGAGAAAAATGCAGAAGAAAACCAGCTTTAAGTGCAACTACAATTTGGTTTTTATCCTTTTGTTCCCTTTGTAAGGATGAATGAATGTGGCTTTTTTCACTCTTATCGAGCACTTCTTCAATATACGTTGTGTATGCAATCCTGTGGAGAACTAAACTCTGTTTCTGCTTCTCTCATCAATGTTGTTCTATCTCCCCATCAAAATAGAACTTTTCATAACAATCACAATGATTTGAAAGATCTCTAAATTAGGGACTTACTTTTGTGTGAACAGAAGATGCTGAATTGCAATTATTTTGATATTTAGGCTCTTAGCTCCCACCAAAGCATGCCTCTAACTGCCTGTTCATCAGCACTTGACTGCCTTCTTTCACACATCCTTCCATTTAGATGAGATGCAAGTAGGGGCAGACTTGTGCTGCTCCTTGACAGTGAAGAAACAGTAAAAGTATACTAATTTTATGAAAGATACATTCTCCTTTTGTAATTGAATTGCCATATATTCAGATAACCATACTAACTGTTCTGGAGTAAGGATGTTAAGTAGCGGGTAAATGACTAATCTTTTACTTGATACACTTTGCAATTAGAATAGCGAAAGCAAGAGTGAGTTTGAAGGTGATGGATATGATCTGGAAAAGTAAAGTGATTAGCTTAGGAACGAAGCTGAGTGTCTTGAAAACATGAGAGACCTGGGTGATAACGAAAGATTCAAAGAGAAGGATGTTTGCCATTTGAGAGGCATTGCCATAGAAAGATCCTGAGAATAGGATGAATGCAGAAGAGCACCAACGAGGAATTATATAGGAAGATGCAGCCGGAAGAGAACCTACTGCAGAAGGTTATACAATGGAAATTACAGCTATTCGGGCACATCTGCAGAACGAATGATGAGCAAAAAGTTAAGACCCTGGTATTCGGAATAATGGATGGTCTGAATAGGAGAGGCAGACCCCACAGAGAATGGGTTGATCATATACTAGATTGGTGTGGAGCTAGTCTACAGAAACTAAGCTACTCCGCACTGGACAGGGAAAGATGGAAGGAAATAGTGAGGGAGACATCAGACACCAACGGGAATTGAGCCCATGGCGATTGATGATGACATGAGTAGTCGATAAGGGATCACTACAGCTCTGCAGTTGAAATGTAGTAGAAGCTGAGCATGTAGGCATTCAGGCTCCTCCTACATTTAAACTGCAGAGCCATAGCAGGGTAGGTCCAGGACCTGGTGCGAGCTGGGACTGCTCAGTCTGGATCGCTGCAGTTCTGCCTTTCAAATGTAGTAAAAGGCTGGCGGCTCTTACTGCATTTAAAAAACAGCACTGCAGCGCTTCTGCCTCTCCTGCCCCTTTTAAAAATTAAATCTGTGATTAGGACACTCAATTTAGATAACGTTTAAAAAAATGAGTGCCCAGTAGCTTCCATTGGATGTAATGCTCTGAGCAAATTGGAAAACAATCAGAACATTATTGGTCTATAGTACTGCTCTCATCAGCCCAGTAGCAGCAGCAGAGGGAAATTTTTAGAAAAACTCAGTGTAGCAAGCACCTTACTGTTGCTTGTGATGATGGCTCTCTGATAGTAGCTTTTCTTTTAGATTTGAACAGAGGCAACTTACTCATATCACTTAAGCAAAAAAAAACAGAATTAGTTTTGGGGCTGCCTTTGAGCTAGGTCTTTGTGACACATCCAGGACCATAGCAACAGAATATTGGGTATTGAAGTAGCCAGCAATGGGACATGGTTGCATATGGAATTAAGTGACCTCAGTGTGGCACTAGAGAAGGGATTTTGTTTTTTGTTTGACTCCGGTTTTGACAGAGTTGCCTTTCTGCATGAGCTTCTTTGTGGTGAGGATCATGAGGTGTATAGGAGTCTGTAGCTGTTGTATATGTATACAGACAGTACCCGGGTTACATGGATCCAACTTACATCGGATCCCTACTTACAAACGGGATGAGGCAACCCCGCACTAGCTGCTTCCCCCCAGCAGACCAGGGAGACGCAAAGCTAGCGCACCCTCTCCCCCCCCCCAGCAGACCAGGGAGACGCGGAGCAGCTTTTCTCAGCAGACACCTCAGCTTGAGAATAAAGGACTGAGGGAAGTGAGGTGTGGGAGAATAAAACTGAGCTCTGGAGAAATGTTTGGCTAGAGTTTCCCCTACAATATGTAGCAGTTCCGACTTACATACAAATTCAACTTAGGGACTGTAGGTTTGTTCTTATCTTGTACGTAACCCGGGGACTGCCTGTACAGTGCTGCAAGTCAAACCTCTCCCAGGTTATCTGCCTAAATCTAGTTTGAGAATTGTTCGGTTATTCACTATTTTCTCTTATGCTTCCTTGTTTGTAAAATCTCAGCATATGTTAATTAGGGTAATTTTTCTGTGAGTTTTCTGATAAAAGGGACCAAGGAGAGTGGCCAATGCTTAATCCAGAAACAATTTAGTCAATTACAAAGACTGTGTGTCCCCATGGAAAAAGTCCAAGTACAACCAATGATACATATGGCTTTATTGCAGATCTCTTCAATGAGCACTAATCTCAGATAATCAGTTGTACTGAGTATTTAAATCAAGGCTATTAAGTCAGGGACTCAAAATACTTGTAAAAAGACCATGACCTTTGATAAGTGTGAGCAACAAAGCATAGCTTTTTCAGGCAGCGTTCATTTAACTCTGTTTTTGTCATTCTTATGTTTTAGCACAGTGGTTCCCAACCTGTGGTCCATGGACCCCTAGGGGTTCGTGACAGTACACTGGGGGTCTGTGGAAAGTTTAGGAACGAAAGGAGAAGTAAGGATCAGGCCCGTTGAGGGACTAGGACTTTCTGCCAGGTGATTCTCGCCTGGGGTTCGCTATTTGTGACCAGCCACATGCATGCTGCCTCCTTCCTCCAGGATGGGATCTTGAAACCCCAGAAGGTACCATCTGTCCTCCTGCCGTCAGCTGCTCTACCATTTGCTCTCCAGCCCTCTCCCCTTTCTAGTCTTGCGATGGACCCGATCCTTACTTTTCTTTTCTTTTCCTTTTCTTTTTTTTTTCTCCCCCAGGGTTCTGTGCCCAGCCAAGGGCAGAGTGCCAGGGCAGGAGCTACCTTTAGCCACAAGAGCCCCCTCACCGTATCTTTCATGGCTGGGCAGGGAATAGAGGGGGCAGGAGCTGAAGCAGCGTGGGCCAAGGGACATGCTGGCTGCCTCTTCCTGCTGCTCCCATTGCGGGGGTCAGTACAATTTTAGTAGATTGAAAAGGAGTCCATGTGCTCGCAAAGGTTGGGAACCACTGTTTTAGTAAATACAAGTGACTCGTCTTTATAGTTTGACAGAGTTTAAAGCCATTAAGGATCATTAGATCATCTAGTCTGGCCTCTTTCTTGTGTACCACAAAGGCATTTCATTTCACTTGTTTACTCTTGTATTGGAGCTCAGTAAATGCTGTGTTTGAAATGTAGCATTAATTGGTTTACTAAATGTTTGGATTTTATTATTAAAAAAGAAATGTGCAAAATCACTAAAGATAGCATGTTAAAATCTCTCTATTATAAAAATCTTTTCCTGTGGGATGACAGAGTGACGTCATCACATCACACTCTGTCCTGCAGCCCCTCCCCTTCTCAGCCACCTGGCCTCCTCCCTCCTGCTAACCCCATTAGCTCAGAATATAGCCTTTGCCACCCCAGGCCACCTCCACCAGCTGGAGGGCGCTGAGAGAACATGGCCTATGCTGCCTTGCCCTTCTCTGTGGGCTGAAGGGGATCAGAGAGGTCTGGGCTGGCTGCAGGGAGTGGGGGCCTGGGGCAGGCTGCAGGGAGGTGGTAGGGGGGGGTGAGGTCTGATCTCCTCAGCAGTTGGGGGGAGAGCTGGGCCTGCCTTTCCGCAGAGACCGGAGCTTGATGAGCACAGCAAGCAGGGGGCACAGCCTCTTAGTATTCTTAAATAGTAAAACATTAGCTCTGATTCGTAAAGTTACAGAGGTTTAGCATTTTACTCTTCTGAGGCAGGTTGGCTGGAGAGTGCAAATCAATTTGTATTAACTAGAGCTGTGGTGTCAACATGCTAGCCACTAGCCACATGTGGCTATTGGCTTGAACAACGTGGCTATTTGGCCACTATAGCAGTAGCCACTGTTGTGGCTTCGGTTGTCTTCTCGGGCTTCTAGAAACATTTAATATGGCCATAGATTAAAGGTCTGAAAAACTGACCTATGAGGGAAGACTGAAAGAATTAGGTTTGTTTAGTTTGGAAAAGAGAATTTTGAAAAGGGATGTAACAACTTTAAGTACCTAAAAGGGTACAAGGAGGAGGAAGAAAAGTTAATTGCAGCAATGGAGGTTTAGGCTGGACATTTGGAGAAACTTCCTAACTGTCAAGGTGGTTAAACACTGGAATAAATTGCCTAGGGAAGTTTTGGAATCTCCATCAATAGAAATTTGAGAGCAGGTTAGATAAACATGTGTCATGGATGATCTAGATAGCCCTCCCCCAAACCCTCGCTCATGTGGTCCCTGACTTGAGAATGAGACACACTCCCCACATTCCCCTTGCACACCAGAGCCTGGGGGGAGGGGGGCTAGTCTAGTACATTTTGTGTACTTCAGCCTTGTGGTGGGATGGTGGAGGTGCTGGAACCCTGAACCTCAGGGGCTGGATCCAGCTCCCAGGCCTGATCTTCCCCACCCCAATCTAGATGGTACTTGGACCTGCCTTGAGTGCAGGGGACTAGACTTGATGATGTCTTGAGGTCTCTTCTTATTCTAATATTTTATGATTCTATGATACATAGACACTCATTGTAGTCACTTCTCTACATAGTTAATCCCATGTTAATAACTTATTTATCCTTACAATAAGTGAAATATAAGTATTTGTATAACAGCTCCCATTACGATGTATCTTGCCTACCTAAGAAGGCTCGTTGCAACCAGATGGACTTGAGTAGAATATTAAAGAGGATAAATGACTGTTCACACTCCGCTCCCCAATAAAGAAAATTCTTGTACGTGAATTCTTCTAATCAGAAGATTTTGCTGCTCAGAGAAGAGGGGAAGGGATTAAAAGCCCCTAACAAAGAGGAACTGTATGTCATTTATTGCTTGGTCTCTTGTGGCAAGGTTTCTAGGCATAAAGAAGGCATCCCCAGCTGCTTAGCCTGGGTTAGCCCTAAAGGACTACTACAACTCACTTAATTTGGAAACTTCCATTATCTTTTTAAACTTAAGACTGTAATTCATTTGTGTGTGTGTGTATATGCTTTAACCCTGTAAATAATTCTCTTGCTTTCTCTTCCTATTAATAATAATTAGATGTTTATAAGATTGGCTGCAAACACTGTCTCTGAGTTCAAAAGTGCAGTTGATTTGGGGTGAGTGACTGATCTGTTGGGATGGGGAAGAACTTGAATATTATTGTTTCGTGATGTAAGGGACAGTCTATGACAAAAGCAGACTTACCTGTGTGGCAAAATGGTTGTGGGCAGGACACAGCGAGGGGACTAGATGGGACTCTGTGTCAAGGCTGTTTTAGTGCCTGAGTTTACATTTGATATTTGTTAGTGAAACCTAATTATAGAAATCACAACCAGTTTTGGTTTGGCCATCGTTTTTGACTGTCTGCTTGGAGGTTGATACTTATGCTCCTGAACCACCGCAGGACAGTTCGACAGAGGGTATGTGTGGAGATTCATAGAGATGGAATACAAGAAAGAGTAGAAACATAATAGATCCCATGACAACAGAATGTTTAATGCTATAGCATCCAAGTGGAATGCAGTATGTGGAATTGAGTGAGGCTAGCATGGCAACTGAGCTCATTCAGAGGGTCACATCTAAAGTTGCTATCTGGTAATGTGCCCAAAGTACTCTATAATTTAGTGTTTATTTTGTTGAGTGGCATCATAACAGGTATGTTAAAATGTGTATTTTTGTAAACATGTCACCATTGAAAAATTCAGCGGTTATACATTTACATGCCCTGGGGGGGGGGGACGGAGACAGGTGGGAGCCAGCGCTTGCCAGGAGCCAACTTTTAAGCTGTCTTCCCCTCAAACATTGGCTCCCGTCTGCCCTCCCTTCTCCCTTATGTGCTGTTGGTGGAGGAGACATGCAGGTGGCTCTGTGGGAGGCAGCACATGCGGCAAGCTATCTTAAAAGCCATCTCCTGTGCACACTGGCTCTCGTCTCCCTCTGCTCTCCTCATGTTGCTGCCTCTGTCTGATTGGTTAACCATGGACATGGATACATGGTACAAGTTCACATCCATATATCATATGTATGGGTTAGTTTTAAAAGCTTGTCTTAGGGGACATGTCTGCACTGCCATTTTACTGTGCTGCAATTTTCTTGCTAAGGAGTGCGAAAAATTACTCCTTTGAGCACAGCAAATTACAGGGCTGTAAAGCTCCAGTGTAAATGGGCTCCCAGTGCTGGGACCTACGCTCCTTGTGCCAGATGGTTTACATAAAGTGCTGGTGCCACAGCCATATTTTCACTTTAAATTGCTATAGTAGCAACACTTTAATATTTTAAGTTTAGACTTAGCCAGACAGTAGAATCTAAGAGTTATGAATCTCAGAGTTACAAACTGACCAGTCAACCACACCCCTCATTTGGGGCCAGAAGTACACATGCAAGCAACAGTAGAGATCAGTGTTCCCAGTAAGCTATAAGCTTGCGTGGCCACTCAGGAGAATATTTTTCTTCTTCATAGTAAAGTTTCAAAGCTGTATTAAGTCAATGTTCAGGTATAAACTTTTGATAGAACAACTGTAATGCTTTGTTCAGTTACAAGCTATTAAGAGTTACCAACAACCTCTGTTCTTGAGGTGTTCATAACTATACTTGTTTTACAAAACCTGTTTCTGTTTGTCTTCAATATAATTGAAGCATTTGTATGTTTTTGTTCAAGTGAATGTTAAAGTTTGCAGGGACTTTCCATAAAAGAACTGAAGTTAGAAAGTGGTGAGAATCTTTTCACACTACAAATTGCATATGTATAATGCTAATAACAGTACAGGTAGGAGGCAGCTCTAACCTGCTATGTGTTGTCCTCCTTTTGTTTAAGGCCCCACCCTAAAAATACTGACCTTTGTGTGAGTTGGGGTAAAATGCTTGCTTAGCAAGATTCCTGCCCTTACTGCAGGGCTCAGCCTGGTAATAGTTGAAAGAGTTGAAGAAAACCATTGCTGGCCTTTTATCATGTTGCATAGCCAGGCCCATCGACATGGAGGAGATAAAGGGAGTAGTTTACCTGGAGCCTGGTGATTCAAAGGGCTGAGGGGGGCGGCAGAGGTCTGGATGCTCCTGGTCCTGCCCCTTCCACGGACACGGAGCCAGGTTACTCCCAGCTTTGCCCAGAAGTCCGCAGAAGTTGTCAGTCTCCCTGTGCACAATACCAGAATCAAATAGTTTCCCTAAAAGCATTATTTGTGGTAGTTCACTGGGTTCCATCATTGAAAAGATGCCACCAAATGCTATGCTAACTTAACAGTTCCCCACAGATGAAGAGATTTGTATGGTGGTAGTATGCCATTTGCCGTATTCCCTTTGTTTTGGTCCCCAAAATAGAAGTTGTCCTGAGAATGCATCATGAAGGAATCTTTTTAAGAAATAAAAGATACTGCTTTATCTAACACTTTGAAAAACTATAGGAAAAAGGAGATCCTTAGGTTCAATAGGGCCTCCTAATCTATAAATAGTTAATGTAGATCATGCTGGCTTTAATGCATCGTTTGTTTTTATGTCGTTTTCATTAGAATTGTTTTCTCTCATTTGCTTAACATTTTTGTCAATTAGAAATCTTATCTGTGTAGAGCAATTTATTAGGTTGGAAATAAGCACATATCCTCTTACCCTGAGACAATGGCCATTAGGATGTTAATTTTCTAATTTGTATTAATTAGCCTTAGCTCAATTATTTATTTTATTTATACAGTTTTGTTTTTCACTTTTTTCAGAGGATGACAAATAGCAGCAGTTCCCCTAGCCTTCTCAATGATAGTGCCAAGCAGTATGCAGGCCATGGTAAGAACTTTTAAAGAAATATGCTTAAAGGTATGTTCAAAAGCTATTCCCATGAGGTTGGGAGAGTTAGTCCTCCCTTTAATCTGATTTAGAAGTGATAGAAGTTTGTCTTCTACTAGAGCGTGCTGTGCAATTATTTTTATTACTGTATATTCCAAACCAAATTAACTAGTGAACTTTCTAACTTTCAGTTTGCCTTTTATTTTAATGGGAAAAACTTATATTTTTCTTACTGCTTAGTTGTATCAAGTAAAATAAGTAAAATACTTACTTGGATATCTACTATAAAGCTCTCATACTTTACTTTAGCAACTATTTACATAGCCCCAGAACAATAATCCTTTTTTAATGCTGCTTACTAAACAAGTTGTTTGAATAGGGTGAAGTTGAATTACATGTTTTATCTTTAAATTTTAGATATGTGCATGCACATATTCACACATTTTTATCTGTTTTTATTTACAAACTGAACTAAATTTGTTCTGTTTTATCACCTCATGTTTTTCATATCCCTCCTCTCCCCCCACAGCCAGAGAATAACAGACTATTTGATATGAAACTCCAGGTAATAGAGGACAGGAACTTGGCACTAACAGAATCTAATCAATTTTGATCTTGTTCTGTGGCATATGCTTTAAGAAGTGACTCCCTCTTTCATTTGGCAAAACCAGACATTTGAAGTCTGGCCTTTCTTTCCCAAGAAGCTACAAAAATGATGTTACTATTAACTTGTCAATTTACAAGTTAAAAAAACAAATCCTATCTTAATTATTAGTCCTGTAAATGCAATCTGAGATTTGAAAGTCAGGTGGCTCTTCTCTCCTTGTGCTTCATTTCTAGTAATAATTATTTACAAAACACATTTTGCCCTTAGCTATACTTCTATACTCCCATAGAAAGCTATTAATTGTTCAAGGCAATGGAGTTTTGCTGGTCAGATTAGACTTTTATTTCTAAACTATTGACTATTGGGGACAATATATGAAGGGGGAATGGGGAAAGCTGACTGACTTTCAGTTTTAGGCTGGTGGTGTAAACTGCAGACTTGATAAGAAATCCTTGAGAAGAGAACTGCAAGCTTCTTTTTTGAGGAACACTTCAGAGTAGAACTCCACTTTGAAGGCATACAGGAAACCTGTTTAAATATTATTGTTAGCAGATGATACCCATCAGGCAAATAGTAGTCATCCCATATTTTTAATCTATGGTCCATCTGCAGTTTCCTGTTTAAATAGTAACTGTGGTGATAGAGCTCCAGCTTATGGTACTTAGATGATCCTGGAGGCAAAGTGTAAGGACAGAAAGAAATACCTCCACCATCCTTGGTAATTGACCAGTTGCAAACAAAGGAGTTTGCCAGACCAGATGAGGTCAATCCTGTTCTCCTTCTGTCAGTATCCAGGCTCTCCTGGGGGGGATGCTGTCAGCCTACTGGCTGCCTGGCTCCCCTTTCAGCCATGCTCCTGGTCCTGCCATTGGCTAATCTTCCTGACACTGGTGTTGGTCTTGCTCCTGTGCTAGCTGTGCTCCTGCCTGACCCTCATTCCCTCTCTGGTCCATTAATATCCATGGTCCTGCCAGACCATGGATATTGCCAGATCAGAGAGGGCCTCCCTGTAATAATTTACTTGTAAAATCTTTTACTGTCTCTGGGTCCTGATTAAATTTCTAAATAAAAAGTTGGCAAGACTGATAGCATCCATAAGAATTGTAGAATTAAGTAGTCTGAAGTACAGCACATAATTGTTTGAACTGGTGATGAGTAACTTTTAAAATTCTTCTAAGGAGTGCCATTTTAATTGTGTACCATGAGCAATCTAATCGCTATGCTTTTATCAATTCTGACTTTAAAATTAGCTTTAATTCTGGATGTATAAGAAACCTTTTTCCGGTTATATTTTAAACTTGAAGTTTCTTTTCTAAATCATTTGTGCTGATGATATACAGTAGTAACAATGTTTCTAACATTCTTTTACAGACCCTTTGACTTCACCAGCTTCATCTTTGTTTAATGACTTTGCTGCCCTCAGTTTATCTCAAAGGAGAAAGGTAGGCAACACCTAAACTCAGTCAAATCTGTAATCGACAAAAGAGGAATGGAGAGTAGGACAGAAAAAAACCCAAATTAGATTTTTTTTTTTTTTTTTTTTTTTTTAAAATGGGTATGGCTCTTTTGGTGTCACATTTGTTTTATATTTTATTGCATGAAGAAGTTAGTTGGTGTACTATTGCAGACCAGCCTGTTGCTGATGATAGGAAATATTCCAGGCATGTATTTCAGGCTGCATTTATAAGAATACTTTGAATGGAAGTGTCAAGGACCTGCCCATTGAACTTTAAAATAAACTCTCTTTATCATTCTGAGAGCAGAGGCTTGCAGGTGTTCATCTTGCATTTTCACAGCCTCAGGGTTATGTGATTAAATTCTTCACATGGAGGCTGGCTCCTGAACCTCCATGATTCTTGCAGAATTTATTAGTTTGAAAAAAATGTAAACCTCTACAAGATCAGAAACAGTTTTTTCTGTAAACCAGAGTTCTATCTGTTCTGTGTGATCTGCAGTTGCTTGCTAGAAAGGCAACCAACTAATCCCAAACAGTAGTCAAAATTTATTTTCACTGACCAGTTTTACATCTTTTTTTCCTAATGTCAAGCTACCTACATGAGGCTTAACTTTCCCCAACTGAGTGATACACTGCTTGCAAGCACGCTACTTCAGTGTGCTTGTACTTTCTCCTGTAGCTCTAACCATGTACTTGGAAGTTGTGGGTACTTGGCATAATTCCTGCAGGTAAGGATTGAAATGAAAACTACCATAATTGGCCCAGCAAATAAATGTTCCTTGAAATAAAACATTGTTACAAATGATCTATTTCCTAACATTGGTTATAGTTTGGCTTGTGAATTGTCCTATTCCTCAATGCCAGCTGTTGCGTACTGACAACTTGCTTTAAATGCTGCATATAATCTTACACTTTTCACTACTTGCTGAAATTGGTGAAAATGAAAATATACACACAATAAAATTGAATATGTTGGAGCCTATTCTTATACATAGGTATTCTATGCGGTCACCTGGCTACATTGTTTAATTGACCTACCTATAATTAATCTCATTTGTCCAGGTTGGTAATATGATGTTTCAAATATACCAATTTCAGGCTTTGTTTTATAAGTTCCTAGTTTGTTCCTTTTTCCCCAACAATAATCAAAGCTCTAAATCTACAGTCACAAAAATGGTATCTTTGGCAGAAAGAGTGGCTTATGCAAATTGACTCATAATTCACTTTTACAACTAATTTTGCAAGCATTTTGCACTTTTGTTAATTAGAATACAAAATGGAAACCTCTGAAATGTAATTAATTGATTATATATTGTAGCTGCTACCTTTTTAGTGTAGAGTCATACAAAAGGTTATCTACTGACTTCAGTCTGTAGAGAATAGAAATGCAGATTGCTATGGATTTGTTTTCTAAATACTAAAAATGAGCAGTCCTATGGCACCTTAGAGCAGGGGTGGGCAAGATACGGCCCACGAGCTGGATCTGGCCTGCCCAGCCCTCTGATCCGGCCCGCAGCCCACCCTGCCACTCCTCTGTCCCTAGCCAATCAAGACCTGGGGGCAAGAGAGTGTGCTAAATCATTCACTGTTCAATGTGACTGGCAGCTCCCTCCCCGCACTGGGGGGGGGGGGGGGGAAGGGTGCATGGTGCCTAGAGGGAACCGCCTCTTCCTGGAGCAGAGCTGGCCCGCAGCCATGAACCAAAATTCATGAAGTGTCATCCGCACACACACACCCTGACCCCCTGCAAAAATTATTGCCCACCCCTGCCTTAGACTAAAAAATATATTAAATCGTGAACTTAGTATTCTGTACTACATATTTTCATATTTTGGGGGTTTCTGTAGCATGCAGTTCATATCAACAGATGACTTACAAGGTGAATTGCAGAGCTTTTGACATTCTATAAAAATATTGATTTGAGGTATTAAGTGGTTTCTGTAGATCTTAAGTTCACAATTTGAACACAACTATATGAAAAACATCCGTTTACTTGCCCAAAGCCCAAGTTTAGGGTTTTGTTTTGTCCTGAAAGAGCTTAAAAATACAGTTATCTAAAACTAGCATTTCCTGCATTATCACTGACAAGAAAGACTAATATAACACCCTGAACAGGATCTTGGTAAATAAGTAAAGGATAAATTGCTTTTCAGATATTTTGTTTAAAAGTTAACAATTTTGAGTCGTAAAATACTCAACTACCTATAAAAGCTTTGCAGCTTACCTTTCTAAAACGGAGATTTTTTTTTTAATAGTATTGAATTCTAGTGGTTTCTAGAAAAGATTCATTAAATAGCTGACTTCAACAAGGAGATTCAGAGTTTATTCCGTCTGAAAAAAATCTTATTGTGCCTAGATATTGCTGATTATATGATCCTATCAGACTCCTCAGAACAGTGGGTGATCCTATACTACTTATGAGCTGCAATACTTGGTTACAACAAAGTAAGTTAAGGATGGACATGGTAACCTTAACTATGAATTTCCTTGCTTTTTGTATATGCAGACAGTGTTTAGAAATATAGATTTGTGTGCTTGGGGCTATTTGAGGTGCTTATAATATTTAGGAGGTTAAAAACATTAAATATTTTTAATCAGCGATAATCAGTCCACTTCAGATTGGCTTTGAAAAATTAACCCAACTCTTTAATTTTACATGAACACTTTAAAAATTACCTTCAAATAGCCTTTGATAAACACATACTTGGGACTGTAAAATATTTTCTTTTGCTCATCAAGTAATTATTACAATGCTGCACTACAATTTTAAGTTTCAGGAAATCTAAGAACACAAATTAAGAAATTTTACCAGATACTGAAAATGAAAAATTTCCAATGAGCTGAACAGTCTGTGGAGGTACTGACAATGCTAAACCTCCCTCAACGTCATTACCCTAATAGATAGATACTTGAAAATTTCTTATAACAAATCCAGTTTTCTATTACAAACTACAGTACATAAATAACATATTTGTGATGCATGATAACAAGAGCCAGGATATTCAATATTAGATTAACACTCTGTCCTTAACTTAATGATGTTGTACCTTTGTTGTTGTTGTTGTCTTCCAAAATGCATAATGCCATTTGCTAAGGATGGAGTGTCATCCTGAACTTGGATTCTTTGGAGTTTTACAATCTGTCGCAACATTAATATATTGAAATACTTTCTTTTTAGAAAGATTTTATTTTAAATTACCATAAGTTAACATTTATTTCAGCCTAACAAAGCTCTTTCAATTCATTCTGGTTCCTTTGGTAGATAGTTTTCATAGCTCATAAAATATGCATGATAATCAAATATGCATTGTAATCACCAGTGCTAAGGGGGTGGCACTTTAATAGGTTTAAAGAAAGCCAGTGACATTTTTGTATAAACTGGCTCTGAGACTGTTACCACCAATCCAGACTTATGGTTACCGCTTCACTGGTCAGCCTGGAAGATCAGCGAATACCATTCTTTACTTTTTGTATTTATTTCTTCATACCTTCAAACCCACTGAAACTAAACTGTCCTTAATGGTTCCAGTAATTTTCTTTGGTGTACTTCCCCGCATTTTTGAATGGTTCTTTATCTGAGTTAAAACTTTAGAAGATCTCTATGGATATATCTACATTGTAATAAAGATATACGGCATGACAGTGGCTGGCCCTGGTCAGCTGACGGGGGCTTGTAGGACTATAAAATTACAATATAGGTGTTCCAACTTGGGCTGGAGTCCAGGGGGTTGGGAGCCTAGACTATGAGATCCTGGAAAGGGGTTGGGTCTCAGAGCCTGGGCTTCAGCCCTAGCTCAAATGTCTACATTATGATTTTTAGCCCCAGAGCCTTAGCCCGGTGAGCTTGAGTCGATTGATCTGGGCTCTGAGACTCTGAGGCTGCAGGTTTTTTATTGCCATGGAGATGTACCCTGTGCTAGTGATTAATTGTTAATGTAATGACAACTGTTGGTGCAGTGATTGGAATGAGTGAATCATCCATCCTGTGATTTCATTTGGCCATCCTACTGGTGTGTTTCTGTACTGCTTGTACTAATCTCTCTACCTATACCATAAGCTGTATAATGAGAGTTCTAGTCCTTCAGAATCTCTCAACTGGCCCTGGATGACTAAAAGTTAGGAACACAAGATTTTCTCCAAGTTGGACTGAAAAGTGGAAGATACCTTTCCAGTATCTGGATTGAGATTCATCAGAAACAAGCTCCTTATTCAAATTTGCTGTGTCTTCCAGATTTCATGTTTAGCAATTGTATTATACAGAGTATTCTTTGGATGAAGAGCTAAGCTTTGCCTAAACCTTTCCAAGTTTCCTCTGGAATATTTCAGTCTCTCAAAGAATCAGATTTAATTTCCACTTTTGTCCTGCTCATACTATGTTTCTACAGTTGTTGACAGTAGCAATGTATTTTGGCACATTTTGTTCTCAGGCTTGCTGACAGGAATTCTGGGTCCCAGAACAACACACCAATGGGCCCCCATCTTCTTTCCTCAAAGGGAGCCACAAGCCACCCCTTCCCCACCTAGAGAAATCCTGAGTACCACCCCTCAATCATAGGGACCCTCTGGTCAGTTGCTGCCTCTTATACCCCCTCTGCCCACCCCAGCCTCCCTTAGTTCAACTCTGACTTCCAGCAGTCTTGTGCACCCCCCCCCCCGCTTTCTCCCAGTAGTCCCTGCCTGCCCATGCTTGCATCCCTCTGTAATTTTGGCTTCCCAGACTGGTTCCTTTTCCCCCCCTCAGTCCTCCTTCCCTGCAGTCCCATACCCATCTCTACCCCCAGGGCTCGGATCTCTCCTTATCTTCTCATTCCCGGTTCTTCCTTCCTCACTCACTCTGCCCCCTCTCCCTGCCCTGCCCCTCTGTGGACCCAGGTCAGGGTTCAAAGTGCCAGGGAGCTTCTGCCCCCCTGCTGCTGCCTCCCTTAGCCCTGCTCTGCTGACTTGAACAGGGTTTAAAGAGGCTGGAAACTCTGGGCTTCCCTTCTACCATGCTTCTCTATGTCTATGAGCTCCAGAGTTCCCCACAGCTGCTGCCATACTGCTACTGCAGCACTATTTAAAAGGACAGGGTCAGGGCTGATGCTGACGTGTGACCCCTGTGCAGTTGCCTCCTTTGCTCCTCCCTCTATCAGCCAGCCTGTTTGTTCTTATCATGTTTTATATAGCTTTCCACTGGTATGTGTACACAGTCTTGAAACCGTTATTGATTGGCTCAGTTATGTAGGGTATTGAACATTGGCTCTCACCCAACGAAACACTTAAGTACATACTTAACTTGAAGCAGTGACTTGAGTCATGTATTTAAATGGGTCTAAGGGACTAATCATATAGTTGAAGATGATCTATGCCTACATTCTCTGCTGAATTAGGACCAGCACCTAGTAACATCGAGTCATTTAGTAGCAAACACTCACCTGGGAATCCTATCTTTATTTTTAATCTAAAAAAATAAACTCATCACATTTTGTTCATAATGTAATAAACTAATTTCTTAAATTGTAAAAATTAGTTGACTAATATGAAATTAAATATAATTCCATACGAAGCCTATTAAGCACTCAAAAGTGAAGCTTCAACCTGCAACCTCTGCTCTGCTACCTTGCATATATACAAGGTATACTGTGATGCATATATACATCACTGAGATCACCTACTATAAAAAGCATGTCTTCTATAATTCAGTTTTTTTATATTTTCCCTTAGTTAACGGTCATAATGGATCTGTTCCTTTTATTGTTTGTTTTATGAAAATTTTATTTTTGAATCCTTTTATACTTTTGGCCAACACCACATAAGAATGTCCATATTGGGTCAGACCAAAGTTCCATCTAGGGCAGTATCCTGTCTCCCAATAATGGCCAATATCCGATGCCTCTGAAGAAATTAAAAGAACGGGTAATCATCAAGTGATTTATCCTCTGTTGCCCTTTCCCAGCTCTGACAACAGAGGCTATCTCCCATGACAATGAGTGCCAAAGTTAGTTGTGATTTGTGTGAAAGTATTTCCTCTTGTTTGTAGTAAGCCTGCTGCCTATTAATTTTATTGGGTGACCCTGGGTTTTTAATGCTCTGTGAAAGGGTAAATAACATGCTTTCCGCACATTTCAGGATTTTATGGGCCTCTGTTACTTCCTCCTTAGTCTCTTTTCTGAGCTAAGCAGCCCCTAATTTTTAGTCCATATCCTTAGTCATCTTTTTCGTTCTCTACATTTCTTCCAGTTCTACTATATTCTTTTTGAGACAAGGCAACCACAACTTGACACAGTATTGAAGATGTGCGTACACCATGAATTTATAAGTAGCTTTATATTTCTTGTCTTATTTCTTTATGCCTTTCCTAATAATTTCTATCCTATTTGGTAGCATTTTTGGATGCTGTTGTACATTTAATGGAAGTTTTCAGAGAACTATCCATAATTGTTCCAAGGTGTTTCATAGAATCATAGGACTGGAAGGGACCTCGAGAGGTCATCGAGTCCAGCCCCCCGCCCTCAAGGCAGGACCAAGCTCCATCTACACCATCCCTGACAGATGTCTATCTAACCTGTTCTTAAATATCTCCAGAGAGGGAGATTCCACCACCTCCCTTGGCAATTTATTCCAATATTTGACCACCCTGACAGTTAGGAATTTTTTCCTAATGTCCAATCTAAACCTCCCTGGCTGCACTTTAAGCCCATTACTCCTTGTCCTGTCCTCAGAAACCAAGAGGAACAAATTTTCTCCTTCCTCCTTGTGACATCCTTTTAGATATTTGAAAACAGCTATCACGTCCCCCCCCTTAATCTTCTTTTTTCCAAATTAAACAAGCCCAGTTCATGAAGCCTGGCTTCATAGGTCATGTTCTCTAGACCTTTAATCATTCTTGTCGCTCTTCTCTGTACCCTTTCCAATTTCTCCACATCTTTCTTGAAATGTGGCGCCCAGAACTGGACACAGTACTCCAGCTGAGGCCTAACTAGTGCAGAGTAGAGCGGCAGAATGACTTCACGAGTTTTGCTTACAACACACCTGTTGATACAACCTAGAATCATATTTGCTTTTTTTGCAACAGCATCACACTGTTGACTCTTATTCAACTTGTGGTCCACTATGACCCCTAGATCCCTTTCCGCCATGCTCCTTCCTAGACAGTCGCTTCCCATCTTGTATGTATGGAACTGATTGTTCCTTCCTAAGTGGAGCACTTTGCATTTCTCTTTATTAAACTTCATCCTGTTTACCTCTGACCATTTCTCTAACTTGCTAAGGTCATTTTGAATTATGTCCCTATCCTCCAAAGAAGTTTCTTAAAGAAGTTTCTTGGTTGTTAAGATATACAATCAACGGTTCTAAATTAATGCAAGTTAAGATTGTATTAAGGATGTATTATGCACCCAACAAACTACTAAGAATTAAAGAAAATTTGTTTCCTCTTTTCCTGAGGGGAAAAAAATGCAATGAAAATGACACACTATTACATATGTAGTGTACTACACTGAAACATTTTTCTTTTGGCTATTACTAAAAAAGGCTTTACTCCTTCATTTTGCAGCATGTGGCCGTGGGGGTGTACCTGTTCCCTTTTTTGTCTGAGTCTCTTCTGCCCACAAGTGTGAGGCCTTTTGTCCTTTCTTGGAATAGAATTTTGCACTTCTTAGATTGGGATACACCTGTATTCCAATCACTTATTTCATTGCAAAATTTATGGACATTTGGCTGTAGGAACAAAGCTTTAGCAAGAGATATTTCAGAACAGCCTACATACCTATTTAGTCTCTAATCTTGTGCCTCTCTGCAAGCTAAGTAAGGTGTGTTTCCCTCTTTGAGTTACAGGTAGGGAGGGTGTAAACTGAACAGTCCCCCTTTTGATTAGTTTGTCCCTTTTCCAGTACTGAGACAAAACATGATGTGGTTTTTGTCTAGAATCTGATAGGGTAGATTCTATTTCATTTTGAAGAGCAGACTGCCATTCTTCTGGTTTGATCTTGCACATATGGTGCATGGAAAATCACACTGGCAGGTACCAGGCAGTGAGCGCCTCAAAATGATGCACCTGCTGTAGCATGACCTCTCACGCTGGCAGGGGTGGGCCCACTCCATTGCCATGGCTACCAGAATGTCCAATACTATGAGCATGTGTGAATGGCTGCCCTAGTTATGGGAAAAAAACAGAACAGACTTGCTTTCTTATAGAGGCAAGGTAGATGAAGTAATATCTTCTATTGGACCAACTTTTGTTGGTGAAAGAAACAGGCTTTTGAGCAACGCAGACCACTTCTTCAGCGTTCTTGTAGGATGTGAAGGAATACTTGGAACCTAGCTCTTGTCTTTCTGTGTCTCTCCCCTCTCCTCAGTCCCTCCATGCCCAGCTGAGTTTCCTGAAAAATTCCCTGTCCCATTCCTTCTGTCTTTGATCTCCAATTACCATGTTATTCAAATGTCTTTGTTATAGGGATAAGGTGACACATCTTCCTTCTGGTTCAGCCTGGCTGGCTGGCTGACTTGTGGGAGGGAGGAGTCATTCTAGGAAAATTTTTCCATCCATGTTTAGGTAGTTAAACACATTCTGCCTTAATTGCTTGCAGTTGGTGGCCTTATGACTGTATCTAGCCACGTGGAAACTAAATGCTCTCCTCTGACATTCTAACACACCATCTAAGAAATCCAGTATATAAATCACACTTAGGAGTTAGTTCAATACTCACTACCAAGCAACCCCAGCCTTGTATCATCGCTCATTGTAATTTGCGGGATTGTGCTACGAAGAGTTCAGATCATTACTATACTAAACTTTTCTTTCAAATGTAAAATTACCTTCTGCAATTTATACCATACTATTGCAATTATAAAATGTTATAAACAGTTATGCAATCACTTGCTTGTTTCTGTAAAGAAGTTATTGCATAAATGTGGAAACAAGATTATTCTCCTACAGAAAGAGTTAGAATAAAGCTTTTTCTTTAATGTGGCGAAACTGCTTTATTTGCTGCAAGATATGTATCAAGACTGCCATGCTATCTGGTCTCCATTTTACGGTTTTATGAAATTCTGTTATCCAGTTTTCATTTGTTCATTAGAGTTCCACAGAATATTTATTTACTGATAAACAGATTTGATATTTTATTTTATTTTATTTGTGTAAGTGTGCTGTGTTCCCTAATATGTTTTTTATATTCAGGCTGTATGTGATATCTGATACATTTACTTACATCAATTTCTAAAACTTTCTATAAGTAAAAAGCTCATTTCTCTGTAACTATTTGAAAGAATGAACTTCTAGCTTTCAACTTAATTGGTGTTTTGTGGCATACACCTAAATAAAGTCAGTATATCTCATGACGGAAGTATCTTCATTGACTTATAGTGGAGGGGTAGCAATGTTAGTCTGTATCCCCAAACACAACAAGGAGTCTTGTGGCACACATCTGATGAAGTGGGGTTTTGCCCAATTAAATCTGTTAGTCTTCTAGATGACACAGGACTCCTCGTTTTTTCATTTACTTAGTCATTCTGTGAGACATATCTTAGAAAAAAGACATTTTAAAAGGTTTGTCAACACTCATCAGCTGTATATCTTTTCTACCTTAACTACAAAGCTAAATCTGCTGGACATTTCTTTGGCTGTTGTATATTTGCACGATGTTTCTGTTATAATTATGTTTTGCTCTAATACATATGTAGTGTGTTAAGTTGATAGCATGTTATTTCTACTTTTCATAAGTCTGTAATGGAACATGAAGAGGGAAAGATTTTTCTAAACCTCCATACATGTTGTAAGATGATACTTGTATCTAAAATGACAGGAAGAATGTCACTATAGAAGTGTATGATCACACAGATACTGCATGACTACAAGGGGCAGAGTAAAGGTTGCAGGTGAATCCTTGACCTTCTTATTCCCTGCATTTTGAATGCTTCATTATGCATTTTTAATTTCATTTTCCTAGTCTTCTAAACTCTACTTTAGATTGTAAGATCCTTGGGACAGGTTATTTGTCTTACATCCCTTCCAACATGAAAATGCTGTTCATCAATGGTATAAATGCATTTCAGAAAATCAGTATATCTTTTCACATGCAAATAAATATTATGCTTAAATTTTCCAAAATTGCTTTTGGAATATGGTGGCTCAGTTCCCAGTGTATAAATCCTGATGGCAACACTGAAAACATCAGGCTTGAGGATAATGCAGATTCTGTTCTTGGATGAAAGTACCTAGGACAAGGAAGCCTTGCATCTTGTTTGTGTCTTCCTAAGGTTTTTTCTTTGTCTTACAGGAATAAATCTAGACAAGCTTCATTTGTACCCTACAGGTTTTAAATACAGTAAAACAGTCCATCTAGCAGAATAAAATGAACAAGTTAATAGACTTGCTAGAATTCTCTGGGACTCTATATTGGATGAATGGGGAACAAATAACATATGGGCTGATATTTCTGAGCACATGGTGATTCAAGGTTGCTCATCTGTCAGAATATTTTGGTGTGAAGACATTTCTTAGTAGGAATTCTCTGATGCTTCTCAGGATTGTTCACCAGGTCAATATTTAAATTTCAGTTGCCTTCAAACATTTTCAATGTCAAAGTACACAAAAAGTCTGCTGCTGCTGCTGTTCTTTACCTGATGGAGTCTTTCTTTCAGACAGTCACTTTTAAATTCATCTTAGGGAATTGCCCTTTCATCAAGCACCCCTTGAACTTTATTGGGCAGGTTAAATCATCTTTTCATAGTATGTCATAGCTTCTAGGCATTCTCTAGTAGTCCTTTTTCCTTGCCTTCCATCCCAGGCATAATCCTCTACCTATGGTAACAAACAAAATTACAGAGAGCAAGAATATTGCAGTGTTTTGGTTTTCCTGTCCTGAATGCTTACTGATCATGCCCAATTTCTCCCTCCAGAAATTCTTTTTCCCTTTCCTTTCTTCCATTTTCTTGTAGACTTGGATGTACTTCGTGACCTGGATGCACTTTCATTGATCAAATAGTTTGAGTGTGAACTTGGTGTATTATTTAAACGTTGACAGGGCTTTCATATCTGTCTGAAATTGCAGACATTTGTGTTCTTGTATTCATGTTTTTTTAGGCATGTCTGTATAGCATGGCAATCCAGAATGTGCCTTTATCACACATCTTGCTGCATGCTGATTGGATGGTCGTGCTAACTAGAGTGAATGTGTAAGTTCTAGTCCACACTCCAAGGCTTCCATTGTGCTGTTGAAGTGCCCATATTGTGAATTATTGCACAGCAGCCTGGTGCGCTGTAGCATTAGACCCTGGCTTGCCATGCAGTATATTTCACCTTGTAGACAAGCCCTAGTCATTTTTGAAAATTGGATGTAGGCTGATAAGTCACTTAGCTCTGACATTAGAAGATTTTCAAAAGCCCCTATGTTTTATTACATACAGATGTCTTTTAATTCCTGAGTCTTGTTAGGAGGGCTTTGAATTAGACATTTTATTAGTCCAGACTGGATCCTATATTGCTTGTGACATACAACTGGCCTTCCTGTGTTTGTGTTTGGTTTTGGTTTTTGACCCCTCCATGAACCTTAATTCAGTTTCACTGTATGCCTCTAGAATCTGAATCTAGTTATAAAGGGAACAGCCTCCCTCTGCTTAACTGCTTGGTTCAGTTTCTCTTTTTTGTTTTTAGCTCTCCTTTTCCAAATAACCAGGCTCTAAATAAGCCTAAACTCTGAAGTGTGTTCCTGTTGGTTTGTGCTCTAGATTAGGATACATAGATATTGACAACATGGGGAAGTTTGCACTGCTCTTGTGGTTTGCCTGTTTGTTGAGAAAAGGGCTTCAGTTTCCAGTGCTTTTTTCATAAAAAATAAATTATTTAAAGTCCACATGCTGGTGGCCTTTATTTGTTGAGTCATAACCACCTTTTGCATGTTGGCTTCTGAAAAGTGTGGCTTGCTTTCTTGAATGATTAGAGTCCATTTCACTTATTCTTCCATTATTGTATTTCATGTCTCTCTTCATTTGAAATATAGTTGGAATTGGCCTACTGAATATTAATTTGGACAGAGGGAAGATCTTTTGCCTTCATTGCATGAGTTCTGTTGTAAATTACTTCAAAATTATCTTGCATTTGAAATTTCCTTCGACCCATGCTTTTGAATATTTTTTTTCCCATAAAGCTGACTTCCTGTTGATTTGGTGGAAGCCTTTGATCCTTCCCAAATAATGTGTCAGAGTTCAGTATCCTGTGTGGTTGAAGGTATGTGCTAGAGAGGAATATAGGTTAGAAGGTACCAAGGTCTCTTTGTATACAGGCTTTTACTTGTTCTGCCACAACAGTTTTTGTCTTATAGGATAAAACCAGAGAAGTGTTAATGGAAGAGTTTTGCCAAATATATATATTTTTTTCATTTTCATGAAATTCACCAAACTGTATGCACAGGCTGTAGTGGCTGACTTCTGTTGCAACAGTTTGCTTACAGATACTTTACTTCTGCCTTAGTTGTTTTGCTTTCCTTTCTAAGGCATCGTTAGTGAGACCCTCATAGTCGGGATTGAAGGAAACAGTCTCAGAGAAATTTTACTTGCAAATTGTTTCCTATTCCACCAATCCAGAGATCATCCTGAGATGTGTTATCTATTTTAGTTTAGCTCTAGACTGAGGGATGTTAGGAGTGGCCTGGTTTCTCTCCTTCTTTTTCGTAGCCAAGGAAGTATCGACTGGGGATGCTGGAGGAGAGGATAGTTCCGGTGGGATCAAAAGCACGAAAATCAAAGAACGCTATTGGCTGTCTGGCTGACAGGTGTAAAACAGGAGTACCCATCAATATGGTTTGGTGGAACAGAGTCACAGAAAACAATTTTCAGGTAAAATTACTTTTTACTAGTCACTTTTCAGTATCTCAGATGCTTTATTTTACATTTTAAAAATGTTAGAAGCACTTACTCAAAGCAAGGGTTGAAATTGGACCAGAATCTTATCTAAAAAAAATAAGCGGTATAGCCCCTAAAAAGTGTTCTCTGGCATTATATCATTTGTTCCTACTCTCATTCAGATGTTTTCTTCTTGTTTTTTTTATTTACTGTTATTTGTAGAGGCGATAAAAAAGACTTGCATTCTTTGACCTATTAAAAAGAATACACTACACGTTACACTCCTAAGTGAAAGACATTTCTGATGGAAAAAAGTTAGTTATGTCCATCGCAAACACTTAATAGTCAATGCAAAAGCCCCAACAATATTAAAATAGGAAAGTTAAATGCACCAGAATCAGAGACCTTAACTTTGAACGTTCTAAATTTCTTGTCTGAATTGTGCATTTAAATTGATAGATTCAACATTTTATTAATAGTTCTCCCTGTCGGAAATACCATCAACTCAGGGTTTTGTTTTTTTTTTAAGAAAACAGCATTTGTGCAAGAATAAAGCTTATGATTATTTTTGTCTGAAAAGAATCCATTGCAGTGGACATTTGAACCAAAGCCCTGTATAAACTTGGTCAAGTTATAACTGACAAGAAAAACTTGTAATGGAATGATCATATTAACCTTAACTATTGTGTTGAAACTAGGATTACCATCTGGTCAGCGTTTGATCACTTTGGCTGTTTCTTTTATAGATTTGTCAGTTGACAGAAAAAAAAATATAATCTGCCAGGGGTTTTTTTTGTGTGTCTAAAAATTATCACATTATACTAAGTTATGTGATATTGAAAATTTTTGTGGCTAGCTAAAGATGCTGCTGTGTTCCCACTGCCACAATTTAGTAAGGAAATAATGTTGCCAATCTTATCTGTATGCTTTCTCTCTATATACTAAACAAAAGTTGCTATTCAGTGGGGGAGGTGTTGGGCTTGCCTCCTGTGTGGGGAGGAGGATGGTATGTGCTGGGTTTTTTTTGCATTTCAAAGTGTTGCAACTCTTATTTGTTTAGAACTTACATAGTACTTGTGGTGATTCTCAGAGCACACATTATTCTTCTATCTCACAGGTGTGTTAGGATCTGAGTGAGAAAGATAAAGGTTAAATGACTTGCTTAAGACCATGCACTGGGGAAGCAGTGGACTAAAAATCTGCATATTCAGGCCAGGTGCAGCTTCTTGTCACCCTTCTCCTCTTAAGATTTTCCCTCCATGAATTCTGCAGTTCCTCCTCCCCTTCCTCCTCACCTGACAAGTGGCCCCTAGTGAAAGGATTGGTGCTCTTTGGCCCTAATATTGCCCCCAGGTTTGTGAGTTTAAATTGGCAGTGGGCTGGAATTGCAGGGAGTGGCAGGATGTTTGGGAGGGCTAAGGAACAGTATTCTGTAAATCTAAGTTCCTTACTACAAATAGCTGGGATCAATGCATCAGTTAGTAGTTACTGCAGCATGTAAAATGTGAGGGTGTGAATTCTACAGTATGCATTCTTGCCTGAAGATGTGGGGTAAGAAGGGAAGACTATTCCAGGTATAGGGGCAAAATTCATGAAGCAGAGCATAAAGATGAGATAAAAAGGAGTTGTACGGTGAAAAGAATATGATTGTATGTTTGACTGCATTTGTGTGTTCTCCCTATGTGCTGTTCCGGCTTTGTGCAGATAGTTGACACAGCAGATCTTGAGCCAACTTCCCAATGGCAATGACCACAAGATCCGTGAAGATATAAAGGCACTCAGCAAGGTTTACTGTTGATGAAACACAGTTATAGCATCTGGTAGATTTTACAAGGATGCTAAGACACATATGCTCATGACAATGACAATGCTCAGTCAGTGGTGGGACTTTCCATTGTCCCCTACACTGGCCAAAAATAATCCCTCTGAGAGAATTTTATACCCTGAAATAAACAAGTTATATACTGTCATTCTGACCATATCTTTTAGGAGAAGTCTGTGTGTTTCTGTTATTCTTGAGAGAGGTTTTTGTATTATCCTTGATATCTCCATCCTTGATTTTTGGGATGTTCTGTTACCACTTGATATTAGGATTTTTTTTTCGTGAAATACTTTTTACTTAGTGTTTCTTAAGAATGCATATTTATGTAATATTAGCCCAGTTGTTATCTGGTTCTGAGAGCAGGACCTGCCCCGTATCAGGCCTCTAATACAAGGGTTTGTTTCCAGATTTCTTAGTACAGGAAGAAAAGAAGAAAATGAAATATTGTGTTGAAGATCTAGTGAGTTTTTGTGGTGGTGACTTTGAAAGTGCCAATATTAAACACAAAAGGGGAAGAGAAAATTATTCTTAAAAATAGAAACTAACAGTTAAATAGGCAGTAGTAAATGGGCATGTTTGGCGCCTGAAATCACCATTAAATGAACACAGTGAAACTGAAATTGCAAGTTGATAGAGTTCTAATTTATTCATAACCTACAAATAGATTTGGGGCCTTAAGGAGATTTTGAGGATGCGTAGTTTAGAAATAGCATTTAAGGTTTGAAAATAGTGTATGATAATGATTAAACAATAGTGACTATGGAGGGTTGCTGGAGGTGTTGAAAGCCTATGCTGCAGCTAAAGTTCTTATAGCTCTCAGGAAGAATTCAACCTCAAGTTATAATTTATGAAAATGTAGCATATAAACAAAAATAGTGTTAAGGTGTCTTGAAAATTCTGATAAGCATAAGGTTTTATTTGCAGTTTTTTCTTATTTGCTGAAGATTGATAACTAAATCAAACCAGTGGTCTAGCGAAATATTCCAATAGGTTTATAACCTTTCACTTTGGTATTCTTAAAGTTCACCTGCTGATTTGAAAGTACAGCCATTCAAATATCTGGTTTAGATTGTGGTAACAGGATTAAATTTATTTGTAATGTCTACCATAAATGCTATCTTTATTATGTTTCTGCTGTCAGAAAAGCAGCTGAAATAGGACAGAAGCTAGATCATGACTACACAAGGTTCAGATCAATTGTATGTTCGTGACAGTAAACGCATGCTACTATTTGCTCCAGTAAGCACTGCACAGTCAACATAGTTGCGGGAGAGTTGGGTTCATTTTTGTTTTGTGCTACAAAAAGATTACTAAATTCCTTTTGCAGGACTAAATTCTACCCTTGGTGACAAAACATCAGTCGCTGCTTTAGTTCTGTCCCTTGTGTGTATGCAGGAAGTAGGGTATATTATGTGATCACCCAATAGATATTCAATAATTTGAAATACAGTGTAAAATGTTGCATTTAAACATACAGATCAACTTACCTGTAACACTTTCAGATGTGATAGTTATCAAAAAACTTAAATGGAATAATAAGCAGCTGCATAGAGAACTGGATAAGTGAAGTTAATTATTGAGTACAACCATCTGTTTTTAAACCTTTCTTGGAGTATAAAAAACATTTTGAAAAGTGTGCCATAAAGGGAGATGATAGTCTCAGAATAGCATGGGTAGAGTGTAATGGAATTCTTTGTGAGCAGTGACATGAAAGAATTATTCAGTTTGGGATGTCAGAAGAGATGATCATGAATTTGAAGGTGGTGGGTAATAAGAACAAAAAGGCTTTACTTCATTTTGTAATATGGTTTGTACGTTTGACTGTATACTTCTGATATAAATGGAATCTACTTCTGCTTTGATCTGGTAGGATTTGTGCAGTATAGCAGCCGCAGCCGTTTAGATCCACGCCCCATATTTTTACAGCTGCTGTTTGTGTTTAACAGACAATTTTTTGTATTCTTTTTGAACAATTTGCTAGTGGGAAAATCTATAATGTTGTTCATTAACAACTACATACCTGTACTTTTTAAATTGAGTTAAGCTTCTGTTGAACACTGTGCCTCCACTTCAGACTTTTGAAACTGGCTTTTGTCATAGAAAAGCTGTCACATTAAATCCTCATCTGTTGCCTAAATTATTTTGCAACTAGTCAGGATAAAACATTTGAAAATACACTGTTGGGAACTATTTTGCACTAGCAAGATGACAGTATGAAAAGAATTGTCTTGAAGATAAGACATTGGGCTGGAACTCAGGAGCTCTGGATTCAATTTTCTGCTCTGTCACCTATTTCCTGTGAAACCTTAGACAAGACACTTAATTTCTTTGTGTCACCCACCATCTATAAAATAGGTTGCTTCCCTACTTCACAAGCACATTGAGAATTAATTTGGTAATGTTTTTCAGAGTGCATTACTTAACGCACCTAGTTTTTATAAGAATATAAGAACGGCCATACTGGGTCAGACCAATGGTTCCATCCAGCCCAGTATCCTGTCTGCCATCATTGGCCAATACCAGATGCTCCACAGCAGTGGTCACCAACCAGTAGATTGGGATCTACTGGTAGTTCTTGGAGCCTCTGACAGATGATTCTGACTGGTTTGACCAAGAGGCTATCAAGCACAGCACTTCAGCTGCCTCTCCGCCAACTGCTGTGCATCTTCTGTCCTTGGCCTTGGAGCTGTGAACCTCAGGAGCCTCCTGCTTGCTGGGCAGGGGAGGGAAGGAGGTGCTGATGTCAGGGTGCCCCCTCCCCTTCTTTATTCTATCTCCACAAAGCAGAGAGGAGGGCACAACAGGGCTTGGGAGGGAGTTTGCTGGCTGCTTTTGGGAGTGGTGCAGCGCCAGGGTGAGCCTTCCTTAGCCCCACTGCACCACCACCCAGCAGGAGCCACCTGAGGTAAGTAGTGCCCAGCTGGAGCCCACATTCTGAAACCCTACCCCACCCACGTACTCCCTCCTGCACCCCAGGCCTCTACCCACCCCTAAGCACCCCTGCATCCAAACACCCTCCTAGAGCCCGTACCCAGAGCCCCATCCGGATCCCCAGCTGCCTGCCCCAAGCTCAGCTCAGAGCCCTTCTCACACTCCAGATCCCTTAATCCAAGACCAGAACCTGCACCTCAACCCTCTGCCCCTCCCTGGGAAAAGTGAGGGAGGATGGGGAAGGGAGGGAGAATGGGGTGAGTCAGATGTGAGGCCTCAGTTGAAGGGGGCACAAAGAAGATGGAGTCATGGGATTTGGGTTTGAGGTAGATCTTGTATTGCACTTAAATTCAAAAAGTGATCTTGTGCTTAAAAAGGTTGGAGACCCCTGCCCCAGAGTGACGGAACACAACAGGTAATCCTCATGTGATCCCTCCCCTATAACCCACCTCCAGAGAAACAGAGGCTAGGGACACCATTCCTATCCACCCTGGCTAATAGCCATTAATGGACCTAACCTCTGTGAATCTATCTAGCTCTTTTTTTGAACCCTGTTGAAGTCAGTTGACTGTGCGCTGAGAGAAGAAAAACTTCCTCTTGTTTGTTTTAAACCTGCTTACTATTAATTTCATTTGGTGACCCTTAGTTCTTGTGGTGGTAACTTTTCCTTATTCACTTTTTCCACGAGTCATGATTTTATAGACTTCTACCATGTTCCCCCCCCCCTTGGTCTACTTTTTTCTAAGCTGAAACGTCCAAGTCTTTTTAATCTGTCTTCATATGGGACCCATTCCAAAATCCTAATGATTTTATTGCACTTTTCTGAACCTTTTCCAATGCCAATATATCTTTTTTGAGATGAGGTGACCGCATCTGTATGTAGTATTCAAGATGTGGGCGAAACATGCTTTTATGTAGAGGCATTAAGATATTTTCTCTTATTCTCCATCCCTTTTTTAATGATTCCTAACATTCTATTTGCTTTTTTGACTGCCACTGCACACTGAGTGGATGTTTTCAAAGAACAATGACTCCAAGATCTCTCTCTTGAATAGTTGTAGCTAAATTAGTCCCCATCATATGGTACGTATAGTTGGGATTATTTTTTCCAATGTGCATTACTTTACATTTATTAACATTAAATTTCATTTGCCATTAAGTTGCCCAATCACTTAGTTTGGTGAGATTTTTTTAAGCTCTTCACAGTTTGCTTTGGTCTTAACTATCTCGAGCAGTTTGGTATCATCTGCAAATTTTGCCACCTCACTGTTTACGCCTTTCTCTTGATCTTTTAAAAAATAAATTGATTAGGATTAAACCTAGGACAGACCCTTGGGAGACCCCCCCCCCCCCACTAGTTACTTCTCTCCATTCAGAAAATTTACCTTTTATCCCTGTCCTTTGTTTCCTGATTTTTAACCAGTTATCAATCCATGAAGGGACATGCCCTTTTATCCCATGATAACTTACTTTCCTTAAGAGCCTTTGAAGAGGGACCTTGACAAAGGCTTTCTGGAAATGTAAGTATACTATATCCACTGGATCCTCCAGGTCCACGTGTTTGTTTGACCCCTCAAAGAACTCTAGCAGATTAGTAAGGCATGATTTCCCTTTACAGAAACCATGTTAACTTTCCTCGAACAAATTATGTTCATCTATATGTCTGACAGTTTTACTCTTTATTATAGTTTCAACTAATTTGCCTAGTACTGAGATTAGATTTACCAGTCTGTAATTGCCAGGATCACATCTATAGCCCTTTTAAAATATTGGTGTCATGTTAGCTATCTTCCAGTCATTAGGTACGGAAGCTGATTTAAAAGATAGGTTACAACCACAGTTAATAGTTCCGCAATTTCCCATTTGAGTTCTTTCAGAACTCTTGGGTGAATGCCATCTGGTCCCGGTGACTTGTTACTGTTACGATCATCAATTTGTTCCCAAACCTCCTCTAATGATAACTCAATCTGGGACAATTCCTCAGATTTGTCACCTAAAAAGAATGGCTGAGGTTTGGGAATCTCCCCAAAATCCTCAGCCATGAAGACTGAAACAAAGAATTAATTTAGCTTCTCCACAAGGACTTTATCATCTTTGAGTGCTCCTTTATTATCTTGATCGTCCAAGGGTGTCTCTGGTTGTTTAGCTGGCTTCCTGCTTTTGATGTACTTACAAAACATTTTGCTATTACTTTTTGAGTTTTTGGCTAGCTGTTCTTCAAACTCCTTTTTGGCTTTTCTTACTATATTTTTACAATTAATTTGACAAAGTTTATACTCCTTTCTATTTTCCTCATTAGGATTTGATTTGCACTTTTAAAAAGATGTTTTTATCTGTCACTGCTTCTTTTACTTGGTTGTTAAGCCATGGTGGCACTCTTTTGGTTCTTAGTGTGTTTTTTAATTTGGGGTATACATTTAAATGTTGGGCCTCTATTATGGTGTCTTGGAAAAGTTTCTATGCAGCTTGCAGGGCTTTTACTTTAGACGCTATACCTTTTAATTTCTGTTTAGCTAACTTCCTCATTTTTGTGTAGTTCCCCTTTCAGAAATTAAATGCCATAGTGTTGGGCTGCTGAGGTGTTTTTCCCACTACAGGGATGTTATATTTTATTACATTATGGTCACTGTTTCTAAGCAGTCCAGTTATATTTACCTCTTGAACCAGATCCTGTGCTCCACTTAGGACTAAATCAAGAATAGCCTCTCCCCTTGTGGTTTCCAGAACCAGCGGCTCCAAGAAGCAGTCATTTAAGGTATCAAGAAATCCTGAGGTGACGTGTACCCAGTGAATATGGGGATAGTTGAAATCCGCCACTATTATCAAGTTTTTTATTTTGATAGCTTCTCTAATTTCTCTTAGCATTTCATAGTTACTATCACTGTGCTCATCAGGTGATGGATAATATATCCCTACTGCTATATTCTTATTATTGGAGCATGGAATTACTATCAATAGAGATTCTCTGGAACATTTAGGCTCATTTAAGATTTTTACTTCATTTAATTCTACGTTTCCTTTCACGTATAGTGCCACTCCCTCACCAGCATGACCTGTTCTATCCTTCCAATATATTTTGTACCCTGGTATGACTATATCCTCATTCCACCAAGTTTCCATGATGCCTTTTATATAAATATCCTCTTTTAAAACTAGGCGCTCTAGTTCACCCATTTTACTATTTAGACTTCTAGCACTTAGAAAATTTGTCACTATTTTTGGTCTGCCGTTTCCTGATATGTTAGACACTTTCATTTGATTGTATCTCCTCTGATCTGACCCATACTCCCATCCTCTCATCCTGAGTAAAACATAGAGCATCTCTATTAATAGACCCTCCTCTAA
The DNA here is from genome assembly GCF_049634645.1 of Pelodiscus sinensis. NCBI lineage: Eukaryota > Metazoa > Chordata > Testudines > Trionychidae > Pelodiscus > Pelodiscus sinensis. Next base: position 299,939,860 of record NC_134711.1, on the reverse strand, counting down.
AAGATGTCTCTGTCCGATCCATGTGCTCCTTCACGCTCACCGGCTTTCCCCTAGCCCTTCATTTAAAAACCGCTCTGCAACTTTTTTAATGTTAAGTGCCTGCAGCCCGGTTCCATTTTGGTTTAGGTTGAGCCCATCCTTCCTGTATAGGCTCCCCCTAGCCCAAAAGTTTCCCCAGTTCCTAATAAATCTAAAACCCTCCTGTCTATACCATCGTCTCATCCACGCATTGAGACTCTGAAGCTTTGCCTGCCTACCTGGTCCTGCACATGGAACTGGAAGCATTTCCGAGAATGCTACCATAGAGGTCCTGGTTTTCAAACTTTTTCCTAGCAGCCAAAATGTGGCCTCCAGAACCTCTCTCCTACCCTTCCCTATGTCATTGGTACCTACATGTACCATGACCACTGGCTTCTCCCCAGCACTACACATAAGTCTATCTAGATGTCTCAAGAGATCCGCAACCTTTGCACAGGGCAGGCAAGTCACCATACAGTTCTCCTGATCATTACAAACCAGCTATGTATATTTCTAATAATTGAATCCCCCATTACTAACACATGCCTTTTCCTAATGACTGGAGTTCCTTCCCCCAGAGATGTATCCTTAGTGTGAGAGGATATCATAACATCCTCTGGAAGGAGGGTCCCAACTATGGGATCATTTCCCTCTGCTCCAGTTGAATGTTCTCCTTCCTGAGTCTTTCATCCTCCTTAACAGCACAGGGGCTGTCTGACTGGAGGCTCTCTGGGACCTTGTAGAACTGTCCCACCTCATCTTCATACCTCTCAGCCTCCCTTAGCTCCAGCAATTCAGCCACACTGGCCTCCAAAGCCCTTACACCCGTGGTCACCAACCAGTAGATCGCGATCTACCGGTAGATCTCAGGGGCTCTAAGAGTAGCTCTTGAGCCCTCTCTGAACTACGCACCTGCGCAGTACATTTACATTAGATTTCCTCATGTAATGTAGGCGGGGCTTCAAGGAAGGGGCGGGGCAGTAGATCTTCGCCTGTTCTGAGACTTAAAAAGTGATCTTGGGTGTAAAAAGGTTGGAGACCACTGCTGCACATGGTCTGAGAGCCAGGAACTTCTTGCACCGAATGCACACATACGCCACCTGTCCATAGGGCAGGTAATCATACATGATACATTGGCTGCAATAAACACGAGAGCCCCCATTCGGCTGCTGGGCTTCTGCCTGCATTCTCTCCTTTAGCTGAATAGGTTATTGATAGAGTTTTTATTTAAATCAGGAAGTTTTGGTTTTAGTTTAGTTTTAAAGACTAGCAAGTGTACCTCGCCCCCTTCCAACTCTCCTTCTAAACTCACGGAACTTATGTAATGTTTTTTAGCAATAGGTCTTAAAGCACTTTACAAGAAGGCAAATAAGTACCAGGATTGATAGTTGATCCAGTAAGAATGTTCATTTCTCAATTTGGAATTTTAGTAATGCTTTATTCAATACAATTCCCTAACATTCATGTATAAATATTACAACTCTGCTGCTCTATCTATGATGGCCTTATTGTCCTTTTCTTTCATCTCCATCCTTTTTTTCCCCCCATGATTCACGCTTCAAATAGAATGTTCTTTCTGCTTTCAGTCTGCCAGTCTACTATCCACTTCTCATTAAAGACTCTCTTAAAAAGTTGTGTTTGGGTTGTTAACATCTTCTCTCCCTTTCCTATGCCTGTGCTTTTTCATCTTTCCCTAATTGCCTTATAACTAAATTTAGATTATAAACTGTTTTGGGCTGGGACCTTTTTTTTAGATGTTCTGGTGTACTTTGCATATCTACATTTCCTGCTGTAGAACAGGAAAAGCACAAATATGTTTGCTTCTTCTTGGGTAGCAGTGAGACCTTTCCAAACTAGATTGTAGAGTAGACTTATCTGAAGTCAGATCAATATTAACCATTGTAAGGGTTTATCTGCACAAATATTTAATTTGTGGCAAGCCAGGGTAGATTGAACTGGGATGCGATGAAGCACCACATTAACTAGCTGCTGTCCCTGTGGAGCCTGCTGATGCGCATTTACAGTTCATTAATACACTTTTGAGTCCCATTTTGAAGAGGAGTAAATCCAAATGCATTAAATAGCTATTAATTCATATCAACAAGGTCCACATAAACAGTCTGCAGCAAACTAACATGGAATCAATTTATTTCCCACCTTGCCACAAACTCAATGTTTGTCTAGAACAGCGTTTCCCAAACTATGGGCCGCGGCCCGCTACTGGGCCACGGGAAAGAAATACCGGGCCTCAGCATGCCTGGTGGCAGCCGGCCTTAGGCCGATTTGGGCCCCGCGCCCCTGAACCCAGAAGTGCCGGCAAGTTACAGAGCCGGGGGCCCTGCTCCACCGATACGTAGAGCTGGGTCTCTCCCCCAGCTCTGCCTGGAGAGGGCACGGGTCCGCTGCGCCAGTCCCCCTCCCCTATGCGTCGTCCTACCCTGCCCCCAGAGCGTCTCCGCCGTGCGCTGCGGCTCCTCACCGCCTGCTGCTGCCCATGTACGGCGTTGCACGTGGGCGGGGAGGACGCCCGGGCGTAACGTGACATCACGGCCCGGGATTTTAAAAGTCTTCGGAGGCACGTGGCGGGGTCATGCTGGCTCCGGCAGCCTCCGGCCCTGCAATGTGGAAGGCAGAAGGTAGGGAACGGGCTTGGGCGGAGGCGAGGAGGCGGCAGTGGTGGAGGCGGAGGGCTTGCGTGGAGGGGGAGGAGTGGAAGGAGAAGGGGCTTGGGACCAAGAGACAGGGGTGCAGGAGAGAGAGACAAATGCCAGGGGGCCAAGTGCAGACAATGAGGGAAAGGATAGGAGGGGAGGTGTCAGTGGGAGGGAGGACAGGGTGATGCTGGCAGAGGAGAGGAGAGGGGAAGGGCATTGGGGGCTGGAGGAGGTGCTGGGAGAAGGCTTGAAAGAAGGGGTGGGCATGAGAGAGGTGGGGATGGAGCAAGTCGTGTGAGGGCACAGAGGGACAGGAGGGGATGGGGCAGAGAGTGCTGAGAGGGTGGGTATCAGGGAAAGAGAGGGCAAAGGGGGCAGGGGCAGTAAGGGAAGGGGGAGGCACCAGGAGGGTGCAGGGCTAAGGGAAGGTGGAGGTGCCAGGGAATTCTGGGGTGAGGAGGAGGGGAGAGCTGGCCACCGGAAGCAGCACTGGACGGGAGAATCGGGGCAGGCTGTGGAGATTGGAGGGCCAGTGGAAGCAGGGCTGCCGGGGGGTGTGAGGTTGGGGGCAGGGAGGTGGCTGGGGAAGATTGGGGGGGGGGGTGAGGGAGGGAGAAGAAGCGGCTGCCGGAAGGAAGGCTAGATGCGGGCAGCGGGGCTGGCCAAGGGAGATTGGGAGGAGAAGCGGGAGGGACCTGGCTGCCTGGGAGGGGGTTGGAGGAAGTGGGGCTGGCCAGAGGCGCAGCAGGGGGAGGAATGAATTGGCCTGCGGGGAGTGGGACTGACCCAGCCATATGTAGATCTTGGGACGCTGCCCCTGTTCCCCCCCTCCCCACCACAAAGCATGAGTTAGTCCGGCCCAGGGATTCTATTGTCTCCCCCCACCCCTACCCCCACACACCCCCTTGAGTAGTTGCAAACTGTCTGGCTGGTAGACACGCTCATGCAGCCTGAGCACATTTTCCAATCAGGCAGTTCGAAATTACAAACTGATATATCTAGTAATAATACAACTTACCTAATGAGAAAATACCAGACATGTTATATGTCTGGTATTTTCTCAGTTTGTTTTTTATGTGTTTATGTTTTTGGGCTACAAAAAGCAGTATTGGGAAAAAAAGGGTTCCAACTAAAGTAAAAAGTTTGGGAAACCCTGGTCTAACCAGCTTTCTGTCTGTCTTACAGTCCATTTATCCGATCCATATTCCTTAACTTGCTGGCAAGAATATAGTGGGTGACCATATCAAAAGCTTTGCTAAAGCTGGCCCTGGGGGTTTTGGGAGGACCAGAAACAACTTATTTGAATATTCATCATTTGATTAATGAATATGCAAATGGTCCTCCAAAAGTTCGTGAATGGATTTACTGGTCCCCATGTCAAAAAGTTTGGGAACCCCTGGTCTAGACATTCCCTGAGTCTCATAGGATTTCATTACCAAACTTGCTAGATGTTGTACTGTCTGTTGCTTTTAAGATTCAAACCAGATGTAAATCATCTGGAGGTACTGTAATTGTTTTTGGTGAAATCCACTTATTCTGGAACAGTATTGGCAAAAATACATAATGCAGAAATGACTGATGCATTCAGATAGTACCTAGTTTATTTTCTTGAGCAGGTTTAAAAAATGTTGACAGTATCTTAAATATGCTTTAGAATGGGGGAACTGAAATTGACATATAGTGAAACAAGAGAAAAGGGAAAATACTTCAGAAATGGCATGGCTTATTGCATTCTTAAACAATTAGTTACTGAAGTCAGTAGAGCTGTGCTAGCTGACACTGGCTGAAAATGTGTTCCTTATTCTATTGGTTGTAAATAAGAACATAACATAAGAATGGCTGTACTGGGTCAGACCAAAGGTCCATCTAGCCCAGTAGCCTGTCTGCCGACAGTGGCCAGCACCAGGTGCACCAGAGGGGGTGGACTGAAGACAATGGTCAAGCGATTTGTCTCATGCCATCCATCTCCAGCCTCTGGCTAATAGAGGCCAGGGACACCATTTCTATCCCCTTGCTAATAGCCTTTTATGGACCTAACCTCCATGAAATTATCTAGCTTCTCTTTAAACTCTTCACAACCAAATAAATGGTGGTGTTGGCTTATGTCTGGTGCTTGATTGAAACTTCAGAACTATATACAGTACTTCAGGGCGTGTGTCACTTTTCCATTACTTGATCCCTACTGTTTGAGCAGCAGATGTCCACAGTAGACAATCGTAATGGTCCCTTCTGGCCTTTAAGACTGAATCTGCTTAGGTTCTCTAAATATATTCAGTAAATTGCATTATGAATTTTTTTGTCCATCTTCCCCATATGCTGTGTACCCCTGTTCTCCCCTCCTCCCTTAAGGGCATCCACTTTAGGCTCCTATTTCTTATCATGTGCAAAGACACCCCTCCCCCCCCCCGCCTCCCCAACCAGGGGATCTTTTCAGGGATTGGTTCTTGATACACTGTTTAATATTTTTATCGATGCATGGAAGAAAACACAAAATCATCACTGATATGTTGCTGATTAAATAAATATTGTGTGTAAATAATGAAGAGAGTCCACTATTTCAGAGCAGTCTGGATTGCTTGGTAAATTGGGTATAAGCAAATATGTTTTACTACAGGCAGTCCCCGAGTTACGTGGATCTGACTTATGTCGGATCCGCAGTTACGAACGGGGATTTTCTCGCCCCGGAGGACTGGAGCGGCGGGACGCCTGGTCCCGCCGCCCGCCTCTCTGGGGTGAGAAAAGCTGCTCCCCGTCTCCCTGGTCTGCTGGGGGAGCCAGCAGACCAGGGAGGCGGGGAGCAAAGCGGCGGAGGACCCGGGCCGGACCCGCGGCGCTTATCTGGAAGCGCCGCAGGTCCGGCCCCGGGTCCTCCGCTGCTTTGCTCAGCATCTCCCTGGTCTGTTGGGGCGGGACGCAGCTAGTGCCCCTTCCCCCCCCCCCCCCCCCCCAGCAGACCAGGGAGACGTGGAGCAAAGCCTGGGGCCTGGGGCCTGTGGTAGAGCAGGTTGGGCGCTGCCGGTTGGTCACGCAGCACCGCTCCTTGGTGCTACTGGACCAACCCGGCAGCACCCCAGCTGCTCTGCCCCAGGCATCCCCAAGTCAGCTGCTGCTGAAACTGACCAGCGGCTGACTACAGGAAGCCCGAGGCAGAGTTGCTCTGCCCCGGGCTTCCTGGAATCAGCTGCTGATCAGTTTCAGCAGCAGCTGACTTGGGGATGCCTGGGGTTCTTAAGTTGAATCTGTATGTAAGTTGGAACTGGTGTCCAGATTCAGCCGCTGTTGAAACTGATCAGTTTCAGCAGCGGCTGAATCTGGATGCCAGTTCCGACTTGCATACAGATTCAACTTAAGAACAAACCTACAGTCCCTATCTTGTACGTAACCCGGGGACTGCCTGTATAGCTAAATTTAGAAGTTTATATCTAGGAACAAAAAATGTAGGCCCTCCTTACAAAGGGAGGGATTCTATCTTGGGAAGCAGTGACTCTGAAAAAGATTTGGTGGTAGAGGTAGATAAAGTAGATGAACATGAGCTCCCAGTGTGTCTCAGTGGTCAAAAGAATTAATGTGATCTTATATCATCAGTGGAATCTTGAGTAGGAGTAGAGACATTATTTTACCTCTTTTCAGCACTGGTGCAACTGCTGGTTTTGTACCATGTCTAGTTCTGATGCTCACAATTGAAGAAGGATGTTGATAAATTGGAGGGAGTTCAGAGAAGAGTCACAATAATGAGTAAAGGGTTAGAAAATATGCCTCTCTAGTGATAGTTTGAAAGAGCTCACTCTGATTAACAAAGAGAAGGTTAAGAGACAACTTGATTTACAGTCTCTAGGCTTCTATATGGAACACAAATATTTAATAATGGCCTCTTGCATCTAGCAGAGAAAGGTATAACAGGACACAATAATTGGAAGTTGAAGTTAGACAAAATCAGACTGGAAATAGGCATACATTTTTAATGGCAAGAATAACTGCTAGAATAATTTATGAAGGGTCATGGTGGCTTCTTCATCACAAGCAATTTTTAAATCAGGATTGGATGTTTTTCTAAAAGATCTGCTCTAGGAATTTGTCTGGTGAACTTCTGTGGCCTGTATTACATAGGAGGACAGACTAGATGATCGCAGTGTTCGTTTCTGGCGTTGGAATCTCTGAAGCAAGCACATTTATTCTTAAGGAGAGAGTACAAGAGAGAAAATGTACTAAAAACAAGAAAAGAAGCTACACGCATGCTAAAAAGCTGACCCAGCTCCAGCATAAGGGTCTGGTAAGTGTCTGTCCTTCCAACCCTTTCACAAGGATTGTGACTCCTTTTTAGACACCAGGTATTATCTGTTTGCTGGATCAGATAAAAGGCTCTGGCTTAATTTCAAATGTGTCTGTTTTATCAAAAGGTCCTTTTGTTGTCTCTTGGTAATTAGAGAACCCACTTTGATCTAATATAAGTGAGCTTGCTCGGAGGTGTTGTGTCTCTGAAGTGGGGCTACAACTTAACTGGTTTGCCTTAATTAGCATCCACTGTTTTAGTTGTTGGAGGAGCTGTGGTAGCCCTTTCCTTGGGACTAGAGCACAATTCTACATAAACTATTTGTTTAAAACAATTGATCCCACATGTACTTTAACTTTAATTCAGTAAGAACTACAAGTAGTCCTGTGGTATCTTAAGAGACTAACTCCCATATATTAATCATATCATGAGCTTTCATGGATAAAATTCACTTCATCAGATAAGCCAGGTCTACCAAGGAACTTCAGGAAATTGCCATTCTGTCACACTCTTCTTTTTATTGTTTCTAGATTACTTTTACTGTGACTAGCAATTTTAACTCTAATTCTTGTTTGCTTAATCTGAGGTATAGTGTTACTGAGACAATATTCTTTGCATGCTACATCCTTAATCTTGTGGATGCAAGATAGCAACATCTTTAATGATCTTCCTCTTTACAACATTACCCTATTTTCTGATTACAGGTTTGATTTATTTGTTTAAGTATCAAAAACCTTAATTTTTAGCAGCTGGTAAAATTTCTTGCACTGCTATTCCTAAATTCATGGAAAGACCATTTCAGAGCAATAGCTTAAACTTGCGAGAGACAAGCTAGCAATAAAGTGCTCCATCCCTTCTCCTGACAGATTTTTTGGTGGTGGTGGTGGTTATGATTGGTGGATAAGCAGCGGAATATAAGTTTTCAGTGTGACTCTGCTTACACAGCTCTTGTAAGAAATATTCAGGACTTATTAACATTTTACAAAAAAGCATCTTAGAAATGTGGTTGGGAAGTACCACTTTCCTTCTGAATATGGAAATGCTAAATACATGTTGGTTACTCATAATCTAAAGGATGTTATTCAATGAAACTTCCATCAGAAAGCTTGATAAAGTTCCTCTCAGAAAAGTGTAAAAATGTCAGAGCTTCTGTATTTTGTGTCAGATTTTCATGTCAAATATGTTTAATTGCTTAGCCTGCTCCCTCCACCAGGATTCAGAAAGTCAAACTGGGTTCTTAGTGTTCTCCTACATCACACACACAAGGAAGGACATTACTTTCATTGGAGTAACAAATTGGAATGAAGTAAATTTATGTATAAGAAAGGAATAAACTCTTCCTTCAGTTTCAATTAGAAAAAGACTTAGAACTAAAGTGCAACTAGCCCATCTTAATCCAAAATTAATATTTGCTCCCTTTTTCAGCCGTTGAAATAGTTCTTAAAAATCACACCTTAAATTAAACCAGTGCTGTTTCTGTATTTAGTCAAGGCTAAAGCTTCCCTTCAGAGTGAAATCAGTCTTACTTCAATATAGTGGGTTAAACCAGTCCCTATAAAACTGTAGTTGATGCATTTGTCTTTCTGGTGATTTTAAAGCAAACCCATTCTCTTTGGGGCTGAAAACTCTTGTGCTTGTGATTGACTTAAACTTGGTCAAAAGATTCTTAAAATTTAATTTGGTGTGTTGTGTTGCCAGAGTTGGACAATGATGTTTTTTTCAGGTATAAGAACCTTTGTGGGTGCTTATTTAGACCATTAATAATCGGTCTTAATCTTGCACTAAAAATTGACATAGATCTGGTAGCTGGCATTGAATGCATTTTGTGAAGTTTGGAAAAAAACACTGAAATAAACTGCAATTATAGAAAAGTAACCAATAATAATAAGTTACAGGTAAGATCAGATGAGAAACAGTCAAATGAAAGAGTCTCATGCAATCACATCAGGTAATGGCAGACAGCTAAATAGTGACAAGTTTTTAAAGTGCTTATGTACAAATGCTAGAACGCTAAATAATAAGATGGGTGAACTAGAGTGCCTCCTATTGAATAAGAATAATATAATAGGCATCAAATAAACTTGGTAGAATGAAGATAATCAGTAAGACTCAGTAATACCAGGATACAAAATATATTGGCAGGACAGAACAGATTGTGCTGGTGAGGGAGTGACAATATATGTGAAATAAACTGTAGAATCAAATGAAGAAAAATTTTAAATAATCAAACTGTTCCATAGTATCTTTATGAATAGTAATTCCATGCTCTAATAATATGAATATAGCAGTAGGGAGATTAGAGAAGCTATAAAAATAAACTCAATAATGTGGGATTTCAGCTATCCTGATATTGTAACTGGTCTTTTAAATCAACTTCTATACCAAATCACTGGAAGATAGCTAATGTGACACCAATTTTGAAAAAGGACTCTAGAAGTGAAACTGGCTATTAAAGAGTGATCAGTCTAACTTTTCAGTACTTGGCAAATTGGTTGAAACAATAGTAGAGAACAGAATTGTCGGACACATAGATGACAGTTTCTCTAAAGGAAAATCATGCTTCGCTACTCTACTAGAATTCTTTGAGGGATTCAACAAGCATGTGGACAAGGGGGATCCAGTGGTTTCCAGAAAGCCTTTTATATCCACAGAAATGCACATCTGCACAAGTGGATGCAGATAATCATGTCTTGTTTTTGTGGGTCTGAATGCAGATAAAAAATTTGTATACATGCAGGACTCAATTGAGGGAGTTAGGTATTAATTACTTGTGGCATTTTAGAAGTTGCCCACGTTTTAGGAGGCAGAAGGAAGTTTTTGCTGATCAGAGTTCCTTTGGTTTGGCCTGCATTTTGTTGGTGGTTTATTGAAATATAGGTCTTTCCCTGCACCAGGTATTTTTTATTTTACAAAATTGTTTTGACGTGGTAGAATTTCCATCACAGAATTGTAGGCATGAAATACTTGTGACTGTAGGAAATTATTTTTCTATGGACTTCATGTCATTCTTTGAGATTATGAGTTTTAGTTTGGTTACGCAAGCTTTTCGCCAGTTTTCACACACTGTTTGACTGATGTTGCTTGATTAAATTAATGTTGTACTGCTGTATTTGAGAACTGTTTTCTCCTTCAGTGCATCCTCTTTACTTTCTCCAGTCTCCTCATCTAATTAACCACATGCCTGTTTGCCTGATCTTACCTCAGGCTGTTCAAGAGCATATTTCATTCTGAAGTTATTCCTCTTTCTAAAATACTCGGGTGTCTGTATAGAACTTTTCCTTTTAGTTTAAGTGCATTTAAAATTGCCTATTACGAGTAACTTTAATTGCACTTTTACTGTCTTGGTTTTTATTTTGATTTTGGTCTTGGTTTTGATTTTATAGATTTTTGCCCCCCCCCCCCCTTTACCCAGACTTCGTAACTCCTTTAGCATCATAGGTGAACACCTTTATACCCTTATGAGTCTACATATTTTTAATTCCTGTCTTCACTTTTTAGTTGACTAAAATAGGAAGGTTATCTATTTACTGTGCTTCAGATTCACACACATGCACAAATTTACTCCTATCTAAAGCAATCGGATTATTTTTGGTAAGAATTTATCTTAGTTATAAGGCTGGAATGTAGGTATTCAGTGGAGCTCCATTCCAAATCCACCACTTTACAGTTGGCCTATTTCTTGTGATTTTAAATTTGAGTATCTGTATTGTTGCAATGTCCGGCTGTAGCTTTCCTTTCTAGTAATTTAACATATTGTACAATATTTGGCTGAAGTGTCTCACTGGAGGCAATATTTAGTTTTTTCACTTTTATGGAAAAGTATATACCCCAGGAACTAAACTAACCTAAACTGTAAAATTAATAATTTTGTTATAACCTCCCTAAAAAAAGGACAACGCATACTTTGGGATTTTTTTGGTTTGTCAGCCATTATCGTGTCAACAGCCCTTCAGAATTGTACTGCTAACTTATGCTCTCTGATTTTGTCACTTTTTGTCCCCTTTATTTAGGAAATTGCAGCAGTCATCTTTGAATCTGATAATTTATATTTAAATAGACCAGCTAACAGTTAATCCTCTTCAGGTTCTAACCTCCTATACTCATAGAATTTTGTTCATTTTAATTTCTATTTCCTACACTTTTCATATTTTCCAACTGTAAATTTATTTTAGATGGATATCCTGTAGTGTACTTTATACCCATCTATAACTAGTTTGTTTTTTCATAGGATAAGAAATATACACATTTTTAAAAACGCAAGTTCAGAAGCAATAATTTTAACTGTCTTACAGACCATGTTCACAAGTGATCAACTGTTACCTATTTAATCATATTCTCTATAGTGTAGTAACTAGCAATTTGCTAAAGGTGCTGTGTAAATTGAGTAAATGACTTGGGCTATGTCTACAGTAGAAACCTTACAGTGGCTGTGCTGCTACAAGAACTCTTTTGTAGCTGCTCTGTGCTGATGGGAAAGAGCTCTCCCACTGACATAATTTAAACCATGCACATTGAGAGACGGTAGTTGTGTTGGCAGGAGAACCTCTTCTGCTGTCATTGTGCTGTGCACGCTACCACATATGCCAGCAAAACTTGTGGCTCAACAGTGTGTTTTTTCTCACCGCAAGCAACATAAGTTTTGCTGATGTAAAAGGTAGTGTAGACATCCCTTAAAGCAGAAGAGAGCTGTGCATCCCCCCAAAAAAGGAACATGCAAACCTGTTTGAAACAGACTGAATTGACCTTTGTTTAGTAGAAGTGGTTTTACAACTTAAATTTGAAACTGTTGGTCAGTTCTGAGGTACTTTCAGCTGTCTAGTTCCCTAAAATGCTTCAGTGTCGTGCCAATCTGCATAACAGTGTCAGAGCTTTCCCATTAAAGTCTCAATTCTCAAAAGATTCATAATAAAGAAAATACAAGAGATTTTTTTGAGAGATGTAATATAAATTCGTAACTCATGTTCATAAGGATAGTGCAATAATGCTACCTTATAATGTAAGGCAGATGGTAACTTAAACTGTTTATGCAATGTAGTTTCTGTTGAGGTGTCAGTTTTGGTGGTGCTCACAGTGGGTCCAAGTCCTGCTCCCCACAACTTGCAAGAGTTGGATGGGGGTGAGGACTCTGGATTTAGGGTGGGGTTGGAGATGAGTTTGTGTGGGAAGGTTGGGGCAGAGGGTTGCTGTGCGGGAGTGCTGGCTCTGACTCTTAGATGGGGTTGGGGGGTAAGGGGCTTGGGGTGTAAGAGAGCTTCAGGGCTGGACCAGGGGTCGGAGTTGGAGAAGATAAGGACTCTGGCTGGGGTTGTAGGCTCTGGGGTAGGGCTGAACTAGGGACGAGGACCTCAAAGTTTGGGGTGCAGTAGGCAAGTTGCCCTGGGGCTGGGGCCAGAGGGGAGAGTTCCCCTTGCCAACACTCACCCAAGCCACATGAGGAGTCCACTCCAAGTCACTTGCCAGGAGGTGGAGGGGCTGCCATGCGCCTCCTTCTTCCACAGATACAGTAGCCAACCTGCCTCCGGCCCTGCTCCTTAAGCCAGGCTGCAGCAGCCATTGAGGGAGTTAAGAGGGCCTGGGACTGCCACCTGCAGAGGGAGACCGGGGGACCCTGCAGTGACAGGCAGGGCCAGGGGAAAGACTTGGCCTCAACATTGTTGGAGTCTGAGTACTATGGGCACATACAATCTGGTTTTTTTTATATCTATCAATTCAAATGACAAAGCTCTATGCAAACATTTTAAAATATCACCTACCCTCTGATATATTTGCCTAGAAAGTTTTTTTGAGCCTAATAGGCATATCCATATCTTCACCCTTGAAATAAACATTAACTTCCTGTGTTTGATTTTTTTTTTATTTTTTTTTTAAACAGACACCAAATCCTACTGCTAGTGAGTTTATTCCTAAAGGAGGATCAACTTCCAGGCTGAATAACATGTCTCAGTCAAGTATGTCTGCCTTCTCTCAAGCCTTGTTCTCTCACCCTTCCATGGGAAGTCCTGCTACTGCTGGACTAGCTCCAGGTAAGCTGGAAGTAATGATTTGCAGTATAGCTATTATTAATCTGCACTACAAATTTAACCTATTAAAATTAACAGTAAAATTAAAAGTTTTCAGTGTAGATAATCCTAGAATTCCTGGTTTAGCTCTTAATTTAAAATCTTTAGTGCCAATAATAAAACAATAGTTTAACTTTTCAACTAAATTACTACTATAGTACACCTGTACTACAGCATCTTTCCTAATAATGAACCATCAGATATAATGAATCTAGTCCCTGGATTCCACCTTGAGTCCCCCAATGTGGTGGGGCTCGAGAAACTGTTGGCTTCCCTTCTCTCCACAATGGATCTCTTTTGTTATAGCTAGGGTGTATTGCACATATCAAATGCTTTTTATTTATTTCTAGGATAGGTATTGTTTATATAATAACAGATGAACACTAAGATTAAAGCTAAAGATTTAAGAAAATTCTTACCTTATAACACCAAAGTAAATAAAAGACTCCAAACCACTTGTCTTTTTAAAAATTAATTCTGCTCCAACTGTTTGTCCTCTTGAGTAATATCAATTTATAACCCATATTAAAGGTTCTGTTTCCAATTACTTTCACTATTTAAAAACTCCTATAATAATGTGTTCCAGGCAAATCCTGGAACTCAAATGTGTTCTGGAAATAAAAACAGTCAGAAAATTTCAAGCAGTTTCCATATTGCTTTATCAAACTGTGGAATATTTTAATGTTTTCTAATGCTTGATAAAAAGCACATGTGGGAATACTTGGACAATTCGAGTCTATAAAAATCAGTAGGTCTGGATAACATCCATTCCAAGTCTTTAAGAGAATTTGCTAATATACATACTTGTACCCGTGACAATTGCATTTGAAAAGTCATAGAGAACAAGGGCTGTATTAATCAAAAAGGGCAATTGTTGGGCATATTTATATTAAAGAAGAATGTTTATCTTGACAGTTGCTATCTGGCAAGACTAACTTCAGTATTTAGGAAAATAATGGAAGAACTGTCTGTCTAGTTAGAAGAAAATAAAACTTGACTTTAGGCTCCTGTTTGTGAAAATCTTGGTCTTTGAAGTCATGTTGGATGGCAAGTTGCGCAAAATTCATCTCTTGAGAAATTGAAAAATAAGCAGTGACTTCTGAGTAGTTCATCTAGGAACAGGTTACAAACTATGGTGCAGCTTCAATTAAAATGTTGCAAACTGTTCTGTAGCACTTCAATATGAGAAATATGCTGACTCATTGGAGCATACTCAGGGGAAAAAAGCAACACAACTATGTGTAGGAATTGGCTTTTGCTCATCCCCTGAGGATGGGCAAGATGACCAAATAGATCTTTCTCTTTTTAAATTTTTGATTGAGATTTCTCTTGCACTAAGTGTAAATTGAAAATATAGTTGAAATATTTGAGATACGGCTTTGGACAGAATTTGTTCCAGAATGGTATAAATGTCCATTAAAGTCTGCATCTGTCAACCCAGTCTTTATCAACACTGGATTAACACAAACTTTCCCAATGGATTTTTAAACAAAACCATAGAAAATGTAGTGACGGCCAAAATCAGAGGTCATATTTGTCAGTTCTCTGGGGGTATGTCTACACTACAATGTTAGTTCGAACTAACGGATGTTAGTTCGAACTAACATTCATAGCCGCTACACTAGCGCTCCGCTAGTTCGATTCAAATTAGAACTAGGAAAACCTCATTTTACGAGGATTAAGCCTAGTTTGAACTAGCTAGTTTGAATTAAGGGCTGTGTAGCCCCTTAATTCGAACTAGTGGGAGGCTAGCCCTCCCCAGGTTTCCCTGGTGGCCACTCTGGCCAACACCAGGGAAACTCTATGCCCCCCTCCCGGCCCCGGACCCCTTAAAGGGGCATGGGCTGGCTACGGTGCCCGTGCCAGGTGCAAGCCTGCCAGCACCCAGCCAGCAGACCCTGCACCTGGCACGGCTCGAGCCAGCCACCCGATGCCCCCCAGCCCACCCCCTCTTCCCGGGACCAGGCTGGTGGCTCCCGGGAGCTTGCCCTGGACCGCAAGAGGTGGGCACCTTCCTGGGCTAGTGCGGACATCGTGGACCTCGTCCACGATCTCCGCACTAGGCACAGGAAAGTGGCCATCTAGGGCAGGAGAGCTGCCAGCCTGGCCACCCAGGAGCAGGTGTGCATGAAAATCAAGGTGGTCCACTGAGACCCCCGACCCTGAGCCCTGAGCTTACAATGGCTGTACTGGGTCAGACCAAAGGTCCATCTAGCCCAGTAGCCTGTCTGCCGACAGCGGCCAACCCTGGAGGGGATGGATCGAAGACAGTGACCAAGCCATTTGTCTCATGCCATCCCTCTCCAGCCTTCCACAAACTTTGGGCAGGGACACCACTCCTACCCCCTGGCTAATACCACTCCATGGACCCAACCTCCATGACTTGATCTCACTTCTCTTTAAACTCTGTTCTAGTTGTAGCCTTCACAGCCTCCTGCAGCAAGGAGTTCCACAGGTTAACTATTTGCTTTCTCAAGAACAACAACTTTCTCTTACTAGTTTCAAGCCTGCTACCCATTCCTTTCCTTTCGTGTCCTCTAGTCCTTCTTTATGGGAACTCAGGAAGAACTTTTATGAATGCACCCTCTCCACCCAACCCCTGCTTTTAGAGACCTCTATCCTGTCCCCGCTCCATCTCCTCTTTTCTAAGCTGAACAGTCCCAGTCTCTGTAGCCTCTTTTCATCTGGGACCTGTTCCCAACCCCTGATCATGTTAGTTGCCCTCCCCTCTCCCAGCCTTTCTCTTCCCCTCTCCCACCTCCTTTTCCCAGTCTCCCCTAGTTTTGTTCAATAAAGACAGAGTCAATGTTGGAAGAAACGTTATCTTTATTTTGTACATCAATAAGAAGGGGGGCTAGGGAAGGGTAAGTGGAAGGAGGTGAGGGAGGAATGGGGTACGAGCCCCCGATGGGGAGGACTGGGCTGGCTCTGCGGGCTTCTGGGGGTGGAAGCTCTCCTGCAGCCCCCCGATTGCCCCCTCTCCCCAGATGGCAGCCTGCGGCAAGTGCAGCCGGGCTGATGGCCGAGTGCTGTGATGTGCCCAGTGTGGGTACTCCGGGCAATCCAAGCCAGGACTGCTTTGCAAGCGGGGCACCCCTTAGAACTGTCTGGCCGGGGTGGGGGTCGGGACCCTTTAAGCGCAGCCCTCGGCTAGCCTGAGACAGCATATCCATGCTCTAAGTCCTCCTCTGATGCCCTGCCGGCACTGCTTCCGGCCATCCTTAAGCCTGGTTCAGGGTCCACTCAATGTGGACTTACTAGTTCGAATTAGCAAAACGCTAATTCGAACTAGTTTTTAGTTCTAGACACGTTAGTTTGAATTAGCTTAGTTCGAATTAACTAATTCGAACTAAGTTAGTTCGAATTAACGTTGTAGTGTAGACGTACCCTGGCTGCTTCACAATTGCTGTAGTGGGGTGCAACATGGCGATAAGACTAGTACTGCTTCAAGATCACAGACTCACGATAATGGGTGCAGGCTACATCTCAGCATCTATCCTACTTGCTCTCTACTGCTTTCAACATGAGTGCTGAAATGTAGTACGACTTAATGCTTTTGACCTGCTTATGTGCCACAGCTGGAGAAAACTGCCGAACTACAATGGTTCCATTTATTCCTCCAACAAGACTGAGGAAATGATGATAAGCTTCTCTTCTTCATAAACTCTATCCTGTAGAATCCCACAAGAAAATATCTTGAACCAGCCTCCTTTTCAGTGTCTACATGAGAGCTGCTAATATGCTATAGGCCCAAATCCAATATGTTCATGACAGCCAATTTATTTTTAGAGGCAGCCAATGTCATCAAAAAGATGTCAGAGTTCAGTAGCTGAGTGTAGAACAGCTGGTTCAAACTCATTCTGGACAACACCGAAGTGATGCTGGTCAAAAAGGGGAAGTTCTTTGAAGAATTATCCAGGATGTTATCCTCCCCTTCATTCAAAGCTTGTCTCAGTTAATCAAAGTGGTGCAACACCTCATAGCCTGTCTGACCCTTCGATAAGCCTAGATTAACCACATATCATCAGTGGTGAAAATCTCCTTGTTTCACCTCTAGCTTGCTTAAAATAATGTTGCTCAGACAAGAATCTGGGCAATGACTAGTACATTTGTCACCTCCAGTCTAAATTCCTACAACTTCCTTTTTCTGGTTTGAAGGTGAAAACAACATAAAGGCTTCCATATCATGCAGACCCTAAGAGCCTGCCTTTGTGAGCCCAGCCTCTGCAAATACCTCATCCCTGTGTTCCAGTTCCTCTGCTGTTTTCCAAACTGATTTTTATTAACAGTTTAAGATCCATGATCTTCAAAGCCATCAAATGGTCATGGACCATGATGTTGAACTGGTAGCTAAACTATGATAAACTAGGTGCTAATAGGGGGAACACACGTGTCAATATGGCCATGATGGCCTATTCACTTGAAACTGTCTCCATCCCTGACACAAAAAGACACCTGAGAGAATGAAGCATATAGAGCCTGAGATTAAGAGTATGCTTTACTAGGGATGTTAAAATGCATTTATTTAGGTAAATGTGTAACTACTAAAAATTTCAGTGGTTACATGTTTACATGCAGGAGCCATCTCCACTCCCCTTCCCTGCACTGCTGTCCTCTGATACAGAGGCAGCAGAGCGAGGAGGCAGACAACTCCCCAAGAGCCAGTGCTTGCAGCGACCCAACTTTTAAGCCGGCTCACTGTGACCTCCAGCTCCCACTTGCTCATGACTCCACGCTGATGCCTCTGTATCAGAGGCAGCAGTGCTGGGGTAGAGGGAGGCAGAGGCAGAGGCAGCAGCACAGGGCGGTAGGCAAGAGAGAAGAAAAAAGAATACAATGATTATATCCCAAGTGAAACCATCTCATAGCAGGAAAGAGGGAAGAACAGAAGACTATGACGTTGACTAGGAATCTAGTGTATGCAGATCTAATTATTTTGGAGTAGGGATGTGAATGAACAGTTGACTAGTCGCTTCTCCCTCCCCCCCCCCCTTTGCTGCCTCTATCAGAAAGAGGCAGCGGTGGGAGAGGGAAGAGGAGGGAGTGCTTCAAAGTGGTAGCTCTGCGTGGAGCCTGGGGTCTACCACTTCAAAATGCTGTGTGCAGCCCAAGGCCAGCTGCGAGTTCAGCTAGCCCTGGGCCGCATGCGGCATTCCAAAGCAGCAGTGCCGCGTGGAGCCCAGGGTCATCTGGGGACCCGCAAAGCTGCTTCGCAAGAAGAAAATGTCTCTCAATTTGAACTATTATAATTTGAATAGCAATTCTTTGAAACTTTTACTACTATTAATACTAGATTTTATTTAAGCAAGCCGGTAAGAGATACTTTTCATGGCCATAGCATGCAGAGCTGAACATTGTTTTACTGTCATTTAATACTACAGTAAAACTCCATTAGTCTGGCATACAATGCTCCGAGACTCCTGATGGTCCGGCACCATCAGGAACCCGGAAGTGCTTGGGCAGCCAGACAGGCTTCCCCCATTCAGCTGCTGCTGAAATTGACCAGCAGCTGAATCAGGGAAGCCAGGAGCAGAGCAGCTGGGGTGCTGCGGGGTTGGTCTGGTAGCGCTGCCCCTCGGGGCTGCAGGACCAACCCGGCAGCACCCCAGCTGCTCTTGGGGATGCCTGGGGCAGAGCAGCTGGGGTGCTGCCGGGTTGGTCCCGCAGCGCCAAAGGACGGCGCTGCGGGACCAACCCGGCAGCACCCCAGCTGCTCTAGTGCAGGCATCCCCGATTCAGCTGCTGCTGAAACTGACCAGCAGCGGCTGAATCAGGGACTCCTGGGGCAGAGCCTGACTATCGTAAGGGGGGGCTATGAGGGGTCTGGGGTGGCATCCCCTTCCACCCCACTCCAGACCCCTCATAGCCCCCCCTTCTGATAGTCCGGCATATCTGATAATCCGGCACCCTCTGGGTCCTAAAGGTGCCGGATTATCGGAAGTTTACTGTATTCAGTTGTGGGAGTAGGAGTTAAAACCTGCAATTCTGAGTATTTAATCAAGTACTTTGTATAGAAATCAACATTAAGTTTATTTGGCTACAAATTTAAATATTGTAATAGCCATTTTTGAATTACTGTCACCAATTCAACAATTTGTGAATATGCTGTAAGCATGCTGGCTTTTCTTTGTTCAGTTTTGTCCACTTCCCTTTTCTTCACTTACCATGAAACTTAGAAAATGTAAAACAATGTAAGAAGTGAAAGTTTAACAGTTGACCGGCACTTTCTGATTTCAGATGTGCCCATTAACGCCTGTCTCCTCAAATGATGTATACCTACTACCCTTCCATGTCACAAATCTATAAGGACCTCATATGGATACTGTACTTAGAATCTGGGAAAGTGATTTAGCAGCTGGAAATAAGGGGGACGGCTAGTAGTACTATGTGACCAGTCAGCTCTTAGCAGACTTCCAGTGGTCCACTGATCAGTTTGCATTAGTCGATGTATTCTGAAATCTTTCAGTTGTACCAAAATGTGTAGGTTAGCAAAGCATACACTGATAATATAGTATTTAGTCAAATGTCACTGATGATAATGAAGAGAAGTTCTTTCTCGCTTATGGTTTACCACACCAGAAAACCCAATTGATTCATATGAATATGTTGTGCAAGAAGATAAGAGAGCATAATGATAGGGATAGAGATACAAATGGGAAGCTTTTTCTCCAGCTTTCTTCATTATCAGATAAGATCTGTTTTCCCCACTGAGGATGAAAGACAGCTTGACAGCAGCTTCATCAAAGCTTGTATCTTGGTTTTCTTACTACCAGTTAATCATTCACAGGACTTAGATCTTTAAACTCTCCCATTGAGAAGATAAGTAGCTTTACTATTTTCTTGCTATGGTCAGTGGCAGATTTGTGTACAGATTGGGGCAGAAAATGGCATTTATGCACTAATGCAGCGGTTCTCAAACTTTTTGGGCTCCGGAGCCCTTTACACGCATAAAAATTTATGCGGCACCCCAGTGGTCCATTCATTGTATGTGTTGTACTTATTGATATTTCCAGTTTGTCAACCTAGTGGTGCCCCTGGAGATGTCTCGCGGAGCACAGTTTGAGAAACACTGCCCTAATGAAACATTTATAGACTATGAAACCCCCTACTCACATGGATGAGCACTTACCCTGGAAATAGGTGTATTGAAGCCAGTGGGTCTATTTATGGGAGCAGGACCTCCAAAGTCTTTCTGCTTATTGCTTATTCAGTGCCTTTAATGTCGCATTCAGTATCAGTCGATGGGAAAATATGCTAAACTTAAAACCACTAATTTTTTGTGTTTATTAGTTTTTCCTCTGTCCATTTTTCTGTTTCACTGTTTTCTTACCTCCACATTTTCTTTCTTGCAGTACTTCTGTGTCTGCTTTTTCCCAATGAGGTTTATTTCCACGCTAATTTCCATTATCATTAATTGATATCTCTTTTTTTAACTCAATGAAATTGTGGATGGGGGAAGGAGTTCATACCTCTGAGTCTTAGTTTCAAACAGTCTTCAAACACATTGACAGCACTGCATCAGTTGCATTGTTTGTGTTGGGAAGATCTTTGCTACCATGAAGGCTGGAAACATTTTTAATGAAAGTTTAGATGTAAAACATGGAATTTGCAAAGCAGGTGTTTATAAATCCATCAAACATGCTGGATGTTTGACACTCCCAAACTACTAAAATCACTCCCAAAACAAAGAGAAAGTTACAAGTTTCTTTCAACAAAAAGGTCTGTTGTTCTGGCAGGATAAAAAGAAACTGATTAAAACACACCCACACCCCTGCCTCTCTCCATCCCTCTAATCTTTCACTCAATATGTGCATTGGTAAAATAGACTTACCACTTGGTCAAGGGGGCTTAATATCCAAGGGTATGTCTACACTACCCTCCTAGTTCGAACTAGGAGGGTAATGTATGCATACCGCACTTGCTAATGAAGCCCGGGATTTGAATTTCCCGGGCTTCATTAGCATAAGCGGGGAGCCGCCATTTTTAAATCCCCGCTGCTTCGAACCCCGTGTAGCGCGGCTACACGGGGCTCGAACTAGGTAGTTCGGACTAGGGTGCCTATTCCGAACTACCGGTACACCTCGTTTCACGAGGAGTAATTTAGCCATTCTGAATCGAGTATTTCAGAAGTACTATTTCTAATTTTCAGTTTAGATTCTATTAAAAAAAAAAAAACCTATGTATTGCCACAAAGCAAGCTGCTATGCTGGAAGTCTAGCATGGATCATATTGCATTTTTCTTTTCATAATTGTATTTAAAATCCTAAGAACTATGAACTGTTGGACTTCAGCAGTGTAGGAAAAAATATGTAAAAAGACATATTAGAGATAAAAATATGTTTTGGACTTTGACAGTGTTGCAAGAATGTTTCAGAGTTTCTGTAAAAGATAGGAGAAATGTCAATCTTTTCTGAAGCAATCTTCCAGTTTTGTTTACCGAAGACCTGTTAATTTACCATGCGTGTCTTTTGACATGTCTAAAAATTCTTTGCTAAAGTTAGAGTGAAAATTAAGCAAATGGCTTTAATAGTAACATAAGAATATACTTATTTCAGATGAAATTTTAGCTGTATTCAAAAACTGAAAAATTTTACATTGTTGCACCACATAACATAATCTGTCTTTTTATCAGAAAGTCACCAAAAGTTGCATTTGTATCCATTAATGCATTTCATAGCTATTGGCTTGGATACTATATTTTACATGGTAGAATCTATATTCACTTTTGTAGCTTGTCATATTGATTGGTAAATAGGCTATGCTGTGGTACAATTTTAGAGAGAGGAATTTTAATTCTGGAAAGGCTTACTTTAGTCTCATTAGGAAATGTTTAAATTATTTCCTGTGGGGACATGTTAAAGGAGACTACAATAGCAAACTTTCTTGCATTTAACCTGTTCACCCAGATCTACATGCTCTATCTGTAATTCCAAGAGCTATCTCATAAATGAGGTAGTTGAGGTCAATAGAATAAACTTCTGAAGTTGTTTTTTAAAAATGCCAAACTAATTTTGAATTATTTTTTAGGCTGCTAATGAATTTAAGAATATTGCAGGTGGTGAGAAGTGGCTCAATAAAGCATGAATGTTACACAGGGTTCCCCTGTCTGTCAGTGCTCAATTGTTCATCTGCCCTGATGCTCTGAAGTTGTCTGTGGGCTTTGGACATCCATTTGCCATGGATTTTGATGTATAGTGGGCATTCAGGTCCCTTGGCAGCTTTGAAAATGTCAGCCCAACTCTATACTAGTTCTCCTCAAACTGGGAAGAGTTAGTATATCCATTTTTATGAGAGTAATTTTCTGGTCAACAATAGGTCACCTTTAGAAAAAGGAATAACTTTTTTAATGGAATTTTTAGTCCTATTATGTAATTAATAAGCATCTATAAATAATCAGAAATATAAATTTCTTAATACTGCTTTAAATTGGAAAAAAACCAAAACCTTTCCTGACTGTTTACTTAACACATTTTTATATAAGGCAGTCAATCTATATAGAGACATTTTAATTTCTGGTATTACAGTATCTGAACACAACTAACAAGAATGCTAATAATTTAGTTATTCTTTTTGCAAGAGTCCTCTGCTTTCTATCCCATCTCCCTCTTGACACTTTGTATTTTGTGTCCCGTCTTAATTCCGCCTCCTCCTCCTCCTCCTCTTCCTCCATCATCTAGGCCACACATTCTCCAGTCCCCCTCCACAACTTCTTCCTGCTCCCCTTTTAAAAAGATGTAAAGAATTTGTCTGCCCTCTTTCTGGGAAAAATGCGTCTTCTCCAGCTGTACTGCAGCTTTGTCCCCTTTAATGCTTCATAAAGAAACAGTAGTGTTTAAGTATTTCTGCACTCTGCCTTCCTGCAGAAGAACCTGCAGCTTCCTGGCCCATCTCACCTACCTAAATTTAATTTCTCCTTGAGCAAATAGATGAGGTAGGTTTCTCAAACCTTGAGTTTCTTTACATTTTCACAAAAGCAAAAATGTATTAAAGAACATTTTCTTTTGTCTTAAGGAATGTCACTGTCTGCAGGATCTTCTCCTCTTCACTCCCCTAAAATTACCCCTCACACATCTCCTGCTCCTAGAAGAAGAAGTCATACTCCAAACCCAGCAAATTATATGGTGCCTACTAGTGCCTCTACTCCTGTTACTAATGCTGTCTCCCAGCCTCCATCAACTGGCCAGGTGATTCAGAAGGAAACTGTGGGTGGAACAACATATTTCTACACTGATACAACTCCAGCCCCTGTCACAGGAATGGTATGTGTGGTTTTGATACTTCCATAAATGCTATGGTAGAGGCAAAACATCTTTGAAAAATGAAGATGTTTGAGCGATGTTTAATCTTACTCTTAACTTGTATTCTGTTGAAACTTGGTACCGAAGCTGTTACCTGGACACTTTCTCTTGCCAGTACTTAATTTTGAGTAGTATTTACTCAAGTGATTGGAGAGCAATATGGGGCAGGTTTTTTTCTTTCCTGTTTGACTCCTCTGTTTCTGCACATATGTGCAGAATGTGTTTGTTCCTCTCCCTCCCATCCCCTGCCACTATCACCTCCAACAAAAATGGTGGCATTTTGGGACTTGTTGAGAATTGAACCTAGGAATAGGTTATTGGATGGAGTTGCCTATGATGCAGATGCTAAAATGTGGTAATGATGGGTGGGGTGATTATATAAGACCTTAAATAGTTGCATAATTAGAACTTGCTATTTTGTACAGAATTCTAGTAAAAGGTTGACTAGAGAGGAAGTGTTCGGGTGACAACTCAGAATTGTGGTTGTTTTGTTTTACTGAGTCTGGTCTGTTGTATGTACAGAATCTTCGTAATGAAATTTCTAGTTGTAACTAAGTAGGGGAATTGTAAGGAAATATGGTTAATTAAAAGGGTATTGTCAACTCAAACATTATATTGTCTGACTAGCTGACCAGAATAATCATCGCTCACTTCTGCAAAATTAACAGAAACTTGAATTTATAGATGGGAAAGAAGGGCAGTTAGCATTATATGATATAAAAATCATTTAAAGTTACATTGGTTGCAATCACCACATTAGAGAATTCAGGAAGGACATTAATAGCATATGTACCATTTTGAGAATTTTGTTAAGTCAGCAGGTCAAAAAATGCTCAAAGCCTATCAAAATCAGGTCCATTTCCCAAATTTTAAAGAAAATATTTTTTTCCCCTTAGGTATTTCCAAACTATCACATTTACCCTCCGACTGCACCTCATGTTGCTTATATGCAGCCAAAAGCAAATGCACCCTCCTTCTTCATGGCAGATGAACTCAGACAGGTAAGCTGTCTTAAGTATTGATGTAGAAATGATTAAAACATCTTCATATATTCATAAAGTTTGGCAACCACAAACAACAAAAGGGAAATAGACACTTTAAAACCACTGAGGCAGTTTTCTTCATTTCAGACATAAAAACATGACAAAATAGAAGTATCACAGAAAACAAAATCATAGTACTTATAATTAATACCTTCTGCAGTGCCATATATATTTTAATCAAGAACGTTACTTGAAGAGAAATACATTATTGTAAACCTTTGGAATTTCTACATATGCTAAACATTTTGTGTGGCATTTGGATTTTATTTTAATTAGAGTACAGCTAACTGAAATGGAAGTATAATCAAGAAAATGTTCATTTATGTGGATTTTTAATAGAGTATATAGTTCTATTTCTCTGATACATTTAAATGTATTATGAAGATGAGTGTGAAGTTAATATCTTCAACATTTTTCAGCATAATTACTAGTCTTTTTGGAGTAGGATGCTGAACACCCATGGAGTTCCTCTGACCTGCTATTGTGTTGCTTAGTATCATGCCTGTTTCCAACATCTGCCTTATCCAGGCTTATTTTACAGCTCTTTCTTCCACCTGATGTTTCTTTTTAAAATGCAAAACCAAAAAAGTCTCCACTGCAACCTCCTTCCAATTAGAGACGGTAGTTCGGAGGTAGCCTCCCTTTGGTGCACGATTTATCTAAGATTCAATCCCTAACTTTTCTAAGCTGCTAAAGAGTCTGCTAGTTATTCCAGTATAGAAACTTGGCACATTCTAGATATTATGCTCTCAATTTAGTAGAGATGATCAACTAAACTCTGTTCTGTTCTGTAAGGCTACATAATTTGTTCCCCAGGAGCTGATCAACAGACATTTAATAACAATGGCTCAGATTGATCAAGCAGATGTCCCTGGTAAGTAACTAGAAAGTCAGTCAAAATCTTCTGTGATTATTCTAAGCTAAGGCTTGCTTGCTCTCTCAATTGTATAGCACTACTAGCTTTGTTAAATAAATAAATGTATATTAACAGCATATTTTAGCAAAACTGTTCCTGACTTTAATTTATGAATTGTAAAACTTGGTCTGATTATACTAGAGCTGTTAATAACAGATGTCATTGTTTTAATATTTTGCCCCTTCAAAGCTCTTTATGAACATGAGGTCTCTGCTGTTCACTGTTTCTTCTGCATATTTTCTTCTCATTTTAAAATTATTTAGCTGAACTATGTTGGGTTTTCTGTTTAGCACCATTTTTGTGTGCATAAAAACTAAGCAGTCCTTAACGTCACTGAGCAAAATTCACTTTTAGATTCTGTCCGTAATCTACATTGTAATTGATTTTTTTGTATCTAGTTAGTGGCATGTTTGACTCTAAGAAGGGTTTACCTTCACACATTCTATTGTGTGATTACAGCAGGTAAACCCTACTTTTTCAAAAATGAATATATGTGCAAGTTATCAGGAGAAGAGATTCTAAGCCCATCAACTTGACTACATTTCTAGGCTTCAGATTTGGGTACCGTGAATATGTCTATACTTAAAATGCTACAGTGGCACAGCTTCAACACTTCAGTGTAGACATTACCTACGCTGATGGGGAGGGTTCTTCTGCAACCTTTTCCTTGTGTTAAAATATCCTAACAGGCATTGGATGAAGTAATATTTAGGGTGCCACTTAATTGCCAACAAATAGATGAACTATTCGAGGAACTTAGCTAGATAAAATCAGAACAAGGAAACGTTTTAACAAGGAGAAACAATTAAAAACTCCACAGATTTAGTAATAAGCTTTAATTGTGATACTTTAGAGCAGTGGTTCTTAACCTTACTGCAGCCTGCACCCCTTTGGTTCTCAAAATACGTTCTCGCACCCCTTATTAAAAATCATTGAAGTAGGTCACTTCTTTAAACCTAAGATATATCATAAAAATCCGGCATGTCTCGTACCCCCAGGTGGTGCGTGCACCCCTGGTTAAAAACCACTTGCTTTAGAGTAACTTTTTGCATGGGATCACCTTAGAGCAATTCTTCCTGAACAAAGGCATTCAACCAACAACTATAATATTTTTTACTACTCAAAGGTGTACTTTTTTTTTTTTTTACAAGAACTTTCTTTCTAGCGCGCACACACACACCCTCCAACTTCTGCTTGATCTTAATGGTCGTCCATGCTTGTGAAGTCCATCAACCTGTTCTCCTGTCCTTTTCTTTTTTTTTTTTTCTTCTTTTTTCATGCATATAGGATTGCCCAAGATTCAGGATTGACTTCACTAAATGATTTAAACAAGGGACGATTAGTTGAGGGGGTAAAACCTTGTTTAAACTCAGTGTCTTTTCTAGTTAGGGCTTATCTACATGGGGACTTATTGCACAGCAAGCCAGGATGTAAATCTATAGCATATTAGTTTGCCCCACACTAACTACATGTTTGTATCATGCTACTTTAGAGTAAAAATTCATAGTGCATTTTGACATGCTGCCATTTGAAACAGCTCACTTCAGAACTTTTAGTGCATGATAGAAGGGTCCGTATGGCCACTTAGTGCTCAGCAGTCTTGTATGCTAAATGTTCACATCCTGGTTTGCCACTCACTAACTTTCCCCATAGAGAGAACTTCATACATGTGAGTTTATATTTAGAAGATTGTTTTTGAAGACTCTGTCTAGACTAGAAAGCTAGTTTGTGTTTTTAAATGCTAACTAACATGATTTTAGGCAGACTTTGCACCTTGTGTAGATTGGGGAAGTTGTGTTTAAAAATGTAGTTGCTCATCATGGTCAATCTTTTGGAGAACTTACAATTGTCCACAATCAGCTAACATTATTTTTACACTCACAGGGCAAACGATATAAAGTTGTGACTAAAATCCAAGTGTTGGCACCTTGAATGAGAGATTGTAAAACACAGCTTAATTTCCTAGTCTAGAAATGTCTTCTAATCTGTCCAGTTCTCCCACTCTCCAAACAAAATAGTGTATTCATTCTGAACACTAACAGTGTCTGTCTTTGCTATTCTCTGCTGCTCTCATAATAGAATTCAAGAGTTGACTGGGGATTCATATTCACAAGGCTCATGTGTGTGCTGAGGATCATCCATGCCCCTTCATATCTTCATCCTTAGTAGCTACAAGAAACTTTAAATTTTTGAGGCAGACCAAAAGATGATGGCAATTTGTTGGGCAGCTGCCAATGTACTGCTCCCCAATAATCATGGAGGAATTGGTTTTATGTTAGAATGAAGCTGGTGCTTCCTCATGCACAGTTTTTACTTCTCGTGTGTATTTTTAGTATGACAAGACTATTTTTCAGAAAGCAGATATCTGTTATCCAAAAATATCTCTCAGGAAACCATATTTGTGCCAAAGATAGAATTATTAATTTTAACTTTTTTGTTGCATGTATCTAAGACACAACGCAAAGTATTGTTTGACATCTTAATATCTTGAAGTCAGATTTTCTTTACTATTGTAATATTGATTTTACAAATGCAATTAGTGTCTAATATATTTCTATAAACTGCTTTAGCAGTCCCTACAGAAGTTGACAGCTACCACAGCCTTTTCCCTTTAGAACCACTGCCACCACCCAATCGGATACAGAAAACAAGCAACTTTGGGTACATTACATCATGCTACAAAGCTGTAAATAGCAAAGATGATCTGCCATATTGCCTTCGGAGGATACATGGTGAGGGAATCATAAGTTGTCATCTTTTTAAACTTCATTGCTACCTATACTTAAGCCTAAAACATTTGCCCTTCTATAATACTACGCATAAATCTTAAATTGGCTTTGAAATTAATCATTCTGTTGGAATAAGAGAGCAGAGTTTGGCCTAGATAACAGTCCATAGTGTTGGAAATGAGCAATCAAAGTTTTATATTGGTGTGCCTCTGTTGGTGGCAGCTCAGTACTTTCAGAACAGATACCAAAGTGTCTTAAAAAAATCTAATGGATCCTAAAATCACTGAATAAATGTAACTAAACTCTGTGGGTTTTATTCTGTTCTCAGGTTTTCGTCTTGTTAACACAAAGTGCATGGTATTGGTTGACATGTGGAAAAAAATTCAGCACTCAAACATTGTAACTCTGCGTGAAGTATTTACCACTAAAGCATTTGGAGAACATTGTAAGTTTCCAGAGATTGAACATTTGAGATAACTCTGAAGATTTTAGAGCAGAGGTTCTCACCTCTTTGGACTGAGTACCCTTTTGTAAACCTTGATAGCATGCCATGACACACAGATCCCCCAAGTCTCCCCCTGACCCAATGACAACCCCCCTGTACCTGGGTGCACTGGTGGGAGTGGGGACTCAGAGCTAAAATTCCAGATGCTCTAGCCAAATGTGACACACCCCCAATGGAACAATAAGCTGACACCTCCAAATAAAGCCCTCCCAGCGTCAGAGGACATAGGGTAGGAGTGGGATTTGGAGGTGTAGTGAAGAAGGGGTTGGGGATTTGCAGGAACTGAGGAGGCGGAAGGGTATGGGGGTGCAGTGGCAGATGGAAGGAAGATATGAAGACAGAGGGGCACAGGGGAGACAGCGTCCATATATGGCCCATGGTGGGTAGAAGGTAAAAGTGCGGTGGGGGTGAGGGGCAGGAAGAAATATATAAGATGGGGCATCACCTTCCTGTTGGGTGGGGAGTATATCATGGGGACAGTCATTACCAGAGAATGTAATGCCTGCCACTCCCTCACAAATCCTGTCTCACACATCTGGCTAGGCGCTGCTCTCTACTCCAGGCAATAAGAGTGCTGGAGCCATAGTACCTTTTAGATTTGGTCTGGGAGGGGCAATTTGAACAAATTTGTATGATGGGCATGTGGCCTAGTACATGGAGTGTCAGCCACCACACCTTCAAATCTGGCCTTGCTGGCTTTCCATCATTATGACAACATGGCTGCTGAGCCAAATTGAGCAGCTCTGCGCCCCATGTACCAGATCACAATGTCCAGAGTGTTGAGCTGAATTCAGCCAGCCCCACAACTCTTTGCTACATTCTGGCAACCTGCTTTTGGTCATGAACTGTGGGCTGAGAAACCCTGTATTAGAGTTGTTAATTTATTGTCACTTATTTTTTTTTATTTTTAGCTCTTGTGTTTGCATACGATTTTCATGCTGGAGGAGAGACTATGATGAGCAGACACTTTAATGACCCTAGTGCAGATGCCTATTTCTCTAAAAGGAAATGGGGTAAGGAAAATGCATTCAACTGCCACTTTAGAAACTATTTCAGATATCTTGGTTGTAAAATTATTTGGCCTCAGCTTCATAATTTTTGTTAGTCAGATGTTAGGTATATTGAAGGTACTACAGGACAGGGGTTGTTACCTCTAGAAATCAAAAAGGAAAATAAAGTTCCAAGTACACTGTGTTACATGAAAAGAAATGTATTGGTTGTGTTTTAAAAAGTAGGCTGAACCAATTGAACAATGATAATTTTCCTAATTTCGTACAACTTCTGACTTTACATCAGCAGAAAAGGCACATGCAACTTTTTGGCAGTTCTACTAGATTGAACATGTGATCAGCACTACTTTTAGCAGCAGTTTGGACTCAATGACTGCCTGAGGTTTCTTCCAGCCCTATGATTCTATGATTGGGAGTCAGCCTCTCCTGAGCTCTAGTCCCAACTCTGTCATTGAGTGACATTTGGCATGTTACATGCAGGATTTTCAAAGGCACAAACAACAAATTAGCTGACAATTAAAAGTCATTGTGCCATTGTGTATTTGAAAAATCTCCCGTTTAGTCTCTGTATTTGAGTGGTCCCAGTTGGTAAAATGGGGATTTCACTTGCTCACACAAATGTTATGAGGACTAATTAGGTACTAATATCTGCATGTGTTTTGAAAAGGTAAAACTATAGTTAGTAAGAACACAAAACAAATTTAAAATCTCTGCATATTTTATATTCCTAAATACTTTATTCCTTCATACTGTATCTACAGATCCACATTGTGAGAATTGCAAGCCATGTCACAGAACCTTAATTTTTAGAATAAAAGTCAGTAGTTAGTGATTGTATAACTCAAAGTGGACACTAATGTGTTCTGAAAGCAATTCTGTAAATAAACACACACTCTTCCCAACACTGATCTTTTAACATCTCTGCATGTTGAAACTGGAACCACTAGTTTTGGGCTTTTTAATTCATTTAAAATATTTATATTTTAAATTTGACTTGGTTGTCTAAATCAGGACCT
Organism: Pelodiscus sinensis; assembly: GCF_049634645.1. Lineage (NCBI taxonomy): Eukaryota > Metazoa > Chordata > Testudines > Trionychidae > Pelodiscus > Pelodiscus sinensis. The sequence goes on along the minus strand of NC_134711.1, from coordinate 299,909,342 downwards.
CAAGGATCTTCGGTTTATGGAAAGCTGCAAGCCTTTAAAAGATGCAATTCAAAACTATCACCAAATAGTCCCCATTATCTTTTCATACAGTTGTCAGGTATGAAACTAAAACTTGACTTGCAGAACTATCTTGACTACTGATTTGTGCCGAAGGAAAAGAACTCACCTTGATATTCAGATTCATGACAAGTTTGAAGACTTAGCAGTTAAGAAAAGGTGTAATCATAAACAAAATGAACTTAATAAAGTGAATAAACATGGAATTATTGTTATTTTTTTCTATTAACATTTAAATCTATCCTTGTCATGTTTTTCCCCCTTGATCTACTTCTCTAAGTATTATACACCATAGCATAGCTATGGATGAGACTCTTGAAACACGAAGGGATTTATCACTCTTTTAAAAAGAAAAAAACCCCAGAAACTGGCTGTTACGTATAATTATATAGATTTTTATTGTAACAATTTAAATATCTTCCTGAAGTTGTTTTTCAAGAAGTTATTTAAATTAATTCCACTCCAGCTAGAACAGCTTGCAGTACCTGTGGCTTCTAGTCTTTATTATTGAACTCTTCAGAACAACCACTTCATGCAAACACAGAGTTTGGTGTTGCTTAAATGAGGCTAGTCAGATAATGGCCATTTTTCCCCAGGGGGGGCCTTCAGATATTTCTTACGGTCCATCCTTGAATTTATTGCTTTCTAGTCTACAAGAGTAGTCATCAATAGAATGAACAATTTGAGAGACAAAATAAGATTGTGTGCCTATAACTTGAATTCTCAGACTTGACTACCTTCACAGATTCCTCTTCCATCCCTCATTAGAGTTTCTTGTCTGTTTTCCTGCCTGCAAGGGACTTCCAAGGGAAGCAGGGTATAAGGATGTTGAGATTTCCTTTCTATAAATGCCCAAAGAGCATTCTGCCATATGAGGCTCTGAAATGTGCTATTGCATTTAAAGGTTTAGAATCCCCACAGTGTGGGTGTGTCTAAACGGAGCCATGTAGATTAGGCTGATCGGCAAAGGGAAATGAAGCCGCGATTTAAATAATCGCGACTTCATTTACATTTAAATGGCTGCCGCGCTGAGCCGACAAACAGCTGATCATTTAAAAGCTTCATTTCCCTTTGCCGAACAAACAAATCTACATGGCTCCGCTGACGGACCCATGTAGTTTAGTCATACCCTGTGATGCCCAACTTGGTGTGAATTTGTGGAAATAATGATTTAAGAGAACTTGGTTTCAGAAAACATACAGACAAGTAAGATTGCATATCAGTTAGCAAAGCTAGTTTTTGACAGTTAAATGAAAAGAATTGTGGTTACATAGCTGTTTCACATGTTATTTTCTGGTGACAGTGTGGTCAGTCTTTTTTTTTATTTTTTATTTTGCCATGTCATCTGCAAAGGCTGTTCCAGAATTTTTTTGTAAGGGATGTGGTGTAAAGCATTCTCGTGACAGATGAAAAAAGACTTAACAACCATGGTTTATTTTTGTACTGAGCCACCTGTCCTTACTGTTTCCTAATTTTAAAAATTCCTTCCTTGTCCAGTCTTATTCCATAAAATATCTTCTGTTTCTGGTTGTATACTGTGATAATCCAATGTTGGAGTTATATTTTACAGTGTGAATTAAGATTTAAAGTGAAGCGTGTACATTTTTCTAAAGATGAACCATTCTGTGGTTTAGAATAGATAATATATGCAATTCCAGTTTTTTTGAGTCCTGCTGCTTGTTTTGTCTATCAGTTTTCATTCCCAAGAAGGGAGTTTGTCATCTTTCTGTAAAATATGTATTGTTATGGAGTTTCTGGTAGATCATATTTTAATGTGATATAATTGAGTATATTGAAATATTACAAAACATGACAATGTCACACATCTTTTTTTAAAATCAGCTGAAATTCCTCTTACTATAGGAACCTGGCTTTAAAAGTATTACTCTGCCTGAATAAATTATAATCAATTAATATAAATTAAGTATCAAATTGTAAATAATAAACTACTGTACACCAAAATTATACATTTTAAATTATTTCCTAAAGTAAACACTGGAAATATTAGAAGTATATTTTTGGCTTTGTTGGATGGTGTTTCTTTCCAGTCAATTATCCCAAATCAATATGTCTCTGATTTGAAAGAAAAAAAGAAAGCCTGCTATATATATCTTCAGTCAATGCATTAAAAAATTCTGGTTTATCCATACTTATTAACAAACCGCTCCAAAGTCACTGAGCATTTATTTTTCGTGCTGCAGATTACTTTCCTGCAAACAGCCCTTTTTTAGCAAAAAGACACACTCATAATATGAACTGAATCCATGTTTTTTCCCATCACTGCCTCTAATTCTCCAGAATGTAGTCTATTTCGAGAGTGGCTTCCAACGATGCATTTGTAAATGTTCAGTGGGACCTCGGGCCTTTGCATGAGCTAGCACCTGGTCTGGCAGCATCACCTACTCATGTAAGGTGCTAGGGCTTCTGGGGACACATCCTATTGTTAGCACTTCAGAAAGCCAAGCCGCTCTAATTCTTTTCCAGTGACTTGTGGGATAACATATCAGTCTTTCTCTGCACTTAGAAAGAATTGTGGGAAAGAATTGGAGGCCCGCCAGCAGAATGGGTTAATGTGTGTTATGACTGCAATGTGAGCAGGTTACCAGCCCAATAAAAGCAACACTGTGTTTTTATTTTATAGCCCCAGAAAAAGCCAGCTAGTATGGGTTGAAAACATTTCCAGAGTTTGGTTAGAAGTTTTTGTGTGGTAGGTGGTTGGGGTAGGGACAAGGCTCAAATAAAAGACTGGATTAATGTTGCAGTGGAGATATCGCCTGTCTGTCATCTAGCTTGAGTATTCTGGTGCAGGGGCTGTCTTCCTTGATGCATGCATTTGCAATTTAAACTCTACAGGGTTTTTATGCTCAATTGTTGTACAACTGTTATAGTAATGAGAGCGGTGTTGGGAATTTTCCAGGGATCTGTTTCAACTAATTTGCATTGCATTCATTAATATAAATATAAATAAGCCATGACTTCTCATTTCTCACAGTATTCTAATAGATTAAAACTAAATACTCAGAATAACATTTAGTGCTGTTTTCTCTGTAGTCTGTCTTGTCAGGGAAGGAGAAATGATTGTTATAAATAGTCTGAGTGATCAATGTAGCATTGAGTTTGTCTTGGTCTACTTTAGATCTCTTACACACTGCTCTTGTTTCCCCTACCAAATTTTAAAAAAGCAGTTCCTGATCCTTTTTTGTGCGTCTACCTCGCTGGCACTGAAAACTCCAGCTTTATAATGAAGAAATAAAGTTGGTATTTTAGTTGAATATTTATATTTAGTTCCTTGATCCTGTTTACCTATGTTCAACATATGCTGAGCTCTTTCATCAATGTTTTCTACTTGAGTATCAAAAGGCAAATATTGCTCCCATTGTGATACAGGTTGCACCTCTAAAATCAGGGATTCTCTGGTCCAGCAACATCTGTGGTCTGCCATGACCTCGGATGTTCCAGGATCAGAGTTCCAGCACACTGCAGGTGGGCGGAGGACTGGGAGTTGGCATGAAACTCATCTGAGCTGTGATGGGGGGAGCCAGGAGCTGGCTCACGGCTCACCTGGGCTGTGGGTTGGGAGAGGATGCCAGGAGCCAGCACACAGCTCAGCTGGGTTGTGAGGGGGCGGAGGGGTGTGCCAGGAGCCAGTGTGCAGCTCGCATGAGTTAGAGGTGGAGAGCCAGGAAACCTACCAGCAGCAGGGGGCCTGAAATGACTTCACCTGATTTGGAAAAATCCCTCATCCGGGATCAGTCATGTCCCGAAGATGCCAACCACAGAGGCCCAACCTGTACTTAGATTGTAAGTTTTGTTTCTGTACAGCACCTCACAGAATGGTGTTCTGGCCTATGTCTAGGACTCCTAGGTGTGATGGTAATACAAATAACAAACAATTACAGTTCTCAAATGAGATGAGCAGTTGGCTCTTTTCCCTTTGGGTATAACAATAATTGTCTGATTCTAGTGTTTGTTTTTTAAACAGATGTAATACTCAACTGTCTTAAAGGAATCATTTGCATTCCTGCCAGGCATAGAACATCTGCTGCAGTTCACCATATGCAAAAGAATAAAAGATTAAATAAATTGCCTATGAATGTCAGAGTCCTTTGCCCAATAACGTAACATCCTGTCACCCTGACATGAAACAGTAATAGATCGAATGATGAACAGGGAATATTTTTTAAATGTTTGCAGAGTGAGACTACTGGTGTAAACGAGTTTGTGGTAGATGATTCACATACTGATTCATCAACAGGACAATAAATCTAAAATTAAATCATTGTGAGCCTCCGCGTGGCATGCCAAAGTTCTGTGGGCTAAAGGAGGAAGTGTCTTGTCCTTCAAAATATGAACGAAAGGAACCCACGGCACCAAAAGCGAACTAAAGATAAAGATGTTAACAGAAATGAAAGCAAGAAGCATTCATATATCCCACTGGCCTTCCCACATCCCCCCCAAATAGTAAAATGTTAACTGGAATTGGCAAACTACAGCCTGCAAGCCATATCCAGCCCTTTCTGGACTTCAGATTCCATTGCCACACCCCAGCTGGGTGTCAGGAGCTTGCCATTAGCATTCATGGCCTGCCTCAATTTCCAGTCCCAGATGTGGCCCTTCGGCCATGCCTGATCTACAGTGATGTGATTTACTTTTTAATGACAGTCTTGAGCAGTTTTCCAGAAGTTTTGATACGTTTCTGGGGGAAAACTAACAAACTGACCTTTAAATGGAAAGGAATGAAGATATTTGTAATCTCGCAGTGTACAAGGCACACTTATGTAAGAACACTGTTACATTTAGGGCATTACTAAGAGGAGCCACATTGATGATCCTGATATTCACAAAACAAGCACTAATGTGGCCCAGTGAAACATCTGAAGAGAGCTAATCTTATTTGCAATCAAATTTAGTTCTAGTATTCCTAGAAGCACTGTTTCCTTTGTAGCTCTGTAGCCCTTCTTCATGCTACACAAACTAAAGCTATAAGCACATGGTGCTGTTGCTGAGTCTCTTCAGTATTAACAACCCATCCCTCTCTCCAAAAAAATCGGTCTTCCCATTTCCAGTCATTATATTAGATCGGCCATTAAAATCTACCACTAAAATCCACAAAAAAAGTGCAGTTCTCATACACATGGTTCAATGTTACCCAGAAAGAGCCTATGAGATATGAACACTAATGCTGTGGTGGTGACTGAATTAGTAGTGACTTGGGTCATAACGAAACATGCAATCTGGGGTAATAAGACTCAGCATTCCAATTATGTTGAACCATACAATCTTTTATTCTAATTTCCCTAATGGAATTTGAAATTAATTTGTTTCGTATTTCATGTCTGTACATGTTGGAATTGAAGGAGGGGTTAATATATACTCCTTTCTACACTCTATGGCCGTGTCCAGACTCAGGGGTTTTTTCGGGAAAAGTAGCCTTTTCCCGAAAAAACTTCCCCTGCGTCCAGACTCAAGCCGCGTTCTTTCGAAATTATTTCGAAAGAACGCGGCTTTTCTTTCGATGGCGGTAAACCTCGTTTCACGAGGAAGAACGCCTTCCTTCGAAAGTTCCTCTTTCGAAGGAAGGCGTTCTTCAATGTAAAGAGGCCGTCTTCGAAAGAGAGCATCCAGACTCGCTGGGTGCTCTTTCGAAAAAGCGGATTTTTCTTTCGAAAGATCCGCCTGCAGTCTAGACGCGATCTTTCGAAAGATGCTCTTTCAAAAGATGCTTTCGAAAGAGCATCTTTCGAAAGAAGCCTGCAGTCTAGACATAGCCTATATGGCATTAGAGCACAAAATGATACCAATTGCAGATAAACAGTAGCTATTGTCAGGGCTCGACAATTTAGGTAATCTACTCGCGACTGCGCCGCAGCATGCTGAAGCGCGCAGCTGGCGAGCAGGGTTCGCCGCGGCTTGGCAAGCCCTGGCTATTGTAGTATATACTTTTTGTTTTGTCATATTTTTGGTTTCTGCTTTTTGAATATCATGGTGCAGCAATAATCAGTTGTATTAAACCTATTTCTTCATACTGAATTTTTATCATAACTTCTAAAATTACTTAATTCTCATGAACTTGAATCGTGGTAATATTTATTGAAGGAATTGTTACCATTTGAAATAGGGATGTTAACAGGTAACTAGTTAACTGGTTACCCTGTAAACATCACTGTTAGCTTACCAGGTAATAGTTAACCAGAACCCAGCAAGCAGTCCCCAACCTGGAGGTCCTCACATGGAATGCTCGCCACCTGCTCTCCCATTTAATCCGTTAAAACAGTTAACCAGTTTAACACTACATTTAACTAATTAAACTGGATTTTACATCCCTAATTTGAAGATCTGTGTTGACCACTCGAAGTGGGATTCCCATTTTCTGTATACATTCTTGTTAGTCACAGTACGGATATTAGTGGCTAGTTGGCTAACAGTTTAACCGATAAGCGATTACTGGGACCACTAATGGATAAGCAAAGTGCAAGGTATGCACTTACACCTGTGTGCTCTGCATTTAAAACTCAGACTGGCAGGCTGGTTTGTTCCCGACCTGCCAATCTAAGTTTTAAATGAAGAGCATGCTGGGGAGCCACCTGCCACCCCTGCTGCTGCTTCTGATACAGAGCATCCTCTGTGCATGAGAAGCTCCAGGGCTGCTGCTGCCTCTGATACAGAAGCAGCAGTGTGGGATGGCAGGGTGCTTCCAGGGAGTGGGGCCAGGAGTGTGCTGGCTGCTGGCCCCATACCTGGGAGGAAGCATTTTAGTAACTCTGTAATTACTAAGAATTGTTGCAGCTACACAATTGCTAAAATAAATTATTTCTAACATCCCTATAGCACACTGAAAATAGTCATGTAGCCATTGTAGCAAGGGAAGTGGCAGCATTGTCCAGCTGCTTTAAATATGTACCCACAGGGTTTAGGTGAATTTGTATTCAGGGCAACTAGACAGTGTTGCCACTGCACATTCTGTAGCAGCTACACTACTATTTTTAGCATGCTACCTCAGATGTGAGCTAGCAGGAGTGTGTACGCAAGTTGGGAATCCTATTTCTAGTTCTTAGTGTAGACATAGTCTAAAAGTAGAATGAAACTGATGTACATTGCTCAGTTCGTTGTTTAGAATACGTGAACTTTAACTTCAAGAACAGTATGTGAAATTTAAGTTAGTTGCATTTTGTTTGTTCACTGATACAATGACATTTTTGCTTTTAGGTCAGCATGATGGTCCTTTGCCCCGGCAGCATGCTGGGTTACTACCAGAGTCTCTTATTTGGGCATACATTGTGCAGCTCAGCTCTGCTTTAAGAACCATTCATACAGCAGGATTGGCGTGTCGAGTTATGGATCCAACAAAGATTCTAATAACTGGCAAAACAAGGTAACGGAAAATAGCTTTTTTAAATTTATATTTTTGACTAGTAAGATCAATGTTATTAACAGCTATCGTTGCAAATTCCTATGCAAGATTAGGGATGTAAGTAACTAGTCGACTATCCGATAAGCAGCAAGAGGGAGAGTAGGAGCCAGGTCTGCAAGGATCTGGCTTAAAAGCCAGTTCCCCCTAGCACAGTCTGGGGGGGAGGGGAAGGGGAGGCAGAGGTGTAGCTGAGACCACGCACAGCTGGGAATCAGCTGATTCCTGGCTTGTACTCAATCCCAGATGCTGCGCCTCTGCTTTTTAAATGTATTAAGAGCCTGGCATTTCTTAATACATTTAAAAAACGGAGACTCAGCGGTTGGGTGGGGAGGGCTGGGCACGAGCCGGGACAGCTGATTCCCGGCTCGCTCCCAGTCTTACCCCCCTGCTTCTACCCCACCTCCCACCAGCTGCACCTAGCGGCTCTAAATAAAGTTAAAGGCAGATCCATGTGGAATTAGCTCCTGGTCCTGCTGTGACTCTGGAGTTTCCCCCCCCCCTCCCTTATCGACTAATTGAATTCCATTGACTACTCAATCAACTAGCCAATTAGCTGATTACATGCAATTTAACATCCCATGCCAGATATGGGGAAGCAACCTAGTACATTGACTAAATTGTTTTATGTTGTCCCAAGACTAGTGAATTGGTAAAAGTTCGAAGCTATAAATCAAGTTTTTATAAATTTAGAAAGATTTGTCTTGTCTTCTGAAAACAACCAAGTAAGCAGCATGCGTGTAGATCTATTTGCTGTAGTTCTCACCTTGAAAGCTTTCCTCTCCAGCATATGTAAAATTCTTAGTCAACTGGCAATGGGAGAGCTTAGATAATTTTTTTTAAATCTTACCCTATATTTTATACGATAAGTATCAGGAAAAAAAAACTATTCAAAGATAAAATCTTACCAAATCTCTTCCCAATTTCCTCTTTTGTTTTAAAGATTACGAGTGAATTGTGTTGGAGTATTTGATGTTTTAACATTCGATAACAGTCAGAATAATCCACTGGCACTAATGGCTCAGTTTCAGGTAGGATGATAAAGCATTGTTAGCTTTATAATAGATTGTTTACTGTTAGTTAATATGTACCAACAACTTCTTAATTCTGTTTGAAACATTAATGTTCATGAAGGCCAAGACATTTTACATTTGTACGCTTCAGTGTGTGTATATATAGAGTTTTAACTATCTTTGGCATATCTTTTCTTCCCTAAGTTGTGTAAATGTATTTGTGATTTGTATACATGAGCTGTCATTTTGTTGTTGTTGAAACTTCAGCAATAACATAGCACTTGTATATTGACATCAAGCAAAGCATAGGTCAGCTTACTTTGCAAAACTACACAAAGGTCAGCTTACTTTGCAAAACTACACAAATCAGAAGCAGTTAGAATGGAGAGTCCTTTTAAAAAGAAGGAAAAATCTTTTAAAGTTGGGACGAAAACTTGAGTGAATGCTGGAAAAGAAATTTAGGATGTGATGTGCACATGAAGCTAATGCAGAGTTGGGCCCAAGTGTCATGTAGGGGTTTAATAGAAAATGATACAATTAATGGTTCACTTGTACTTTTGTTTCTTCTTTCAACTTCCATGTCTTCTAGCTGGAATAGTTCCGAATTTTTTAAAATAATTTGTACTTACTCAGTCCCCTTTCCTCCTCCATTCTTAAACAGACTCACTATATCAGGATTTAAACTTCTTTCTCAACCCCATTTCCCACAGTTCTACACTCCACATTCTTCCTTGATTCGGGAGAATGCCGTTAGTCAATGAGTGCTACTCCATAGTATTTGTGCAGGACTTCTTTCTCAAACTTCTTCTTGGGGCTGACTACTGTCTCCAGAGCATTTTTGTTGCCCGACAGCAATGAGAGTGTAAGACCACAGTATGGAATTGCACTTAATTTCTTTTCATTAAATAAACTTAGTCACTGAGAAAATTGCTTATTCATACATTTGGGCTGCATCTAGACGGGCAAATTTTTCCGCAATACTAGCTGCTTTTGCGGAAAAACTTGCCAGCTGTCTACACTGGCCGCTTGAATTTGCGCAAGAACACTGATAATCTAATGTAAAATTGTCAGTGTTCTTGCGCAAATACTATGCTGCTCCCGCTTGGGGAAAAAGCCCTCTTGCACAAATGCAACTTTTTGTTAATGATGAAGGAAACCACTCTCAATGTACTTCTCCAGAGTACATTAATTAGTTTTATTTCTTCTTAGCTGGATATCTTCTATTGTATGGCTACATCTAGACTGGCATGATTTTCCGCAAATGCTTTTAACGGAAAAGTTTTCCGTTAAAAGCATTTGCGGAAAAGAGAGTCTAGATTGGCATGGACCCTTTTCCGCAAAAGCACTTTTTGCGGAAAAGCGTCTGTGCCAATCTAGACGTGGCTTTGCGCAAGAAAGCCCCGATCACCGTTTTCGCGATCGGGGCTTTTTTGCGCAAAACAATACCGTGTTGTCTACACTGGCACTCTTGCGCAAAAGCATTTACACAAGAGGGCTTTTGCCCAAACAGGAGCAGCATAGTATTTCTGCAAGAAGCACTGATTTCAGACAGTAGGAAGTCAGTGTTCTTGTGGAAATTCAAGCGGACAGTGTAGACAGCTGGCAAGTTTTTCCACAAAAGCAGCTGTTTTTACGGAAAAACTTGCCAGTCTAGAGGCAGCCTATGTGTTTTGTAATCAGTTAGCAGAAAAGAAATGACTAATAAAATTGATTATCCAGTCAGCCCTTTTTACTCTAACTCTTTAGTTTTTCTTCAAAAACACCCTGTCTCATGAACCTGCTGCACAAGCACTGCTTTCAACTTATGGCTAATTGCCCAGTAGCTTCAGAATGTTGGTAGAGAAGAGTTGCCTTACTGGCATTTCTTTTAGAACCCTTTTAGCCTCAAGGTACTCCTACTGTATTTCTGATGCAGAAAAGTGAAGTTAGGTGATCAGTGCAGAAGGTATCTGAAACTTTCTCTTTACACCCTTTTTGCCCCCCTTTGCATTTTCAGAGCACAAAGACTGAGTTTCCATCTTAGTGTAGTTCAGAATTCATTTTATTTTCACTCTTCTGAGCAGGTGAGGCTGTAAGGTCTCTATTTGCCTATCCACCCCTATCAGAAGGGTTATTAGCAATTTTATTTAGGATTCCCGGTTATACCGTTCATTTCCTGAAACCAAAGAAAATTATAGAATGGCCACTTCCTTTCTATTTCCCTCTCAGCCCTGAAACCCACTGGGACATTTGTCTCTTTAAAAAATTTTAAAATTACCTGTTGTCTTACCAGCCAGCCAGTATGCATTTTCTTACTTCCCACTTCAGTGGCTGATGGTATTTTTGTCACTTTCTGGCTATATATTGTAGTGCACACAGATAAGAAAGAGAGGAGACTAGCATCTGAAAGAGAAGCCTATGAGAGAGGAATTCTTTGGTTTTTGTGGTCTGATTTTCTTAGTCCCTAGTCTTTCACACATGAATAGCGTGTTGCACACAATACTAAGTTTATAAATTAAAAAGTATAGACAACTGATAAAGGAAACTAAAAGAATCAATTAAATATTTTGATTATGACTACGAATGAAGTCAAGAAGGTTTTTTTAACATATTAGGAACAAAAAACCTTAGGTCAAGTACATTGCTAGATGTAAATAGTGATATAGAAAGTGTAGAAATGTTCAACAGAGATTTCCATTCTGTAATTGGAGCAAAGTGGGAGGATATATTCATCTGATATGATGTGGATAGAATTGAAAGTTTGCCATCTGTAACAAAGGAGGGTGTGATGCAGCCATCTACTCAAATAAAACCATTTTCGAATCAATAGGCCCAAACCAGTTAGTTCCTTTAAGACTTATATATGTTAAAAGTTCTCTGAATCATTAATATTAACTTTTAACAAATCTTGGAAAAGTATGGAAACTTGTAAGAATTGGAGGTCTGCCAGTGTAATTTTGGTATTTAAAAAGGGTGAAAGGGGTGGCTCAGGGAACTATACACTGGTTAACTTGACCTCAGGCCTGGGGAAAATAATCAAAAGGTTAAATTGGGACTATTTTTAGCTTCTAATTATTTGTTGAAAACCAGTGCCACTCAACTTGTTTATCTGGAAGATCGGTCTTGTTGAACAAATCTGTTAGCTTTTATTTTTACAAAATTATGGATCTAGGCAATAAAAAGATGAAGATCTGGAATTACTATGCAATATCAGCAAACTGTGACCATATGAACTGATGTGTTCTAAAGTGTGGCAAGTTTCCTTAGGACTTGACATTATTTTCAGACTGTTCTGGCTGAGGGACTTAGGGTGACCAGAACTGTTCTGCAGGCTTCCTTGCATGTAACATAATTCCAGAGTAAAGAGAATCCTTTTTCCTGTTCACATCTCCTGAACTCTAGGGACACAGATGGTAGGTCTTGAGGAGGAAAAATTCCGAGGGTCCTTCCTCTTAATCACATCTCCCTGCCTTGGCCCCGGCCAGAGAGCATATTTGGACATCAATTAGTCTGTGCTCTCTGCTAGGGATGTTAAAACAGTTAACTGATTAACTGTTTTAACCTAGGTCCCGTCACCTGGCTTTGCAGCAGCTTTGGAATACCACTGCTGGAGTTAAAGGGCAAGGACAGGTTAACTGGTATATGAATAAGCCTTTATTCTTACTAGTTAACCATTTAAAATCTCTAATCTCTGCCCTATCTTATGTTCAGCAATAGCCTGGCTCTCTTCCAACAGACCTGGTCCAACATCACCTCAGACTGTTGGGTTTTGGAGATAGTCCAGAGAGGCTATGCTGTCCAATTCTTCTCCCACAAGTTCCTGCTTCTATAGTGAGTTCAGCCTCTTTTGCCTCCAGGTACAAAAATTTCCCATGCAACACAGGGGAAAGGAATTATATTCAAGATATTTTCTTATACCCGACAAGTGAGGGGGCTTTTATCCAGTTCTAGATCTCAGAGCTCTCAACATTCATTATCACGAAGCCCACACTCAAGCTGCTGTTCTCACATCCATCATTCCTTTCCTCTACCAAAAAGACAGGTATGCTGCCCTCAGCTCAAGGATATATACTTCCATATTGCAATTCAACTCGCTTACTAAAACTTGCTGAGTTTTGTGTTAGACCACAAACATTATCAGTACCACGTCTTGCCATCTACAGTGCCCTGAATTTTCAGTAAGTGCCTTGTAGTAATAGCAAGTCATCTGAGAAGGACTGGCATCCAAGTCTTTCCATTCATGCTCAAGGGTTGGCTGGCCTTTGTCCAATTGCAATCTCAGATCAAAGGGAAAAAATCCACATTAACCCTCATTTAACCTTTGGGGCTAGACACAGCAACAGTTTACCTTCTGTCTGATAGGTTCCGAGCTATACATGATCTTTGCTTTCACCTCCTGTTTTGCCCCCTCACATGGATAAAGATCTGCCTCGGGCTCCTAGGTCTCATGGCAGTCGTCGTCTATATTTGTTCTATACACAAGGATCATGTTTGGTCACTTCAGACTTGGTTTACCTTCCAAAAAGACACTACCTAGAAAAACTAAAGCATCTCCCTCCACAAACCTCCAGTCTCTGGATTGGTGGAAAAAACAGTGTAACATATGATGAGCCATATACACGGACAACTTTGAGGTTTGAGGTCTGTGCTCTACTATAGAAAAATGGCTTTGCTTATCAATGTTAGAATTCAGGTTGTATCTAGAGCATGCATAGCATTCCTTCCAAACATTCATGACTACTCAGAAGTTTCAGAGGGATAGCTGAATTAGTCTGTAATACGAAAAACTTAAAAAACAAGAAATAGTCTGGTAGCACTTTAAAGACTAACAGAACATGTAGATGGTATCATGAGCTTTTGTGGGCACAGCTCACTTCTTCAGATGACCGGAGTATTGGAAGTCCAGAACCCAACACTCGGATCATTTCTGAGGGCCA